>NC_063332.1:99359945-99360261 GCF_021869965.1 Rhincodon typus | reverse complement strand
TGCTGCTTGGCCTGCTGTGTTCATCCAGCTCTACACCTTGTTATCTCGATGAAATTAGGGACCTCTTGGTAGATTGTGCAATGCCAGAAAACAGTTTGAGATAAATTTCCATTCTGTAGAATACAAAAACCAAGGTAATGCTGAACCTTTTATTTGGTTACAAGAAGAATGTGTCCCATTATGGGCACATTATGTGAAAGTGGAGGCAAAACAAATTAAATCTGTTCACCAGTAGAGATCTGATAGAAATGCTCAAAATTCTGAAGGGTTTTACCAAGAGAGAAACGTAGCAATTGCTATGTAAAAAAAAAAAAAA
>NC_063332.1:99357616-99359845 GCF_021869965.1 Rhincodon typus | reverse complement strand
TCCAGCTCTACACCTTGTTATCTCGATGAAACTGGTAATTTGTTAAGGAAGAGGAGACATCAAAGAGACCAAACATTTTCTTGAGGAACTGTGGGGAGGGCTCGTACGTCTTTCCCATAAGGAGTGTTGGAAAAGACACTTACTTTTCCAAGTTGCCAGCTTTCTCTTCCCTCGTATCGCCAGCTGGGAAACCTGCGCAATGGCAGTGATCTTGAAATTGGGCTCCAAATAACATTGTGAATGGCTAATTTAAATATGTAAATGAAATGTCTTACCTCGCTGCTGTGACTAATTCAAATGCCATAAAATTAAAATTTTACTATTTAAAAATAGTAGAAGAGAATACAGTTTAATTAACAGGGAGGTAATGGACTAGTGGTGTTGTCACTGGATTATTAATCTAGAGACACAACTAATGTTCTGGGGACTCAGATTCGAATCTTGCCATGGCAAATGGTGGAATTTGATTTCAGTCCACATCTGGAATTAAGAGTTAACAATGACTAAGAATCCATTGTCAGTTGTTGGAAAAATGCATCTGGTTCACTAAGGATCTTTAGGGTCATCCAGACCTACAGCAATGTGGTTGACTCTAATTGTCCTCTGGGCTGTAAATGCTGGTCCAGCCAGTGACACCCTCATCCCATGAATGAATAATAAAAAAATTAACTGTTGTTTTACTTTATCATTTTAAATATTAGATTTTTCTATGTATAATGAATGAATGATCTGTTCATAGTTTTGACTAAAATATTGTGAATTAGTTTTCTGATTCTCTTTTTGGAAATATCTCAAAAATCAAAGGAAGTAGAGTAATAATACAAAATTTTGATAAAATAATTTTAAATAAAATAAAAGTTTGATACAAAAATCATAAAAACTAAGTAAGCATCATCATTTTTTTCAAGCAAGTTACAGATGAGCAACAAATTTTTGCTTTGTCAGAGATGCTCACCACCCAGAGAAGAATAAAATAAACCACACAGAGTAGAGCTGGAACAAGTCAAAAAAGATAATGGGAAACAAAATACAAATAAGCAGAAAGGATTGATAGGAAAACAAGATGCTACAATTCTGAATTAAGACACAAAAAAACCAATAGACTTAAAGGGTTGACAACATCAATGGAGAGAAACAGTTAGTAGGCCGATATATAAAAACAGTGAAACGTTGATTTCTGCAAGTCTTACGGAAAGTTTCTCTCCATGAGTTGTCGCAAGTTATCACATGCAATTCTCTGCTGCTCACCTTATTATGGTTGTACAGTGCCTCGATGATGTCACGCACATGTTTTGTCTGTTTTCTAGCAGTGGAAGGACTTGCCACTGCCAAAACATTCCATGATTTCTGGCACTATTTTTGAAGCCCAGCTGTGTAACAGAATAATTGTTACCAGCCATGAATAGCCCTCACTTTGCTGATAATTGGATGGAAACTAAAAACATCAGCTTTTGAGGTCATGTAAGTGCATAGGTGACTCTTCTTTGGAAATAGAACCTAATATCAGAAAAGTATTGCCTGCCTGATCAACTGTCAAGAATGAAGCTCTTTAGTGACTACCGGCCTTTAGCGGAGATAGTAAGAACTGCAGATGCTGGAGTCAGAGATAACACAGTGTGGAGCTGGAGAAACACAGCAGGCCAGGCAGCATCAGAGGAGCAGAAAAGTTGTCGTTTTGGATCGGGACCCTTCTTCAAGGGTCCCGACCCAAAACGTCAACTTTCCTGCTCCTCTGATGCTGCCTGGACTGCTGCCCTTAGCAGTATATTGTGTTAGAACTGTGTCTAAAGGAGTGCTACTTTTTCTAAAACCCCTAGCATAGAATACCATTTTGTCATTGTGGAATGTGTTCAAAAACAACTATTATGTTGAAAGCTTTCAAAGAGTTGAAATCATTCATTTTTATTGAACAACAGGAAAAGCAAAGAAAAACAAATCAAAAGAGACGTTTGCTTCTGGGATTAAACAGGGTCTGCTTACCTATTGTGCAACAACAAGTTTACAGTCAATGAAAGATCACTTCACCCAACTTGCATCAATTTGAAGTCAATTAAATCCTGTCTAATTTGTTTCTCCCAACACTGCAACATTCCACCATGCTGAAGGTGATGTTCTTCCTGTTCCATGTTTTCATCCTTCTGCTCAGAAGACGCTTTGTTCTCCCAGCTTTTCAACATCCATCACAACTTCTCTTTTTTTACTCCAGTTGTGCATGACGTAGCATGCAAG
>NC_063332.1:99348036-99357116 GCF_021869965.1 Rhincodon typus | reverse complement strand
GCAAATTTATATTTTACTCAAGAACAAAACTCGTTTGCAACCTGGGGATTGCTTGTACCTATTTAAACAAAAATGCATTTATGAAAACGCATTCACTACATTTATATCACCCTGAAGTACTTAATCTGTTATTAAAACCCTACTAACAAAATGCCCATCCAATTATCAAGCAGTCTAACCCTCTCACCCACCTGACATGCTGCCCCCTCACAAATCTGGCACCCTGATGGACTCCCTGCTCCCTAACCATATGCCACCATATTTCCCCAACCCACCTGGCACTTTAATGGGGATCAAAGATTACAGGGAATAGGTGGGAGAATAGGGTTGAGAAACATACCAGCCATGATAGAATGGTGGTGCAGATTCAAAGGGCAAAATGATCTAATTCTGCTCCTATATGTTATGGTCCTCAATCCACCAGGCACCCTGTCCCTTCATTTATAATCCTACAAGACATCTAAACCTTTAGTAACAGCTTGGAGCTATCAATCAAACTTTGAACATATGGTCTCCCTCTATGGTAATGACAAGTTGTGAAAGCAGACACACACTGGTAATAAAACCCTTTGGCTTATGACAACAAACATCTACTGAAACTTTTTGAACAGATTTTATTCAATCACAGACATGAAAATATTTTTCAAAAATTTTAAAAGGCATGGGATTTAAATAACTGAACTTGACAATTCTACATGTCTTGTCCTTCTTTCACAAACATTTATATCTCCACAAAAAGTTGTAGGCCACGCACTGCAGTTGAGGCCTTTCAATGACCAACAAAAATAGGAATCTACTGAATTGGGAGCAGGATTCTGGAACCACTGTTTGAAAATCTGTCCTTGCATGGACTAACTTTAGTCATGAATCCATTAATGTGGTACTTTGGATCTGTGGTTCTGAAGAAGGGTCGCTGTATCTGAGACGTTAACTCTGCCTTCTGTCCACAGATGCTGCCAGATCTGCTGAGATTTTCCAGAAATTTCTGTTTTTGTTTGTAATGTGGTACTTTATTTTATAACTTTCCCCTTTTTTTTCTTTTTCCTTTCCTAAGAATTCAGTAAGGTCAATGAAGCATGACCTTGCTTTTTGAAATCCATTTGACTATTGTTTAAACTCAGTTTCCAGACTTTTCTTCATCTTTGGGTTTAGATCACTTTATCTTTTTGGAAACTGACATTAAACCACAGTTACTGGACTCATTTTATCGCTGCTCCAATGGCCAGACAGCAGTTTCTACAACAGAATCTGGAGTTGTGCCATTGGGAGCATGTGGAAATTTTTGATGCAGCTCTCTCCAAGCGAATTACCCAGGAAGTTGAAAATTTTTTAGTTAGTGATTCTCTTGCATCTGGAACCCTTCAAGAAGGTTCCTTTTTTATAAAGTCCAGAGAATTTTTATAAAGTCCCAATCCATCAGAGAGATGGATCTTTCAAAAATTTTGTATTTAATTAAATATATTGTATTTTCATTTTTAAATATTTCCAACTATTTATTTGTCTATTATTTTGGGGCAGCACGGCAGCTCAGTGCTAGGGATCTGGGTTCAATTCTACCCTCAGGCGACTGTCTGTGTGAAGTTTGCACATTCTCCCCGTGTCAGTGTGGGTTTCCTCTAGGTGCTTCAGTTTCATCCCACAGTCCAAAAATGTGCAGGCTAGGTGGATTGGCCATGCTAAATTGCCCATAGTGTTCAGGGATGTGTAGATTAGGTGGGTTATTGGGGGATGGGTCTGGGTGGGATGCTCTGAGAGTCAGTGTGGACTAGTTGGGCCAAAGGGCCTGTTTCCACACTGTAGGGATTCTATGATGATTCTATTCAAATTACATTGGACAGGTTTCTGCTCATACCAATGGAATTGGCTCTAAGATTCTTGTTTGAGACCAGAGTACTTTATTTTCAAACTTAATGCCATCTCAACCATATCCCTTCCTAGCTTATTTTAGTACGTGTGATATCTAGAATAGGGGTTTTATCCTCAAGTTTAACTGTATTGTATCAATTATCTGCCCACCCCACACCCTTTCTATCTAAACCACTCTACATGGAATGAGACAAATGGAGCTAGATTAATTTGGGATATCAGATCGGTATGGATGAGTTGCACCGAAGAGTCTGTTTCCTTGCTGTGCGACTCCATGACCATATGACTCTGAGACATCTATAACGACACTGCCTGGATAACTTGAACTGTAGCACAGATTAACTTCCTACTTATGATATTCCAAAAAACTTTTTATTGATTTATATGTATGTTTTAACATATTAACTTTATTATTGCATGTTGATAGAATAAGCATTGATGTTCCAAATGTTGAGAATCAACTTTAGTATTCTTATGCAGCTCATAATGACATGTATAGTTCTACAATGCAAATATATGCAAGTTGTGATTTATTTAATCAGTTTATCGCTTTTCTCTCTTTCTCCCTCAGTCCTACATATCACTCCTTCTTCAGTGAGCCAGATATGGGGTAAGGTGAATACTATTCCCTCCTGTGTATTGCTTGTGTATTAGTTGCAATGACAGAAAATAGTTTGAGCCAACATGAGATTAAAGAAATGGCAGGTTTGTGTATTAAATTTTACCAGTTTTAAATAGACCAAGGACTGGCAGCCTGCATGCAGCTCTTTAACATCCTATTTGCAGTTCTCAACCTTTTTCTAGTTGGATTGTATTAATGAAAAAAATGCCTAAAATTACTAAGTCAGAACATAATAGTTGTGCTTTGATTCTGAAGATAAAAGGCTAATAATTACACTGCACCTTTTTCAAATGATTATTTTAATGAAAAACATTATTGTGTTGGTTTAGTGGCATAGTGGCGTCATGGTTATAACTAATTCCTTCGTTTGAGGAACTAGTTTTATGGTTGGGATGATTATTGTTTATGATTTATCTGAGATAATTTATCTGAATGCACTATTAGTTTTGTTATCATAAAGATCAATATTCAACTGTCTTTCTGCACATCTCTCTGTTGACAAATTTATTGTCAAAGTCCACTTATTATAAGATTTGTTATGAAACAATTAAAACCAAAGTAAGTGTTTATCTATATAAATCTCATTTCATTTTTTATTTGAATGAGAGGAACTTGCTTCTTATCCATTAATATAGTTCACCATTTTATACACTTTTTTTGAGTATGTTTCTTCACACTTCGTACATAAAACCTGGATATGCATTTACTGGAAAGCCAAAGAGAAATTCAAAAGACACAAAGAAAATCAAAATATGAAAATTGAGGGTTAGGTCTAATTTAGTTTTGATTTTTGTCTTTTGACAAATTCACTACGCGTACTGTATTTGCACATGCAAATTATGCATTCTATTTAAAACGTGGTAATTTTTACCAAAATTTACCATGTATTTTGATTAGAAATGCCAAATTTTCATCCTTAAGATATCCAAATTTTGTTTTCAGCAATTTTGTGAAAAGACTGTTCAGGTTTAAAAAGAAAGGTTGCTGACTCCTGTAATTGTCTGTTCTGGGGCAAGCTCACCCAGCCTGGAAAAGTGCGAATGTTTTACTGAAGGAGCAAGTTTCATCCTCTTATTCGTGTTCCATTCTATTTTAAAGATGTTAGAGCAGCTGTGGAATGGGAAACAGAGCTTAGACATTCCATCAGAATTGTTCTTTCCTTCCATTATCCCTGAAGGAGGTACGGTAATTGTTGTTTTCCACTGTCATCTCTTGGTTTTTAACTATGAGGACTGTGAGGACTGAAGACTTGTGTGATCATTGAGGGTTGTTAACAGACTCAATTATCCCACCTAGTGGCTCTTTCTGGGAACAGCATGCTTATTGATTTTTGTTTTCTATTCAACTTGTTCAGATATCTCATTACATACCTTTGTAGCAAGGGGGACTGGAACCCAGAACTCTTGGTCCAGGGTTAGGGACATTACCACTGTGCCACCACGTTCAAATGTCCAGCAGCTGTGCAAATGTGAACTTAAATAAAATGATTCACATTTTAGGATTATCTGTTTGATTATTCTTTGTATTATATTAATATGTACCATTCCCTCCTCTCTCCCAAATACGTACTATGTCTGTTGCACCTTACTTTTTCTAGGAAAGGGAAGTTTTAATTTAATCTATTAGAAAATTGAACTTGATGTTTTTGAAAGATTTCTGAAAAGCCAGGGGCTAGAAACAAATTCATTTAAACTTACCATCACATTAAATTAAGACCAATGATATTAAAAGAACTTCCATTCCTGTGGTTTTCATACCAATCCATTCCATAATAGTCTCCTCAATACCAACCTTGTTTTTGAAAAGAAGGTTCAATCAGGAAACTGTGGAAAATATCTACTTTATACTGCACTTCTCCTGAAATCCGAGTAAATACTGACAATTTCCAGTTTTCTAAAGAATTGTATACAGTTGAACTAGTGAAACAGCTGATTTACTTCACTTTCAATTTGAAGCTGTGTATTTGATTGTGAAAAGTCTCTAGAGTTTACTTCATGCATACTTGTTACTATTGTTCATTCCTGATAATTACTTGACACAAAGACAGTGCAGCTTTAAAAATTTTAAGTTTATCATTTTTGTTTTCATTCGTTTTTGGCTTGTGACATGGGAAGCAATTCTTTCTTGTTTGAGACAGTTAATGTCTGGCACTTGTGTGGTGCAAATGTAACTTGCTTTTTATTAGCCCTATATGCTGTCCAGGTCTTTCTGCACGTAGACCTGGAATATTTTTACTGGTTGAAGTTTTGAATGCCATCGAACATTTTGGAATAGTGAACACTCCCACATTTGACTTTACGTTGAAGGGATGATCATTGAAGATGGCCTAATATATTACCTTAAGCAACTTATCTACAAGTTTGCTGATGACATCATCATAGTGGGATGGATATCCAACAACGACGAGTCAAAATACAGAAGGGAGATAGAGGGCTTGGTGACGTGATGCAATGAAAACAATCTGTCTTTCAACGTCAGCAAAACTAAAGAACAGATCATTGACTTCAGAAAGAAAGAAGGCGAACACATCCCCATCTATATCAATGGAACTGAGGATGAGAGAGTGAAGAGCATCAAGTTCCTCAGAGTGACCATAACTGACAAACTGTCCTAGACCTCCGACGTAAGCACGACAGTCAAGAAGGCACAACAACACCTCTTCTTCCTCAGGCAGCTCAGGAAATTTGGTATGTCCATAAGGTCCCTCGCCAACTTCTACAGATGCACCATTGAAAGCATAACAGCCTGGTATGGCAACTGCTTTACCCAGGACCATAAGAAACTACAGGACGTTGTGTGCACATCCCAGACCATCACAGAAGCCAATCTTCCATCCATGGACTCTGTTTACACGGCTCACTGCCATGGACACGTGGCCAACATCATCAAAGACCCATCACACCCTGGTAATGCTCTCCTACAACCTCTTCTGTCAGGCAGAAGGTACAGAAACCTGAACACACACACAAGCAGGTTCAGGAACAGCTGCTTTCTGGCCGTTATCAGACTGTTGAATGGGCTGTAGCCTCAAATAATGTAACCTGCAAACCCCTAAGTCTCTCTGATCTGTACATCCTTTGCTTGCTGTGATCTACCTGTGCCACTCATAAACAAAGCTTTTCACTATATTTCAGTACACGTGACAATCAATCAATCAATCCTGCAGAAATGTCTGTGATTGAGATGACTGATCTCCCACAGCCACAAGCATCTTTCTTTGTGTTTGACATGATTCCAACTATTGGAGAGATTTCCCCTGATGCTCATTGATATCAATTTTTCTAGGGTTCCTTTGATACCTTAATGCTGCCTTAATATCAAGGTCAGTCACTTTCACTTTGCTGCTCACCTCTGGAACTTGTCTCTTTGCTATAAGTTTGGATCAAGACTGCAGTGACCTTTAGAGTTGCATGGCTCTAATAAAACCCCTGAGTCCCTGAAAGTAATATATTGCTGTGTTTGTGTCTCTTGTCAAAGAGCATTGTCAAATAAATCTTCTTCCATTACTTTTCTGACACTTGAGAGTAGTCTTGGAGCAGTAAATGACCAGATTGAATTTGTCCTGCTTTTTGCAGACAGGTCTGGATTTAAAGTTGTTTTTCAGGGCTGCCCCTGAATTGTGAGGGTGTCTTTCTTAGGCCCATTTGTTAGTTTTCGGGGCTCGTTTTACATCCTCACTAACTCCTTTTTTATCAGGTGAGTCAGTGACATCGTTAAATTATTTTCAGTATTTGTGTTGATGTTTTTATGTTTGAACACTCATTGAGAATTAAACAATTTTAATACTGCTATCATCACCCATCCATTAAACGTAAAGTCACAACATACAAGGAAGGTATTAATTTGCTGGTCATCACATTGGCATAATTAGGGCATATGTTAATAATAAATCTACACACAAAAGCCGTTACCCTGAACACATTGTTTGTAGGCTGGTGAAGTCATTGATAATATATTTACATTGCATATGTAGAATGATGGAAGCTCTTAACAAGGCGATTATTGCCCTTTTTTCCTGGTGTCTTAGATTTCAATCACAGATATAAATATAATAATTGATTTAGCATTGACATAGATTTAACATCAATTGCTTTTTGTCGAAGAGTTCCAAACTTTTGCCAATTTTTATACCAATGTGTGTACAAGTACTTCTTAATTTTACTCTTGAAAGATCTGGTTTTAGTTTTTTGATCAGTCACTAGTCCTGAATGCTCCTAAATTAGTTCATCATTTACCTCATTACATATACTTTATTACTACAGTGACAGCACTTTCGAAGTATTTCATTTGATTATAAGGCATTTTAAGATGTCCTGAGTCATAAAAAGCACTACAAAAATGAAATTGTTCATTACAGTTTGGGAATCTTAGCATTTGCTAAATTGTTGCATGTTTGCCTTCGAACAGTCACTGCACCTTAAGTAATTCACAGTATGTGAAATGCTAATCACTTTCACATTTCATTTCTTCCAAGTAAAATATTACATCCTCTTCACTTTACTGTACCCTGGCTTGAGACTGCTTGATGTTGACAATTGGTATCAAAATGCAGCTTCCCTGATCTTAAAAACTGAAATAAACAAGTGGGAAAGTGTTTTTAATTTCTGAAGGACCACGCAACTATACTGTCAAAAACTAATCTGAACCAAATCTGCTGGCTATTATTTTTTTCATTGGACATGGCCATTCGATTAAACAACCTGATTGATTTGCCTTCCCTGAATGGCAAGCAACTGCCAATAAAATTGATCATAATTGTTTTTGGCAATTTGTCAATGATATATGAGACAACTCTGGAAATATGACTACAAAAATATGAGTAGCAAAATTCAGAGATCCCAGTTGCAATGAAATGCTGACTGTAAAAATTTGGAAAATTGCTAAAATAGGCATCCAGAAATGCATGTGTTATTATGAACTTAATAGAAAAATATACTGTTATGACATGGAGGACAGTCAAACCAAATCAACCTTTCTACCCTTGTATTCACAACACAGTAAAATTAAAACTGTTAAAAACCCCTAACCAGACTTTTAAATAATTAATCCTAGACACCAATCTTGTATCTCAAACAGAAGACTTAACTATTTATTAAATATACAGCAACTTCAGCAGAGGAACAACTTAGACAAGAAAGTGAGATGGTTAATGTATATTGCTAATCACAAACCATATGTTTTCAGCTCCCATTCACATAAGACAAGCTGACTGACAAATACAGTTTAGGGATAAATAAAAGGAAATAACCAAACTATCCAGATTATTTAAATAGCTTTCACCAATCATTGTTTCACAGGCATAGCTTTGACACCTTGGTCATTTTTCTGATACATTGATCAGGGTCACCTTCTGTTTCTCTGAGACTGCCTGTGATTGGATGAGAAGCAGCTTACAATATCTGTCACTTCCACACATTGGAGCAACTTTGCTTCAGTTGGTTCCCCTCGTGGTGAAAGTTTCCCGGGTGTTTTGGAGACTTTTGGATGTAAATTCACCTGCCAGCCCTGTGTATTTAATCCAGCTCATGTTTCTACATTGTTGCATAGATATCAATGTTGAAACTATTGGAATAACTTGCCTAGAGGCGTGACTAGTTAAGGAGCGTAAGTTTTCACTGCTAATGGCATGTAGTGGGAGACTATAGCCTTTGGGCTATCCAATGTTTTTAGCCATTTCTTGATATATCGCGGAGTAAATTGAATTAGTTGAAAACTGGTATCTGTGATGCTGTGGACCTCAGAATGAAGCTGAGATAGATCATCCACTTGGCACTTCTGGCTGAAGATATTTTTTCCCAATGTGTCATCCTTGTCCTCTATACTAATATGCTGGACTCGGCTGTCATTTGAGGATGGACAACCTCCTTCCATTAGTTTAGGTTAACTTTCCTCCATCGTTCATGGCTGAATGTCCCAGGGCACTTCAGATCTTTGAACTGATCCATTGGCCTTGTTCTGTCTATCACACATTGCTTCTGCTGTTTATCATGAATGTAGTCCTTTGTTGATTAGTGCATCATTTCTAATTTTTTCGTATGTTTGATGGTGCTCCTATCATTCTCTCCTGCTCTCCTTATTGAATCAGGGTTATTCTCCTGACTTGATGGTTGTGGTTGATTTAAAGGATATGCTGGACAATACCCAGTTCTGTGTGGATGCCTATTTTTGAGCTGAATGAATCTATCCCATTTAGTACAGCAGTAGTGTCTCACAACATGATGGAAGGTATCCGCGATGTGAACATGATATCTTGTATCCACCACGACTAAACTAGATTGACTCTTCTACCAGTGCTGACCTGGACAGATGTATCTGCCACAGGTAAATTGGTAAAGACAGGGTTAAGTACTTTTTTTTGTCCCTGTGTTTTTTTGGGTCCCCTCACCACATACCTGGCAAGTCCTTCAGGATATGTCCAGCTTGGTCAGTAGTGGTGTCTCCCAGGCACTTTTTTTCTTTTGTATTGAACCTCATATTCATGCTGTCTCTCAAACTGGTAACAGCGTGGAGATGGAGGAACATAGCAGGCCAGGCAGCATCAGAGGAGCAGGAAAGCTGACATTTCGGGTCAGGACCCTTCTTCAGAAATTCA
>NC_063332.1:99300154-99347636 GCF_021869965.1 Rhincodon typus | reverse complement strand
CCATTTCCGAAGAAGGGTCCCGACCCGAAACGTCAGCTTTCCTGCTCCTCTGATGCTGCCTGGCCTGCTGTGTTCCTCCAGCTCCACACTGTGTTATCTCTGACTCTAGCGTTGGCAGTTCTTACTATCTCTCAAGAAAGTGTCTGACTTTTTTCCGCCTCTCCAATATTGCTAGACTTCATTCCTGGTGCAGTCCTTCTGCTACTTGTGACTCTCTTTCATACCTTCATCACCTCTAGATCTAATTATTCCCAGGCATCCCTGGCTTGTCTCCCACTGTCTACCCAGCATCTGGTCAACCAATGACTTGAAAATTCAATCCTAATGTTCAAACATTTTTGTGGCCTTAACTATCCCTGTCTCTGTAAATATCCTCCTTAAAATGAAAAATAAGTCATTTGATGCCATCTACATTGATCCATGTTTGGTAACATCTCATCAGCACTAATCTTTATGGTTTTCAGCTTGTTAAAATATACAGTGCTAAGGTTTTACATAAAGAAATACACTAAGTAGTTTTTAAATGTCTAAGTTGTTAACCACTGTACAGTATGTACATTTTGCTGCAGAAACATCCTATGTCTGTTCCAATTCAATGCTATTAGACATGGATGTTAAATTGCAATTTGTATTCCAACCATGGTTGTTTGTTTTAGTGTTATGTTCCGGATCTTCTATTTAAAGATAATAAGTGTGACAAAATACTGGAATTCTAACATATCTAGATGAGTTCACTTCCTCCTTTTTTTTTAAATAATATTTTTCTGAGGCTTGGCAATAAAGGTCCACTTCTGTTTTGCGTGATTTTACAATTTGTAATTATAAGTTAAGCAGTTTGATTCATAAATGTGTAATTATAGAAAACACTGTCCAAAACATAGGAGTTTGAAAAATTGGGATGGGAGAGGCAAAGAGAGAATGTGAACAGACTAGTGGGTAACAAAAAGAAATACATTATTCTCCTGTAAATGAATCATATTTAAAAGGGGTAGTGGAGGCAAAGCTGGTGCTGATGGCCTAAAGGCGATCTTTCTTTGGATGAAGAGGGTACTAAGAGGTACCTGACAGAGGTTCTAAGTGAGAATATACATTACCCCATTCTCCACAAACGAAGAAGATGCTGCCAGTATAACAGTAAAGGGAAAGGCAGCAATAGTCGTAAAGAGTGTATTTAAAGATTGGTAGTCCTCAGAGTTGAAAGGACATTGTGCTTAATGTGTTTGTGTAGTGGAGCTTCAAAACAATGCAACTTAGGCTGCATCAGTTCTCCAGGGCAGACTGTGGGCTGTTAACTGTGGGGTGATAGAATCATACAGTACAGAAAAGGCCCTTTGATCCATTGTGTCTGTACAGCCAAAAACATATTACGATGTACACTAGTCCCACTTTCCTGCACCAGGCAATAGCCTTGATTTTTATGACACTTCAGGTTTAGAATATCATGAGGGGCATGGATAGGGTGAACAGCCAAGGTCATATTCCTGGGAGTCCAAAACTAGACAGCATAGGTTTAAGGTGAGAAGAGAAACATTTAAAAAGGACCTGAGGGGTAACTTTTTTATGCAGTGTGGTGCGTGTATGGAATGAGTTGCCAGAGGAAGTGGTGGAGGTGGGTGCAATTCCAATATTTAAAAGGCATCTGGATGGGTAAATGAACAGGAAGGGTTTAGAGGGATGTGGGCCAAACTCCATGACCCTAAGTGTTCATCCAAGTACTTTTTCGAAGGTTGAAGATTCCTACCTCATCTACCCTCCCAGGCACTGCATTTCAGATCCCCCACCCTCTGGGTGAAAAAGCTTTTTTTCCTCAAATCTCCTCTAAACCTCCTTCCTTTCACTTTGAATCTACCACACTCTCCTCCCCCTCCCCTTCTCCCCCCTATACCCACCCTGGTTATTGACCCTTTGACTGATAGGTACAGCTGCTTTCTATTCACTCTATGTCCCTTATAATCTTGTCCAGTTCTATCAGGTCACACCTCAACCTTCTCTGCTTCAAAGAAAACAACCCAAGATTATCTAGCCATTCTTCAGAGCCAAAATGCTCCATTCCAGGCAACATCCTGAATCTCCTCTGCACCCGCTCCAGTGCAATCACATCCTTCCTATAACACAGTGATCAGAACTGCACACAGTTCTCCAGCTGTGGCCTAACCAAAGTTCTGTACAGCTCCAAAATGACCCCCCTCCCCACCCACTTTTATAATCTATGCCAGGACTGTAAAGCTAAGCGTCCTGTGTGCCTCCTTAACTATCCTATTCACCAATCCTGCACTTTCAGGGATTTTTAGACAAGCACCTCCAAATTCCTCTTTTTTTTTCTGAAATTCCTAGTATATTGCCATTCACCGAGTACTCCCTTGTTTTGTTCCTTCTTCCAAAGTGCTTTGTCTCACACTTATCAGGGTTAAATTCCATCTACCACTGACCTGTCCATCTGAGCAAACTATTCATAGTCTCCTGTAACCTAACACGTTCCTCCTCACAGTCAAACACCCGGCCAACCTTCATATCGTTTGCAAACTCACTCATCACACCACCCCCCCCCGACCCCCAAACCCCGCCAACATTCTCATCTACATCATTTATGAATATTACGAACTATAATAGACCCAGCACTGATCCCTGTGGTATACCACTGGACACTGGCCTCCAGTCACACACAGCCTTCTACCGCCACCCTCTGTCTCCTGTCACGAAGCCAATTTTGGATCCATCTTGCCAAGTTAGTCAGGATCCCATGAGCTTCTTTATCTGTCTCCCATGTAAGATCTTGTCAAAGGCCTTGCTGAAATTACTACTGAATGACAGAAAGCTGTGTTGGTTAAGCAGGGAATGGCTGCTGCCCTGAGGAATTTGATGTGTTCAGAGGCAGAGTGATGGTGATATTTCAGACTGGAGGGAGGGAAGGAGAACAAATGGGACCAAAGGCTGACAAGTCCCCTGAACCTAGGAATCTGCATCCTACAGTCCTAAAGGAAGTGGCTGTGGAGATACTAGACACACTGTATGCAGCATGTTCTCTCACTTGCGCTCACCGACTCTAACCCTCCAGATTACTAGCTGAATGCCCTCTGTGCTTCTAACTCTCTCATTCGGATCACCCTAGCACCTCTGTTGCTTCTGCACTAGTTTTAACAGTTCTTCCAGCCACTTTCATCTCATTCATTCCTGTAATAGGTTGGAAAAATCAGTATGTGGCAGGATGGCCATCATTCAACTTCTCACTCCCCTACGAGGAGAAGATCTTTGAGTTAATGGGACAGGACTGTGATTGCTCCTGGGAAGACAGAGACCTCCACTTCCAGGGAACCAAGTAAGCTTCATTGTGCTGCTCTCCTATTACCACCAATGTCAGTGTATTCACAACACACTCAAGTTTCCACCCCTATTGCACAGTCCATTGCTTCTCTTGTCTCCTGCAGGAACCAGCAGCATCCATACAGCCTCCATGCTTAACAGATCCGGTCTTCAGAGCATGACCAAGATACCGTTCCTCCTTTCTGTGCAATAATGGTAAAATAGCTGCCAGCATGTTCTCACCACTGCACAGAATGCTCAAGCACTGAAAAGGTTTCACTGAAAAATTTGAACTCACTGTGAAATTGGACCCTTTAACTAAAAGTGAAAGCTGCCATAATCCCAGAGGGCCAGACGGTGCTGTGTCATTAGAAAGAGACGGCTGAAAGGGGTTTGACCTGAGGGTTGCCATGCCTTAAGCTGTGGGGGTGGGGGTGGTGATGAGTTTGAGAAGGTACTTATGGTGTCGTCAGCCGATAATGGAATTGAATGTTTCCAGCCATTCTGCCCAGTGAGCTATTCGAACCTATTGTTAAAAGGAATTAAGTGTTGCTGGTCTCTTAGAAATCCTACAATATATACCAGGAGGCAAATTGAAGCTGCCCAGTGGCCCAAAATAGTAAAACACAAGAAGTCAAAATTCAAGCCTTGCTGTAGATTTAATTAAATATAGAATGAATTGTAATACTGGATTATACTAATCCTGACAACTCATAATTTCAGAATGACTTTCACCTCCCTCAACTTTGAGGCAAATTTGTGATTGAAGGGAAACATCAAAAGTTACTTTTAAAAGAAGAGTCTTTGCTAAGAATGAGGCATACATGTTGAAGAAAATTTAATGTTCCTGTTTTCTTCGTTTACCAAATGTTTTAAGCCTGTGATTTTTTTGTTTGTGTGTGGTAACTACTACATATTGAGCTCAGCAAATGGTTTAGCCACACTATTAAAACTCCCAATAAGCAGCAATAACAAATACATTCACCCTACCATGCCTGGCATGAGCAATATTCTGTGAGGATGTTCTCTCCACCTCTTCTGCTCCTTGGCGTAACTGTTCATCTGTTTTTTTATGGTAGTTTCAGAAATGATTTTGGGATTGTTTGATTACATTTCCTCTATTTTGCAACATCTCGATGTATAACTTGGCCTGGCCTATACAGGGCTCTTCTGACAAGTCATTTTTAGTGATGATTCATTCTGCTGGTTGAGTAACAGTGCAGTTTATCAGTTGTTAAGATCTCTCAAAATATCACTGGCAGATCATCAATCACTCTGGGAGCAGTTTGTTCACTAAAGTATTACATTGCAAGCCTGCAAAATTCAGAGGTAAACATAATACCAAGGTTGATTTTCCTCAGTTCTTGTATCACTGCCACACTTGAGTAACTACAAAATGAAATGGTGAGTCATCTTCAACATTTCAAAGTTGGGGACAGGAAATTTCTATTTGATGCATTCAAATATCCTGACACTTAACCAAGAACAGAATGAAAAAGAACTCTTTGAATTTCTCTTTCTGTACCTGATTAGGCATTTACTTCATTCACTCAACTTTACAATATTTATTTATATTTAGTCCTTGTGCAAGTACTTTTTCAACCATTTCAATCTGTGTATTACACAGTTTAGGTAAGTCCACAAAATCTTCAAACACATCATCACAACTTTTGAGGATTTTTACTCCTGATAGAATAATGGGGGCAATTTTTCTTCCAGTATCAGTGCAAACTGAAGTTAGATTTGATGTTGCCTGTGACTTTCTGATACTCTCTTTTTAAATGTTGGAAAACCTTGGATTCTCTGCACATGCCTCTAATTTGCTCCGTCACTAAGTAAGGATCCCAGAGGTTGAATGGGATTCTTGGACATTTCCCTACATCTGCAACATGTGACAGCTCCTGATTCAGCACTCAATCTGTATAACCTGCTTTTAGATTTATACGCTGATCACATTTCAAAGTTCACAAAAATGGATTACATTTGTCTTACACTTGTAAAAATCCTGCAATTCCATGTAATGATGATTTCAGTTCAACTCCATTTTATTGAAAGGGGTTAGCCCATTCACTGAAGTAACAACATTGAGAAATGTTTTGAGGTCTTTAGCATTTTTGTGAATTTTCTAGTTTGGCAGAAATGTTATTTCTAGGCAGGGAATTCTGCCACTTTCATAGGTTCAAACTATGAACTTTTAGGTCATTCCTTTCAGAATTTGTTTCTTCAGTGGATCTTTTAAAGGTTCATACATTTTATGAATGGAATTAGAAAATAATCTCTATTTTCTGGCATCAGCTGACATTACTTCTGAATTCTGCCCTCTATGAAGCAATTTCTATATTTCTCCAATTGACCATGTCTTTTAGGATAGTTCTCCCTTTTGTCTCCATGAGCTGCTTTTCTTACGGGATTTCTCATTTGTCATAGAGTTATACAGCACAGAAACAAACCCTTTGGTCCAACCAGTCCACGCCAAACATAATCCTAAACTAAACTAATGCCATCTGCCTACTCCTAGCCCATATCCCTGCAAACATTTCTTATTCATGTACTTATCCAAAGATCTTTTAAACATTGTAATTGTGCCCACATCCACCACTTCTTCAGGAAGTTCATTCCATACGTGAACTATCCTCTGTGTAAAAAAAATTGCCCTTCATGTTTTTTTAAATCTCTCTCCTCTCATCTTAAAAATGTGTCCCCTAGTCTTGAAATCCTCCATCCTAGGGAAAAGACACCTACCATCTATCTATACCCCTCATTATTTTATAAACGTCTATAAGGTCACTTCTAATAGAGTGGCATTATCACAACTGTATTTTGATCTGACTTGCTGCAGCATCCTTCAGAGTAAGTCTTAACATGGTGCAAAAAAAATTCACATAAGGAAATGGTTTCCTATCATTGAGTCTCTGAGTTTGTGATCCCAGCTGTTGGTAATACTGAACAATTCAGATTCCAAAGTGAAACCTGACATGACAAATCATAAGATTTTTTCAGTTTTTCCAATTCAGTTATGGTGTTCAACCAGTAAAGATTTCACATAAGGCTGCCAATGTATTTTTAACAAAAGAACACGTTTATTGCACAAAAGAAAAAAAATTGAAAAGGTGTTGCCATTAGCAAAAGGAAGTATTCAACCCTGTCCCCAGCAATATCCTTTACAAACACTCAATCCCAATGATTGTCTCCTGTCTTGACTTTAAAATTTCTTACTTAACTGACAAGGTCAAATTCCTTTCAAGTTTATTTTTTATACTTTCACCAGATGTGATTCCTTTGACTTGTTCCCAAGACTTGCAGAAAGTCAAACTTACTGACTTTTCCCTGACTTTGACAACTTTGAGGTTGCTAAAAACAATACAAGCCTTCATTCAAGCTCTGTTGGCCTGGAGGCTGCAAAAAGAAATTAAATTGCCCTTCTGGTTTTCTGAACTAGGCCTGTATCTGTTTAACTGAACATGTGTTTGTTCTTCTCAGCTTATCTTTATCTGGATCATAGAAACTTAAGTTAACAATTATCTCACCAGGTAGATTATTAGCCATTGAGTTCAAGTCACATGATTTCTTGGAGAGGCTGTTAAGCTCACTGTTCCAAGTTACTTTCTGACCTTTCTTTAATATAAATCAGAGCTGCTGTAAACCAAAATTCCATTTATCTCTACTTTAGATTTCAACTTTTCAAAATAGTAATGATTATTAACTTTGATCACAGGACATTCATAATTCCCTACTCACTCTTGTATTTTTAATATTTGCTTTGATTGTTGGAAAGTGTGATTGATTGGATTAGTGGTTACCTTTTTATGTAATTCCATAAAATGGACTTGGGTAAGATCACAGTGGATTTAATGTCTGCTTGACCTGCTAAATAATTTCTGCGTGCTCTGTGAGCAACTATGGAATGATAACCGACAACCAACATGTAGCATTTTTGAAGTCGTGAGTTGTTTTCATTTTAGGAAGTACTGGAAATCAACTTTTTGAAAATAGTTATGGAACTTTGATCTTAAAGGAGAAACTTACTTCCAAATCAGTGTGTTCCTTGTTTGCTAAACGATATTTCAGTGCTGAATAATAAAATTCCAGGAATTTCAATATTGAAATTCCATTTCAATAAAAATATTCATGTTATAAACAGCTGACAATTAGCTGAGCAGATCCATGCAAGAAATGCTAACATGTACAAAATCTCTCCCAAGAAGATTAGAGGAATTGTATTGAATCTAATGTCATTAATCACCAGACTCACTTAAAAATTGCTGTTTGAGTGGTGCTTTTCTGATTTCTTTGTAGTCTCAGAGATGTGCAACATTCATATTGTAATGAAGAGATAATGGTACATGGTTTTGGCAGTCTCCCTACTTAATTGGGTAAATTAAAACATTGATTTCATATTTGCCAGATCAAACACAAATATTACTGTATTACTGGCCAAATACTAGGAGAATAGCAAGTTTTAAGTAATTTGAAATTACATGTTACAGGGTTGTTCAGATTTTGGTATCAGTTGTGATTGACATTGAAGTTTATGTCACAGGCTGAGAGTGTAACACGTTACAATTAGAATAGTGAACTGTCAAAAAGGAAGGATATTTGGGTGTGAAAACTGACCATTGTTTAAAGTTCCCAGTCAATGTGGAAATGTTTTCAACAAGGCGGTAAGGCATTATTTAATTGCAGAAAAGCAGGTGGCGAACAATTATAGGAGGGAAACATTATTCATTTTTATAACTATGCATAAAGTAAAACATAAGTATACATCTCTTAATTCAACACCGATTGAGTGCTTTTTCTTGTGTGTACGTGAAATCCCAATTAATGTTAAGTCTAATTAAGCTCTGTAGTGTATGTCTTTTGAGCACGATATTGTTGTTTTCATTCCTGTATGACTCATTACATGATTCTTATGAAGGATATTGTTTGTATGTCATTTTGGACACTGCTGTGAGAGAAGAATGACCAAGATGAGACTAACTTAGTGAAACTCCAAATTAAACCTTTGAGAAAAGCAATTTGGTGGCAGCAAGATGATTCAATTTTTAAAAGTAATGCAGTAATATTATGGACTGCTTTTGATGTTGAACTATAATTAGTTAATTTGAAGAGAAATGAATGGCAATTCATGGGACACTTCCAATGGCTTTTAAATGCAGACTTAGAGAAACACCCCTCCCTTATTCATTCCTGCCCAAGGTTACAATGGACATGTCAAGGACCAAGACAGCAGTACTTTCGGGTAAAAATCAACAGGGTGGGTCAGGAAGTGTTAGTGGGAGTAACGAAGATGGTCATTGGTGACTAAGGGGCATTGGGGTAAGTTAGAAAAAGTCACTATATCTGAATGGGTGATACATTCACACCAAATCACATGAATTAATAAGATTGAAATTTGATGTAAAAGCCATTACAGAAATGTTATATAGCGATCAAGGCTAGAAACAAAAATATTCCCTGATCGTTCATTTTTTTAGAAGGAATTGGTAAAATGGAAAGGAAAAGGGGTGGTCCTGATTGATTAACGACAGTGGAAAGAAAGGATTCTTGGCTCAAAAATCAAAAAGTTGAATCTGTTTGGGTGGAGCTAGGAAACCCCGAGGGATAGGAAACATTGGTGGGAGTTGTTTGTAGGCTCTTCCTAGCAATGAATATTGTGTAGAACAAAGTATGAATCAGAAAATTAGAGACATATAATGTAGAGAATACAGCATTCAAGGGGGACATTAATCTTAGACCATGAAACTAAATTTGCAGTAATATTGGTGGAGGATAATTTTTTTGTAAGGTATGCAAGCTAGGTTTCTGGGTCAATATGTTAAAGAGCCAACTTGGGAACATGCCATTTAAGATCATGTGTTGTGCAGTGAGAAGGAGTTAGTTAATCATCTTGTGGCAAAGAAATTTCTAGGAAGAGTTAACATACTCAATCACTTTCAAATTCACTCAAAGTTTTCTAAGTTCAAAACGAGGACCTTGCATCTAAATGAAACAAATTATTTGGGTAGGTGGAATAAGTTAGTTAAAGTAAATTGGTAGATGATATGATGGTAGAAAAGGGTTGGCTAGCATTTAAAGGATTAATGAATGATTTGCAACAAATGTTCATTTTTAAGGCACAAAATTTCCCACAGAAAAGCAGTCCAACTCTGAGTTAATGAAAGGGGCTTATGTTGTCAAAAAATATTAAGCCCGAAGTTTGGGAGAATTTTAGAGCTCATCAAAGGAAGGCATGAAGTCACTCTCGCAGTATAGTGTGTTCAGTTAGTCAGTTTTGAAAATGTTATATACGGCAATATTACATAAGCATAGAATCCAGATTATGCATATGTCTGTGCTGTTGTAGAAAAGTAAGTATTGTAAATAAACTTCAAGAGTTCTGATATGTGAGTTGACAAACTACAAACTGTATCATACCAGCAATGATGTTTGAGACCACATTATGGTGGCAGCAAATAGGGACTATAAGCTAGTTAATGGCAGCTAGTTTTTACTAAAATGTGCTAGCAGAAGCACTAATTGTATGGATTAATTTTTCTAACAGTCATTACTCATGATCTCCCTGAGGTCAAAGCTGAAGCTGCAGTGACCATGTTTGGTATACCTCAATAAATTATACCTGACAATGGTCCATAGTACACTAGTGTATCATTCAAAGACATGTGCAGGAAATGATCAACATATTAATTTTTCGCCTCACTACTCTCTGTCAAGCAGTCTAGCAGACTCACTGTTTGCATAGTAAGATCTATGATAATCAAACGTAAAGTGACTTGTCAAAATTTTTGGATAAATTCTTTCACGGAATGTGGGCATTGCTAGCAAAGACAACATTTGTTACCCATCCTTAGTTGCCCTGGAACTGGTTGTCTCTTAATTGCCCTCTGAAACAGACTGGGGAGCCAATGACCCTGTTACAGTCTATTATAAAAGATGTGATAGCAGGCATTTAGAAATACATAAAATGATCGAGCAGAGTCATTATGGCTTTATGAAGGGGAAATCATGCCTGATCAATTGACTGGGATTCTTTGATGCCCTTCAAGAAGGGTAGATGAGGGGGATGTAATGGAAATAATACATTTGGATTTTCAGAACCCATTTGATAAGGGGCTAGGCTACTTAATAAGGTCAGAGGTTATACGTTAGCATGGATAAATGATTTGCTAACTAATAGAAAAGAGAGTTGGGATAGGGGAGGCATGTTCTGGATGGCAACCTATAACTAATGGAGTGCCACAGGGATCAGTACTGGGATCACAGTCATTTCAAATCACTTGGATACGGACAGTGAATGCACTATAGCCAAGTTTGCAGATGACACAAAAATAGATGGGAAGGCAAGCAGTGAGGATGATACTATCAGTCTGCAGAGAAATGTAGACAAATTAAGTGTGTGGGCAAAACCTTGGCAGATGGAATATGACCTCTCATTTTTCCACATTGTACATTTTGGCAGGAAGAATAGAGGAACTAAATATTACTTAATTGAAGAAAGACTGCAGAAAGATACAGAACAGGGGCCTTGGGGGGTCCCATGTCCATGAATCATGGAAAGTTAGCATCTAATTTCAGTGGGTGACAGGGAAGGCAAATGGAATGTTGGCCTTAATTTCAAAGGAAATGGAGAATAAAACGAGGCAGGTTTTGATAAAACCATACAAGGCATGAGTCAGACCACAGCTGGAATATGGTGAACAGTTTTAGACTTTAAGGAAAAAGTTTTAAGGAAAAACATATTGGCATTAAAGGCAGTTTGGAGAGGTTTCACTAGGTTGATACTAGGCATAGAGGGACTACTGTATGAGGGGAGTGTAGATTGGGCCTGTGCTCATTGGAATGTGGAAGATTGAGAGGTGACCTTGTTGAAATGTACAAGCTTCTTAGAGGTAGTAAGAACTGCCGATGCTGGAGTCAGAGGTAACACAGTGTGGAGCTGGAGGAACACAGCAGGCTAGGCAGCATCAGAAGAAAGTTGACATTTTGGGTCAGAACCCTTCTTCAGAAATGGAGAGGGGGAAGGGAACTCAGAAATAAATAGAGGAAGGGTAGGGCTGGGGAAGGTAGGTGGGATGGTGATAGGTGAGTTCAGGTAGGCAGTGGTGGGGATTGGTCAGTGAGGTGGGAAGGAGTGGATAGGTGGGACAGAAGATGGACAGGTCAAGGAGGCGGGGATGAGAGGGACAGTTGGTCATGGGATGAGGCAGTGGGTGGGGAGATTTTGAAACTGGTAAAATCCACATTTAGGTCATTGGGCTGTAGGATCCCGAGGCGGAATATGAGGTGTTGCTCCTCCAGTTCGCGGGTGGTGTCACTGTGACACTGAAGGAGTCCCAGGATGGACATGTCACCCAGGGAATGGGAGGGGGAGTTGAAATGGTTCGCGATCTCCCCATCCCCAGCCTCATCCCATGTCCAACCCTCTCTCTCATCTCCTCCTTGACCTGACACAACCTGTCCATCTTCTCTCCCACCTATCTGCCCTACGCATCCCACTGACCAATCCCCACCATTCCCTACCTGCTCTCACCAAGCACCATCCCACCTACCTTCCTCAGCCCCACCCCTCCTCTCTCTCTATTGATTTCTGAGCTCCCTTCCCCCTCCCCCATTTCTGAATAAAGGTTCTTAGAGGGCTTGACAGGGTAGATATAGAAAGATTTGTGGGAGAGTCTAGGATCAAAGGGCATAATCTCAGCATAAGGGGTCATAACTGAAGCAGGGATGAGAAGGATTTTTTTCTCAGAGTAGTCAGTCTGTGGAATTCTTTATCACAAAAGGGTATTGAGGCTGGGTCTTTAAGTATATTCAAGGCTGTGATAAACAGATTTCTAATCATTAAGGGAATTGAATGTTGTGGGAAAAGATAAGAAAATGAAGTTGAGGATTATCACATCAGTCATGATCTCATTGAATAGTGAAGCAGACTCAATGGACTGAATGGTCTGTTTCTACTCCTATGTCCTATAGTCTTCTAGTATCAAGAAAGAAGACCTTGTTATTGAAGAAAGTGGGAAAGATTAGAGAGGGAACTATAGTCAATTAGCCTAACATGAGTTGGATGAAATATGTTAGACTCTCTTAGTGTGGTAACAGGGCTGTTCAAGAAACAATTATGCAGAATCATAGAAGATTTATGGAAGGGAATTGATGTTTGACAGATCTCTTGGAGTTTTTTGAGGATCTACGTAGTCAGGTGGATGAGGAGAATCGGTGAATGTATATATTTGGATTTCAAGAAATATCCTTCATTATGGAGCTAGACAAGAGCTTGTAATGCAAAATTAGGGATTGGGGGTAGTTTTTATCTGATGGACAAAACAGTTGATGGGCAAAACAAACGAGGAGTAAATGGGAGATTTTCAATTTGGTAGGCTGGAACTAGTGGGGTACCATAAGGGTCATTACTCTGTCCTCAGCTATCTTCTAATTTATATCAATGATTTAGGGAAGATTGAATGTAACTATCCAAGTTTGCTGGCTACTCAAAAGTTAAATGGGAAAGAAAGCTTTTCAGAGGGCACAAAAAGGCTGCGGAGATATATGGACAAGTTGAGTGAATGGGTTAGACTTGGTAAATACAATACAATGTGACAAGGTGTGAGGTTGTTCACTTTGGTGGGAACGTCTATTTTCAGAAGGACCTGATTGTCCTAGCACATGAATCACAGAAGGTTAATGTTTGGCTACAAAAAGCAATTAGACAGATGAATATTGTGTTAGCTTCAGTAACGAAGGTATTAGAGTAAAATACAGAGTCTTACCACTTTCAAGTCATTGGTGAGGCTGTATCTGGAGTACTAAACCCTGTTGATCTCTTTACCTAAGGAAGGACATGCTTGTCTGAGAGGCAGTGGAACAAAAGTTTACTGGATTTGTTCCTGGATCGAGGGGATTGTCCAATGAGGAATTTTGAGTAGATTGGATTTCTACTGTTTTGTCTTCAGACAAATGAGAGGTGATCCTTTAAAAGATTCCCCCTAGATTAGTGAGATCATGGTCTCAGGATAAAATATTGATCATTTCACTTTGGGATTAAGAGAAATGTCTTCACTTAATTATGAATGTTTGGAATTCTTGACCCAGGAGAGCTGGGGTGTTCAGTCATCAAGTATGATCAAGAAAATGATGACAGGGTTTTGGGTTCTAGGGGTATTATGGGATACTAGGCTCAAGTGAGAAGGTAGAGTTGTGATCAGCCATTTTTTTGGAGAAAAGGGCCAAATTGCTTGCACCTGTGCAGATTTTCTTGTTTTCTAATGTAAAATTCCCATGGCACCTGCTGGAATATGTTCCCAGATGCTGCCTCAGTCAGACTGACCCTTTTTGAGGCAGAGGCCAATTGCACTAGGAAAAAATAATTTTTTTGGTGAATATTAGTGCCATTTTGCTGAGTGAAGGTAGTCATTCCCTTCACCAGATCTGGAATGTTTGTGTTCATCTGACACCAAGAAAGCAATGAAAGAATTTTCCCTGGACACAATCCCTTGACATTTTGATGCTGTTTAGAGGATCCATGAGCAGAATTTAAAGATGCAGTACAATTAGGATGGAATTCGAGCAAAACTGAGATTGACTTACGTTCCAATCTCTGCAACGTTCCTATCCAGCCCCAGGAATTTCAAATCAATGGGTCCAGAAGTTAGAATTTTTTCAAAGATGGTGGAGGTGATTCAGAATGTCCTGCTTATTACAGCCAAAACAAGTTTTTGGTGTATATCACCAAGTAACACAGTGTATTCCCAAATGATTAGTCTTGCTCTGCTTTTTGTATGAGGGTTATAGCCACTGGATGGAGCTGTGATCTAGGATATTTGGCTGCTTTTTTAAAGCTGACAGTTTTTTTTGCCAAGAACTCAACTGGCTAAGAATCAAGCCAGTTATCACCATTTATTCATATTTGTGAGCAATTAATTACCATAAATTAAATTAAGTTGCTTATTATCCATCTTCAAAACACATGGCAATAGTTGCTGGAATAGGATAAACACAGTTTGATATAGATTATCTCTGTGGATCACCAGCAGTGGGAAAATAGCTTTGGCTGTTGAGTGACAATTTTGGTCACTCTAAATACCCAGGTCAATAGTTTAACATCGCAGACCTTGACTGAAATGTGTAGAATGATAACAGGATTGTAGTATTAGTCATTGGTTCAATGCTGTGTGAAAATTGTTCTGCAGTTATTTAATCTGCTGATTCAAACCCTCAGCTTAGTAGTGGATTCCTGCTAGAACCTATTCTGATGCAGTGAATGGCCTAAAGTAGATCAAAGTATATTGGAGTAACTTCCACACAGCTAACAACAGAAGTACAGTGTGGCTTTCAATGTTTAGGAAAGTGCTTGTCATATCTTTTCACCTTTTCAACCATAGTATTTACCTTATTTGAGGCCTTCAGAGGATTATAAATTTGACCATACAAGTACTATTGATGTCAAAAGCTGGGAAAATGATCACGCTGCCTTGGGGTCACTGTAATCTGAAGGAGAATGGATAATCTTATATCATCAATTTTGTCATATGTATTTATCTATATTAAACTGTTAGCCAAGCAATAACAGTCCTTCATGTTATACATAATGTAATAATATTATTCCCTTGTAGCATAGGAGGTTTTTTTGCTTCCTCTACTTTGTTAATATATTGTTCCAGATCATCCCTTCTCTGGATAGCCAGAAACACAATGCATGCTGAGTGAGGTGCATCAAGACCATTTGGAATTCCCAATGCACTGGTAATTGCTGGGCAAATTGAAATTTCCGGTG
Organism: Rhincodon typus; assembly: GCF_021869965.1. Lineage (NCBI taxonomy): Eukaryota > Metazoa > Chordata > Chondrichthyes > Orectolobiformes > Rhincodontidae > Rhincodon > Rhincodon typus. The sequence continues at coordinate 99,332,572 of NC_063332.1, read as the reverse complement.
GGCAATTACCCAGCATTTGGAGCCCTCTGAAAAATCCACAACCCTGAATTAAGAGTCAGAGACGTCAGCTTATTACAACGCCGGTAGATGAATAGTTAGCCGGGAAATGTTAGATGAACTAAAACCTGCTTTAAAACTGAGCACCTAAGCATTCTCAGTGAACTCCCAATCTATGACACTACCAACACCCCTCCCTGTGAATGCCTGACTCCTCAAAACCTGCTTCATTCTCCACACAGCCATCCCCCAGTTCCTTAAGACCAGTATTCCAACTGACCTGACAGTGCCCAGTTCTCTCCCTCTCTACCTGACCTTTCCCACCACCCCCCTGACCTGCCCAAAAACCACCCATCTATCCTTTCACCCTCTGGACCATGTCATTCCACCTGTCTGGCTTTGAAACCCTCCACCCCCTGCATTCTGCCTCTCATAGAATCCCTACAGTGCGGAAACAGGCCAACATGCCCCTCCAAAGAGCATCCCCATCCTCCTAGCCCTTCCCCATAACCCTACACTTCCCATGGCTAATCCACCTGACTTACGCACCCCTTGATATTACAGGCAATTTAGCGTGGCCAATCCACCTAACCTGCACATCTTTGGACTGTGGGAGGAAACTGGAGCACCCGGAGGAAACCCCCACAGACAAGGGGAGAATGTGTAAACTCCACACAGACAGTTCCCCGAGGGTGGAATCGAACCCAGGACCCTGGCGCTGTGAGGCAGCAGTGCTAGCCAACTTGCTGCTCACTTAATAGTGTTTCCAACCCTGAGCAAAAGATCTGGGTCGTTAAGTCAGAAACATGCCTGCGAGCAGCAGACCCAAAACTCTTTCAAACTTGGGTCTTGAGCTTCTTTCATATTTTAATTGTGAGCTACCTGTGAAGGTATTAAATGACAAATTGCTTGTCTCACTGCAGTAACTTCAAGATGAGTGCTGTGTGGACCAGAAATGTGGGGGCATGCAGGGTGACTGTGATATCTGGGCAAACAGGGAAACATTCTTGGTTTTCCTGGATTGACAGGAATGATTTTTAAGGATTTGTTGGTGGCTGCTGAAGAACACAAAAGGGAGACTACACCTCAGCAACACGCCAACAAATTTCCCAGTGGCATCATTAATCAATTGTAAGGCTGTGAATTAACTTAAGCAAAAGTTCAATGGCTGTAGATGCTTGAGATGGCTACGAAATTGGCCTGATACATTTGGTAGTGAGCCAGCTAAGGCCCAGGCTGTCTCACTGCTAAACCTGTCAGGGAAAATGGCCAAACTATCGCAGCAATGGTCCTTGATCAGCAGCTTCCAAACCTACAAGCTGTACCACCTGGAAGGATAGGGCAATAGATGTGTGAGAACACCACTCCTGTCCACCTCCAAGACACACACTATCCTGATATGAAATAAATTACTGTTGCTTCACTGTCACTGGTCAAAATCATGGACGTACCTATCTTCCAGTCGAGCAACAGTTCAAGAAGGCTGCTCACCATCACTACACAAGGACAGTCAGCACCAGGCAGTAAATGCAAGTTTGACCAGCAATGTCCCCATTTAAAAGAGATTCATTTTTTTAAAAAAAATGTTGTCAACTTTCCATAGTTTAAATTTAATGTCCAAATGTGATTTAGGACTGACTCATTTGAACTTGTCACTTTGTACTTATCTCTTTCTGTGAATGATGGCACTGTAGGATCAAAGTTGTGGGTATTTGGCTCCCCAGCCTGCAATGTAGAGATTGTCTTATACTCTAACTTCTCTGCATCTCTGTTTCGCATATTGTTGATGATCAAAGAAAATTTAATGAAGCTTATTAAATAGGATCAGTTTCTGAATTCAGATGCCTATGAAAGCAGCTAAAATACATGGTCTAGTTTATTTAAATAGATGCTGTAGGAGTTTCTTATTTTCATGGAACAGCAGTTAGAAAATTTCCAAGGACCAAGGAATAAATTCCATTAAGTGTGTATAAATTTTGTTTTGTTACTTTCTTGAATTATACACACCAAATCTTGTTACAAGAAAGGTGTCTGCCAACAGTTAACAATTGTTTAATTTGAAAGTTAATTTTGTTTCATTATTTAAGCAAGTAATTTGTAAAGTAAGTAATAAAACCAAAAATAGATATCTGTAAAATTGTGATAGTTTGCAAATAGGCAGAGGAATTGTTTTGACAAGAATGGGAGATACAGCATTTAAGAGTACCAGCACCATTGGGCATGACTGAAAGAGATGTAATGATAAAAATAGCTATTGTATTCATAGCCACAACCCTGTCTGGCCCAAATGGGGAAACATGGCACTGGTGTTGCAAAATACTGACATATGAAGCAAGTGCATATGCAAACTGTATGTATTATTGAAATATTTATAATAAAAGCTTGAGATGTCAGGGACTTCGCTGTTGACTTGACAAATTGATGCAGCGAGTAGGCCTACCCAGTCTAGGGAGGCAACAGTTTGCATAAAAAGCCTGGACTGCATCAGGTGATCTCAGTTAGGGAGTAGCATTTGAGTTCACTCTCACTGTATGAGATGTTGGGGTGTTAGGGGGAGCTCATTAAGGGTTTCTGCTCCTGATTCATGTATGTGTTTGGAAAGGACGTCTGCCTTCACACTGAACCTTCCAATTAAAACAATGGCTGGGTTCTGCCCAGCCCCTGATGATGTGGGCAGTGGTGAATCAGATAGGAAGAAACAGCAAGGGCAGCAGGAATTATTTCCTTGATGTCCATGAAAGTCTGACTCTGTAACTAGGTTCTGAACAGCAAGATGAGAATCTTACTAGTGAGCCATGAGAGGCGTATTTTCATTTGTTTGCATTATATTAGTACCTAATCTTACCTCATTGGTGGGCAATTTCCTATTCTCCCACATGCCAGATAAAAACTAAACAGTGACAATTCTGGAATGGAATTCAGAGTGAGTACCTGGCAAATCCAGCTCACTGCCAGCTCCTAGTGGCACAGTGGCTCAGTGGTTAGCACTGCTGCCTCACAGCGTCAGGGACCCAGGTTCACTACTGCCCTTGGGCAACTGTATGTGTGGAGTTTGCATGTTCTCCCTGTGTCTGCGTGGGTTTCCTCTCAGATTTGTAAAGTTCACCCAAGAAACTTGCTGCTCTAAGCTGCAGAATGTGGTGGGTTGCCAAAGAGATACTGGCTACTCTCTGTCAAGTAAAGAAAGAGTAAAATGTGATGGCTAATTCATTTAGGACAGCTCTGGGACCGTCTGGTGGTTGGTTAATAGCTGGGATTGGTGGAGGTTGTCTGCTAATGCCTCTGGTAATGAAATTGTGTGGGGTACCAGAAAGCAAATGTGAAAAACTAAATAAAAGGAAATGAAAGAAAGGCATTGCATAGAAATATTAGATTTCAGCTTTCAGTAAAGAGAGCTTGTGAGGTTTAAACCATATCTTGACATTTCCTTGTCTTTTTTTGTGTCTGAGTTTTTTCTTTATGTGAGACAACGAGAGAGGAAGCAATTAGTGCGAACAAGTAATATTGTGCAGTACATAGTAGATGTGGTGATGGAATAAATTGATATAGTTTGAGTTGATGAGAGAATGACTATGGCATGTGGACAACAACATTGTGATTTATTTAATGCATTAGAAGTAGGAAAATGAAGTCTGGAACAGCATCGATGGCAAGCACATTGGATTCTCAAACTGGAAAGTATTATAATGTTGGACTCATTGAAGAAGTCGGTCTGGGAAGAATTTACTTGACATTACGCAAATGGTAGAAGATACTCTGAGCACTGATTCATGTAAAGCATTCAATTAACATCTGTCTGATGTTCTGGTTAATGTTGACTAGAACCTGTAGTGAAGCTGCAGTAGATTTCCACTGTTCATGTTTGATTTTATTTGTCGAGGTGGAGTCTTTTGCCATTTAGAAAACCTTCAAAAATGTATGGCAACCTCATCTTCTTATAAGATGCCCTCTTTTAGGACTCTGAGCTATTGATTTCTCAAACAGTACCTCTGTAAAGTATTGCTGAAGACAAAACATGTTGTGAATTCTTATAAATGAACCATCTGTCTTATGAATTTCAGTGCTAATGTGATCCTGGGTATATAGACTGTATATCCTAAAGCCTGGTGGGTTGTGTCAAACAGCATTTCCCTTCAGGTGTTTGGAACAATCAAGGTACAGACAGTAGCCGACCAGCCTGTGCAGGCAAAACTTGCAATTATTCCTCCCTCCTGATGATGGCGGTGCTGCATCTCCCAGCTCCTTCGACTCTCCTGCGAAGAAATATTACTCCCAATCAATTCAACTGCTCTGCTGCCTAAATTTTGTTACTTACGAATAATGTTGAAACAGCATCTCATGCAGGAGGACCTTTTTATTTAAGACTTTCTTCTGCAACCTACAACTCCATTTTTTTGTGTTGTAATGTTCTGAAAGTGGAGGTAATAACAGGTCAAGTGGGAATCTGGGAACTCTGTGACTCATGGGACCAAGAATGAAAAAAGTGAATAAGATTTTAAGAATTTGAAAAGAAACTGATAAATTACTGAGAAACAAGTTGAATTAAAGTTAAATTGAGTACAGACAAATAAAGAGTGAAAGAAACATTAGATTGAGAGAAAAAATGGAGAAGTAAGAAAAGATATTAAAACATCAACATTTCTAAAATTTCACACAGTTTGCCAGCTGAAGATATGAGACCCCATGGTTTCAGTTTTTCACTTTCTGTGCCAGAGAGATTTATTGGTGTGACATTAACAATGAGCACATATCTTTAAAAAATATATACCTGCACTGCTAGTTAACAGACTTGACTTTTGGTGGTGAGATTAATGTGCAATTCTAACACGCTCTTAAAGTTGATCAGAAGGCCAAGGGTGAGATGCAGTTGGTGCAAAGAAAACAATGGGGAAATACAATGCAGACAACGTATTCAGGAAATTCGCAATGCATGACATTTCTCTTATTCCCTAACCTGCTTGTCATTTGCACATTAATAATGGTATGTATCATGAATTCACTATTTTACCACAAGATTTAGGTCAATTTATCAGCAATAACAGCAAATCAAAGTATTTTAATAAAACAAATTCAGATTCCATGAACTTCAAGTTATGACTGCACGCCCTAGTTGTTATATTCTACTCCGTACCTTCACTGTTTGCTGAATGTACGTGATAGAGTTCATGATGGCACAACCTGCAAAGCTTGTCACTGCTTTAAGCTACATCTTTTTAGGAGCTTCCTACAGAAAGAAATAAGAGTTGGCTTCTGGCTTACTGACAAATGACTATGCTCATGGTGAGGCCAGTTTAGTGCCATATATTGGCTGGCTCTATGGCTCACTGAACTTGAAGTGTTGTCTAAAAAGATAAATTGAAGCCAAGATAACACAGTGTGGAGTTGGAGAAACAGCAGGCCAGGCAGCAGCAGAGGAGCAGGAAAGTTGACGTTTTGGGTCAGGATCCTTCTTCAGAAATGGGGAGAGGGAAGGGACCCCAGAAATAAATAGAGAGAGGAGGGGTGGGGCTGGGGAAGGTCAGTGGGATGGTGCCAGATGAGTGCAGGTAGGGATTGGTGGGGATTTGTCAGTGAGATGGGAGGGGCGGATAGGTGGGAGAGAAGATAGACAGGTTGTGTCAGGTCAAGCAGGCGGGGATAAGAGGGAGGGTTGGTCATGGGATGAGGCTGGGGTTGGGGAGATTTTGAAACTGGTAAAATCCACATTTAGGCCATCGGGCTGTCGGCTCCCGAGGCGGAATATGAGGTGCTGCTCCTCCAGATTGCGGGTGGTGTCATTGTGACATTGGAGGAGGCCCAGGATGGGCATGTCACCCAGGGAGTGGGAGGGGGAGTTAAAATGGTTGGCAACTGGAAGGTGTTGTTGTTTGTCATGAAGAGAGCGCAGGTGCTCTACAAAACGGACTTGCTTCCTCACCACTCCCTATACAACCTCTGCATTAGTAGTTTGGGAGTTGATTAACTAAGTGCAGAATGGCTGGACAACTATTTGTTCTTTTCTAATGATTGTGGACAACCATCTCTTTTTTTAAAAAGAAAATAGATGCTTTCAGTTATTGGAGATGGCAACCACTGACCTGGTGTGAAAGGATAATCACGGAGCATGCAACAATTTCAGGAACCATAGTGCAATGATGAAAATGATATTGGTTAATTAGGTAAGACAGAAGAAGTCCTGCCCTTTGGCAGACATCACAATGTTGCTGCAACTTTAAAAACCTAGTAGTCGTTGAGGTTGAGATGAGTGACATCTTGGCTGCATTGCAGATGAGGCACAATCCTGCATGCTGACTGTTTGGTCTATATGCAGTACAGGCCATTCTTTCCTTTAGAGCAGTTATATTTAATCAAACATACAACCTCACTCAGTTAACCTATTCCTCGTGCTGCCCTAGGAATCAACATTTAATTTATTACTGCTTCCGATCATCCTTTCTGGACTTTGTGCTTGGAAGTATACAGGATACATTTGTGGTTTTAGCTGCGAGGTCCTAAGTTCTGAAAATCCATCCCTAAACATGCCTCACTCCCCATCTCTCCACCTTTAAGAGCCACTGTACAACCTACAACTTTGAACAATTTCTGGTCCCTTATCTGAATAATGACTCAGAATTTGCAGTTACCAGTGGTTCTATTCATTCTGTTACCAGCTGACATTTTGCAGGGCTTTTGTCTGACAACTTGTCATGCTGTTGTAAGTTTCTGATTGATTGGTCTTCTGCAGCTAGGATGAACTGTTCTTTGGATCTGATTGGTCAATGTGAGCGATAGGACACCATATTTAAGTATTGATCCCTGTCTACTATGTATGGGATAAATAAAAAAAAAATCAACCTTTTTTTTCAGACATCATGCCAGTTACTGATTATTAATCTTCCATTGGGCACTTTAGCTACAATCCCCCCTTAAACCCAGTCCTAAGCCCTCTGCACTCCTGAGTGCATGGGTCTTCATCTCTTCATCGTAACACTCTGGATCTCTGCTCTTGCCCTGTCATACCCTCCCGGAGTGGATTTCTTGTGCCTGTCTGCTTTAGGTCATCACACACACACATCTTGTTAACACTCAACTGAATGCAGCAAAACTGGAAGCTTCCCATTCACCATGCCTTCCTAGACATCCTACCCAAGCAAACATTAATCCCTCATGTATCTGATGATTGATGTAAAGCTGTAAACTAGTTGGAGCTGTGCATGCTGCAGCTCCATTAACATTCCCTGATGAGCAGTGTAATCCACCTAGTGCCCACCTCCATCTCAATTCTCCATTTGCAGCAACCTTCCTGAACAAGATCCATTTGTCTTGGACATTTGGTACATTCAGGGCTTCACAGATTTTCGAGAAGTATATTTTTTTTTCCAATGTTCTGGTTAATCAGAATAATTTATTTCATTTAAGTTCAGATTTCATTTCACAACTCTTCACAAAGTATACTGTTCTTTTTATGTCCATTATGCCTAAAGTTTTAGTTTCTGGGTTAGATTTTCATCTGAGTAAAATGAACATTAGAAATGCCATTTTAAATTATGGTGTTTATTCAGTCTGTTTTCGTGCTTCACAAATAACACCAACAAATCTGTCTGTAAATTATTCATTGATACTGAATTTTAGAGCAATTACTGAAAAGCATGTTTAACCGTTTAGTCCAACGTAAGGGGAAATTTATCAAATATGTCCAGAAATTATTCATGAAGGCTAACATGTTTAATCACTGCACACTTCCTTCATACCGACGTTTTGCCAAGCTACAGTTGAATTGAAAGTTTTCAGTTTTGATGAAAAGCAAAATCAGGAACAAGAAACAGGACCCAGGGTTATTTTGTTTCCAGAGGAGGGAATGACTTGCTGAGACAGGAAACCTTTCTTGGTAGCATTGCTCAGTTAATGTTGAAATTGCTACTTTTAAACATCATCTTATGTTTTCGAAAAGCACTTTTTAAAAATATTTTTGAATAAATTGGAAACATATGAAAATATTCATGCAACCTCCCAAATTTCATGGTATTTATAGCTATATATTGTGAATAGCTTATGTGGTTAGTATAAATATGAGAGATGCTTGTTGTTAATGAGCTAGTCCCATTTTCAAAGATTAAGTTTCTTTATTTTTCATCCATTGGGTTGCTAACAATTTCAAAGAGCTTAACAAGTATCAGTGAAATGATTTGCAACCCCCAAGCCATCTTTACCAGCATCTTTGAAGAGAGCTTGCTAGAGTTGGAACCTGTGTTAATTATTTTAAGTTTGCTTGATCTATCTAATGTATTTCCCCTTCCAAAAAAGAAGTCTGATTTCTCCCATTAACCCTGTTTTCTTATCTGAGAACAGTATCTCTTTTTTCCCACACGTGAAAACTGTCACAAAATAATGGTTTGGCAGTTCTTGTCACTGCCCATTCCTCAGAAACCACTTATTCCCTATCACTGGTAACAGTTAGCTGCCCTCTGTGTACATCTCTTGCTCTTCATATCATTAAGAATGCTTTATTTTGCTCTGCATTTCACTCTCCTATGTTATGCTCACATTTCTTCTTTGCAATTTGTATCAGTTTCTTGGATTTCCTCTGAAAGATTTTGCCTACCCTGCTTTCTTATATATTTTAGTGTTTTATATACGTTATTGATTTTCCTTTGGCTTCTAGGATTTCTTTTTTCTGTCTGTCTTTGATCTTTGATTTGTTTCTGGGATAAATTGCATATGCAATGCAATACCTGTCTCCTTTCTCCCTACAATATCTATTTTTCCTCCCTTTTGTTCACTTCAATGTGTAATTTCCATTTGAGAGAGGGGAGGGATAGTATAAAATATTACGATTGTTTGAAATTTGGCATTCATGCATTTGTCCTAATCAGTGCTTGACAAAAAGTATCCTTTTTGCCAGCAATAATTTACATTTTATTTATTTTGTGTGGGTTTACATCCTCAAAGTCAATTTTCCTGCAGTCTAATTTTCTTGCACATTTTTATTTGTAGACAACATTCAAGATTAAGTTAATTATTTGTTTTACCCTATTTCAATATCATGATCATTAAATAACCAAAACTGACAAATTGTTTGAAGCAAATCCAAATTGCCTTTCCTCAGTGGATTCCCTAATTCACAATTTAATAAAGGATTTTTAGAGGACTTTAATAAACTCCCAAAGTGTATGCATTGAGCTTGCTGTAAATCCCAGCTGATTTGTGGTAGGTATAAATTCACCATAATCATAACTCAGGGACAAAGTCCCAAAACTGAATATCCATCTTCATTTTATTTTGCTGTGATTTGTAATATAACAACTAATTTTTACACTTTTCAAAATGTGTTCCTGTTATGGGGATGTTGTAGTTAAGGTCATGTTTAATGCCCATTGCTAGCTGTACCGAGAGAATATTGGCGTTGGGCTTTCCTGGGTAATTACAGTAGCCTGGATTTTTCTGTCAGCATTCTCTTCGCTACTCAGTAAAACCAACAGTAGCTTATGGTGCCTGCAATTAAACATGAAAATCTGGAAATTTGCTTTAAGAAACAACAATCTGATACAAATATAGATTCAAACAAGAATTCCATTAATGTGTTCAACCGAGCTCATGTACACACAATATTTTTGAATGTAGGCATTGAGATAATTAAATAATATTTCCACTTTATTTTTCTCCTTTCTTTCATGTTCCCTTACATTTCTAAGGCTTTGCTAAAGGAAAAAAAAACCTGAGTTCTTCATTATCTGCTTCTCAGGAAACATTGCAATTACTGATATGACCATGGCAAAATGTTACCTTGAACAGAACACAGGAAAGACTGTATTTCCTATAAAGCAATAGATTCCAATTTACTTTCCTCCTGTTCATTGTTCTATCTTCATCCATTTGTCAAGGGCAGGTACGGGTGGACAATAAAGACTGGCCAAATCAACAATGCCCACACACACTGTGAACAAATTTTTAAAATTCCATAATTGAAAACTGATTTGGTAACTGTTTCCTGACCTGGATGTGAAATTAAGTTAAGAATTATCATAGGATCACCAAATCATTGGATTTTTGTAGCACATTAGGAGGTCTTTAAGCTTGCTATGTCTCTGAAGGAGTGATTCACTTTCTGCCACTCTTCTGCAAATATTTCCTTTTCAATTCCTTTTTAATTGACTCGGCCTCCAATCACTCTCAGACATTATATTCAAGATCATAGCCACATGAGGTGTGAAAGTATTATTCTTCATATCCCCATTGCTTCCTTTGTCAATTACTGTAAATTTGTGCCCTCTGGTTCTTGATTGCTTCATTGATGGGAACAATTTCTCCCTGCTCTGGTCAAAAGCCAATGATTTTGAATAATTCTATCAAATCTCCCCTAAATCTTCTCTTTTACCAGGAGAATAGTTCAAAATTCTGTAACTATCCAAAATAAGTTCCTCATCCCTGGAACCATCCAATGAGCAATTAATGCACAGTATCAGCTGAAAAGTACAATAACACATCAAACTCTAAAGAGTCTACTAACCATTTCAAAACTTCTAGTCACAGTACAAATCTACAAACTGTCTACAATTAAAGAAACCAAAAACTGTAATTGTAGAAAATTAAACCAAATGCTAATCTTACACAATGGTACCCTTCCTCTTCACAGGCTGAATACAAGTAGTCTTTGCTGATGAAATGTAATGATGTGAACTTAGGTTAATTATTAATTATTAGGTTAATTACCACCATTCCCACTCTAAAAATAGTTGGAAAAATTGGAACTTGTTCAAACAGACAGATGTAATTTTTTGACAGTGCAGTAATTGATAGTTGCTATTGAACTACCCTTCTAGCCTTAAAAAAAAGGGGTCTTTCAGAAGAAAATTCATGTTGCTGATCTTTACTACGATATATAAGACCACACGTCTGTTTGAGGTTGCGTACACCAATCTAAATTTATTATATTTTGTATTTTTGATTTGATTGTCTGAAGAGTCTTTCGATTGCTTAATAGATAACAGAGACAATACAACACATAGATAACACAAATTATATCACCTGTATTTGTGCTGAATTGGAACAATTAGTGGAAAGTAGAAATCTCTGCTGATAAACCTGCTCAAAGAATGTGGACAGCTATCCATGAGGTGATTTGTGCATAGCGGGGCAGCAGCTTCATGGTAATGTTACTGGAATAGCGATCCAGAGCCCCAGGACAAATTTCTGGAGATGAAGGTTTGAGTTCCACCAAGGTGAAGTTTGAAATGTAATAAAACCTGAAATTAAAAAGTTGTTTGATGTGATCCCTACTGATTTGTAATACTGAGCTAGTCAGATCCTAGTGTGAAAATTGGCTTGATACATCATAAGTTTTAGTTTTGCAAATTTCTTCACCATTGTGGTCTGTCACTGACCATTTCACAAGAGGCTGCCAATGTACTTCTTAAAAAAGTTACTTCAATGTTTATTACTCAAAAGTTAAAGGCATGAACTATATCACACTCTGCAAGAGTTATTTGTAATGTTATAAATGTCAGAAAGAAAGATTCAGTCCTTTTAATTTAACAACCTTACAGGACACAAATCTCTGTGAAGGGTCACTCTATCTTCACTTTAAAGCTGCTTTTTCATTTGATGACTATAATCTGTTTCTTTTCAGCAAATTTTTGTCTTCAGTAGATTTTTTTTAGTTAATGTCTCTTCCTGAGACCCAAAAAACTATTGATACAGGTCACGTTATTTAATATAGGTTGTGTAATCTCGTGTCTGTGACAACATTCTATGCCTGAGGTTGTCTTCAAGGTAATGCAGGACTTTTATCCTCATCGCTGACTGTTTTAGAGACAGCTGTTAATAGTACTTCCGCTACCTGGGAGCAACTTTCTCTGATTGAAGCATGCACACTGTTTGATGCTTCTGGATCTTTCTGTTGTCGTGCAATAGCAAGTTATTTTCTTCCTAATGTACAGAACTGTTCATATCAAGGGTTTAATCACCTCATTAAAAATTATCACCAGACACCCTATTACCATTCTCAGACATAAAAATGAAACTGAAATTATGTCTCTCCCTCACCCTGCCCTTCTTAATCCACCCAAAATAGAAAAAGAGAACAAACTTAAAATTTTACATTGGTCTTTGGCTTTAGACCCCAGTTACTAGATAATAATATGCCATGTTTGTCCTTCATATTGTCTTATGATGACTATGAAATCATTGTTCACTGTTATAGAGATATACAGCACAGAAACAGACCCTTCGGTCCAACTCGTCCAGGCCAACCAGATATTCTAAATAAATCTAGTCCCATTTGCCAGCATTTGGCCATATCCCTCTAAACCCTTCCTGTTGGTATATCCATCCAGATGCCTTTTAAATGTTGTAATGGTACCAGCCTCCTCCACTTGCTCTGGCAGCTCATTCCATACATGCACCGCCCTCTGCATGGAAAATTTGACCCTTGGGTCCCTTTTAAATCTTTCCTCTCGCACCTTAAACCTATGCCCTCTAGTTTTGGTGTCCCCCACCTCAGGTAAAAGACCTTGTCTATTCACTGTATCCATGACGCTCATGATTTTATACATATCTATAAGGTCACCCCTCGGCCTCCAACGCAAATTGCCTTCTTTGCAAATTTCTCTACGAAGAACTGGTGAAACAGAACAGTCCAACTATTTGGAGCGTTCCACGGCAACGAGGCCAGTCCCATCCTTTGCAACAGTGGGGACAGCTAGAACCTCAGCAGGGGGTAGTGACACTTGGTGTTTACGTTGCAAGGGTCTACGCGCAGCTTGATGCAGCCACACACTAAGGTGGCCATAGGGATGAAGGTGGCATTGAGTACTTTCTTCCCCTCCAACCCCTTATCCAGAGTTTTGTACATGGTACCCCTGCAGACCTGGTCCCGCTCAGACCTCCAGATGAAGTGGAAGGTGTCTTGGGTGGCTGCAGCTTCTGGAAATGGGCCAGACCTGCGCTACGTACAACAACAGAGAGATTGCCTCACACCTGATGACCAGGGTTTTACCCACAATGTGTCCTGCCGAAAGCCCAGTTTCTGCCCCACCTTGGAGATGTGCTCCTCCCAAGATTCTGCACATGCCCTAACAAGCACCAAGACATGGTATGGCTGGTGGTGAGAAGGGCATTACCTGTGAGATTCTTCTTGTGTGTCCAGACTGTGTGCGCCACCGCACGCTACCCTCGAAGCGGTTGAGGGGTTTGGCGGTCGGAGGTGGGGGGCGGGGTGTTGGCGGGGGGGGGAGGGGGGGTAAGGTTTCAGTGAGACAGAGACTGTCATACATCTACTGCTGGAAATGTACCTCCGCAAAGAAAATCTAGAAAAAGATACAGTGGTTCTCATTGAGGCTTGTCCCGAGCAGCTACGCGACGCAGGACTCCATGCTCCACGGGTCTGCTCCCCGGGACACACATTGACTGCCCAGAGCACCATCAACTCGGTGAAAGACACTCTCTGATCCGGCCGAAACCCACTGGTCCCCCAGAGCGAGGAGATGACCTGGACCGAGTGCTGCAGACCTGCACAAAGTGTATGCAAATACAATCTACACAAGTTAAAGATGCCCTTGGTTTGTTCATTAAATACAGTCCAACCCCGATTCTTATTTCATTTTCTTCATATGCCTCTGTACAGAACCGAAATACCTCAGTAACTGTGCATGTATATTTACTTTCTCATGAACAAAGTATATTTGTAAAATGAAAAGAAAATCCCTCATTAGATATGAAACACAAAAAAATGCTCATAATATTCTGAATGCCTTATATAGCCTGAGCAGTACATCCCTGCTCCTGTATTCTAACCTTCTCAAACAAACATTAACATTGCACTTGCCTTCCAGACTGCCAATTAAAGCTGCATTTTAACCTGAAGACAATCCTGAACGTGGGCTAACAAATCCCTTTGTGCTTCGGATTTCTGAAGCCTTTCCCCGTTCATAAAACACTCTATGCCTCTCTCCTTCTAATCCCAATGCATAACCTTACACACTTTCCCATATTATATTCCGCCTACCAACTGAACTTTAAGAGAATCCTGAACGAGGACTCAACCACCCTGGGTACATTTTCTCGTGCTTCATGTCTGGTAGAATCTGCCCAGAGAGAGATAAAGCAGAGACAACATTTGAGTCCGGGGACAGCTGTCCTTCGAAGAGTGCGCTTTGGGACTTGATGCGCCAATGCACAATTTCTTCATCACTTTCAACTCTCTGTCTGTGTGAGTATTTCTCATTATGTCACATAGTATTTTGTTTGTAAAAGCCTATCAGATTCATTAATGCTCTTTAAGGAAGGAAAGTGCTATCCTTACCTGGTCTGGCCTACTTGTGACTCCAGACCCACAGCAGAGTGGTTGACTCTTAATGGCCCACTTAAAATGGTCCAGCAAGTCACTTTGAGTCCAAAAAAATGAAACCAGACAGAACACCTGGCATGTACCTGGGCATTAGAAACGACAATGGCAACCAAGCTGTGTTGACCCTGCAATACCCTGCCTAGGAACATCTGGGGGCTTGTGTCAAAATGTTGAGACTTGCCCCTGAGCCAATTTGAGCAGCAGTCTGACAGAGTCATACTCATGGAAATATACCTTACAGAAAATGTCCCAGACGCCAACATCACCATTCCTGGTACATACTGTCCCACCAATGGAGGTAGCAGCACGTGGTATACAGTTGGGAGAGTATTACCTTAGGAATCCTCAACACTGACTCCAGACCCCATGAAGTCTTGTGGTATTAGCTCAAAGATGAGCAAAGAAACGTCCTCCTGATTGCCATGTACTGTGCCCTTGACTGAATCAGCAGTCCTTCATATTGAACACTATTTGTAGGAATCACTGAGGGTGGAAAGCGCACAAAATGTACTCTAGGTGGAGTACTTCAATGATCATTACCATGAGTGACTTAGTAGGAGCACAATTGACCGAGCTAGCTGTCCTAAAGAATAGCTACTAATGTCAGTAGCAGGTGTTTAGAGAACCAACAAGAGGGAAAAACTGGACTTTGTCCTCACCAGTCTACCTGTTGCAGTTACATCGATCCATAATGGTATCGGTAGGAGTGACCACTGCATAATCATTAGGGAGATGCAGATCCATCTTCACACTGGAGATGTTCTCCATTTTGTTGGGTGGCTGTACCACCCTGTTAAACGGTATGCACTTCGACTGTGTGGAACGATGCATGAGGTGCTGTAGTCCATTAGAAGCTTTGGAATTATACTCAAACCACAAGCTGAAAACTCAGGGCTCAGTATTTTCATCATTCTACCATCACCATCAAGCTGGGAGATCATTCCTGGTTCAAGAAAGAGTACAGGAGCACATACCAGGAGCAGCCCAGGCATACCCAACAATGAGGTGTCAACCTGCTGATGCAGCAACATAGGATTATTTGTGTACCAAACAATGGAAGTGACATTCAGTAGACAGGGTTAAACATTCCATGATCAATGGGTCAAATCTAAGCTCTGCAGTACTGCCACACTAAGTCATGAATAGTAGTGACCAATTAAATAATTCCCTGGAGAAGGAGGTTCCACAAACATCCACATCCTCAACGATAGAAGAACCCGGCACATCTGAGCGAAAGATAAAGCTGAAGCATTGGAACAATCATTAGTCAAAAATGTCGAGTGCATATCCATCTTAGCCCCCTCCTGAAGTCTCCAGCATTACATATGCCGGCCTCCAGCTAAATCAGCTTGTTCCACATGATATCAAGAAATGGCTACAGGCACTTGATGCTGCAAAGGCTAAGGGTGTTTACATAGGTCTGGCAATGTTGTTGAGAATTATGTTCCAGTACTAGCCACACCCACAGCCAAGTTGTTCCAGTTCAGCTAAGTACTGCCAACTACCCAGCAATGTGGAAAATTGCCCAGGTGTGTTCTGTAAACAAAAAGCAGAACAAATCCAACCCAGCCAATTACTGTAATATCAGTCTACACTCAATCATTAACACAGTAATGAATGGGATCACTGACAGTGTTGCCAAACGGGAATACCTTGCTTAATAACACCGTGCTAAGGTTTTGCCAGTGCCATTTAGCTCATTGCCAGCCTTGGCCCAAGAATGGACAAAAGAGCTGCTCTTGAGGTGATGTGAGAGTGATTATCCTTGACATCAAGGCTGCATTTGACCAACTATGGTATCAAAAAGCTCTAGCAAAATTGGAGTCAATGGGAATCAGTGGGAAAACTTTCTGCTGTTTGGATCTGGCACAAAGGAAAATGTGTGTGGTTATTGGAAGTCAATTATCTCAATCCAAGGACATCTCCACAGGGGTCCTTGGCCCGACTGTCTTCAGCTGCTTAATCAATGACTTTCCCTTCATCACAAAGTCAGAAGTGGGGATGTTTGCTAATGATTGAAACAATATTCAGCACCATTTGTGACTCCTTTAATAATGAAACAGTCCATCCATCCGACAAAATCCACGTCAGGCCAGAAAAGTATTATCTAACATTTGCAACATAAAAGTGCCAGTCAATAACCATCTGTAACAAGACAGAATCTAGTCATCATCCCTTGACATTAAATGGAATTAACATCACCAAATTCCCCCTAGTATCAACATCCTCAGGGTCACAATTGACCAGAAACTGAACTGGACCAGCCTCATTATTATTGTGGCTACAAGAGGATGTCATAGGCCAGGAATGTGGTGAGTAACTCACTCCTGTCTCCTTCATGTCTGTCCACAGTCTACAAGGTACAAGCCAGACATTTGATGGAATACTGTCCTTTTAAGTGGTTGAGTGCAGCTGTAACAATGTGCAAGAAATTTGATGCTCACTAGGAAAAGAAGCTTATTTGATTGGAACGCATCCACTAAGTTCATCATTCACTCCATACACCACCAATGCGCAGTGGTAGCAGTGTGCACCATCTACAAGATGCACTGCAATAACTAGGCTATACTCTTTAGACAGCACCAGCGAAACCCAAGATCTTCTATGACCCTGAAGGACATGGGAACATCATTATCTGCACATCACACACCATTCTGACTCAAAACTATATTGACGTTCCTTCAATGTTGGGTCAAAATGCTGAAACTCCTTTGCTTACTGCACTGTGGGTGTCCTTATACAAGGCAGAAACTTGTGAAGCCAGCTCACTACAACTTTCTTGGGGCTGTATGAGTTAGGAATGATACAGTAGGTCACTTGGGCCATTCAGTAAGATCATGGCTCATCTGATTAGGCTTCATGTTCCTACTTACCCCAATAGCGTTTCATCCTCTTGTTAATCAGTCTGTCAAAAGGATTGCTGTGCTTGAAGAAGACAGCTCATCACCACCTTCTCAGGAACAACTAGGGATGGGTAATAAATGCCAGGCCAGTGATGCTGACACTCCGTGAGTGAATTTAAATTCCGAATCTATCTACTGCTATCTTAAAAAGTATTCAATGATTCTGCTTCCATCACCTTTGCAAGAAGATGGCTCCTAAGACTCAAGATGTGCTGTGAGAAAAAATTGCCTTCTTTTGTTTATCTTAAATGGGCAGCACTTACTTTTAAATAGTGACCCTTAGTTTTAGATTCTCCCGCAGGAGGAAACAACCTTTCCAAACTTCACCTTGTCAAGACCTCTCAGGGTCTTATATCTTTGTTAACTCTAGTAGATACAAGCGAGCCTTTTCAACCTTTCCTCAGAAGACAGCCTGTCTATTTCATTTATTAGTCCTTCCTTAAGTAAGGATACCAATACTGTACCCAACATGCTAGATGCCATCTCACCAATGTCTCATCGAACTGAAGCACAACTTACTTTTGTAGTCAGTTTCTTTTGCAATGAATAATAACATTATATTAGCTTTCCTAATTATTTGCTGTACTTGGATGAATCACAAGATGTTAGTACACACTAAGACAACCAGATCTCCCTGTATCTCAGAGCTCTGCAATCTCTCATGATTTAGAATATATCCTTTTTTAATTCTTCTTTCCAAAAGTGGCAATTTTGCATTGTTCCACATAATACTCCATTTGCCAGATTTTTCTGAAACATTTTAACCATCTATGTACAGTTGTAGCTTCCTTATGTCCTCTTCATAACTTGCTTTACTACCTACCTTTGCATCATAAGCAAATTTGACGACAACATTTCTAGTCCTTCTTCCAAGTCATTTCTACAGATGTAAAGAATTTGAAGCTCCTGTAATGATCCCAGTAATTGTACATCAGTTATCCTAAATAACAACCAGAAAATGACCCATTTATGCCTACTCTGTTTCCTGGTAAGTATCCAATCTTTTATCCATGCAATATGTTACCCCTACATCATGAGTCTTTTCCACCTTTGATGTGGCACCTTATGAAATGCCTTCTGGAAGTGTAATTATGGTATATTCACAGTTCCCATAGCATATGATACTTCCTCAAAGATCTCCAATAAATTGGTTAAATGTGATTTCACTTTCATAAAAGCCACGTTGAGACTGCCTGATTAAGCTTGAAGTTACCTAAGTGCCCTGATGTAACATTTTTCGTAATACCTTCTAGCATTTTCTTGAGAAGGATGTTAAGCTACCCTTCTGTAGTTTCCTGATTTTTTGACTCCCTTTCTTTTTGAAGAGACATCCAGGCATTTTTGGAAAATTGACAGAACACTTCAGTTATCTCACAGGCACCATTCCCCCAGGCCGCTTCAAGTTTCCATGCATGGTGTCGGAACACCAATTGTGGCTCCGACATCTGATTCCAGATGTCACTGTCGCACATGGACCTTGGAAGCCACACATCCAGAAAAAATTTAAAGGGAACACTGCTCACAAGCCGTTTCTTCATCGTAGAGTCTTAAAAGTCCATCAGGACCTAGGGAGCCTACAGCTCCAATGATTTGATCAGTACCACTTCCTTGGTTATTGTAGTTTTCCTGAGTTCCTCCCTCCCTTCCATTTCCTAATTTCCAACTATTTCTGGGATGTTAGTAAAGTCGGATACAAAAAAGCCTGCTCAATTCATCTACCATCTCCTTATTTTCCCTTCTCATTTTTCCAGAGTCACTTACTTTTAGATCAATGCTAACTTTGTTAGCTATTTTCTTTGTAAATCATCCTCAAAAACACTTACTATCTACTTTTATGTTTCTGGTAAGCTTTCTTTCATATTCAGGTTTTCCTTACGTATTACGAATTTAGTCATTCTGCACTGTTTTTGTGCTCTGTCTAAACTTCAGACCTGAGTAAGTAATATTCATTTATCTATAAATCGGCTGTGATATTGAACTTTTTTAGTTAACTATGAATACTGGTACCACCCTTGGAACATTTCTTTCTTATTAGAAAGTAAACACTCTGTGTCATCTGAAATACCCCCTTAAATGTCTACCACTACATTTTTATTGACGAATACATAACATAGTTGGCCAGTTCATTTTAGCTAGCTCTACTTTCAGGCTCTCATGAGTGCTGTTATTTAAGTTTAAAATACTAATCTTGGTCCCACCCTTCTCCACCTGAATGTAAAATTCAATATTAGTATGACCACTGCTACCCAGGAGTTCTTCACCATGATGTCATTAATTAATCCTATGCCATTGCACAATACCAGTCCATGTACAGCCTGCTCACTGGCTCCAGAACATACTGTTCGAAAACACTATCCTGTAATAACTCTATAAACTCCTTAACGAGGTTAAGTTTGCCCATCTGATTTTTCCAGTTATGTAGAAATTAAACAGATTAAAATACTCTCCATGGTTATTGCTGTGCCTTTATATCAAGCTTCAATTAGCATCAAACTTTGTGATTATTGTTGGAGCATTTTTTATACCACTCCCACATTGCCTTTATCATTAGCTCGACTCACACCACTTCCTCATGTTGGTCACCTGAATTTAAGTAAGGCTTTTCTTTTGTGCGAGAGCTATCATTGATTATCAGAGCCAACACTTCACCTTTTCTTGGCCTTCTGTCCTTCCTAAGTGCCCTGCATCCCTCCGTATTCAAATTCCATAATGACGATAAGATCATAAGTTTTTATTTCTATTTGCGCAATTATTCCATCTGTATTGTATCAAATGCTGTGTGCGTTCAGATACAGAGCCTTTAGTTTTTATTTTATTACTCGTGTCAATTCTAGCCTTACCTATTCATTTAGCCTTAGATTTGCACTCTCTATTCCTTCCTGTCATATTCTATTTATCATTTCCCATAAAAATATCTTTCACTCTTCCCTAATCTTCACTCTTTGATTTACCAAATGTGATGCCTTTTCACCAGCAATTTAGTATAAAGCTCTTTGACCTTCCCTAGTTATCTAGCTCGCTAGAACACTGACTCAGGATATTTCAGGTGTTGATCGTCCTGACAGTCCAGCCACCATTTTCCTCAATACCTGTGCCAGTGTGTCATAAACCAGAACTACTTCTCACACATTAGTCATTGAGTCATGCATTTATTTCTTCAACCTTATTTGTCCTATGCCAATTTGCATGAGGCTCAGGTAATAATCCAGAGATTCTTAGCTTTGTGGTTCTGCTCCTCAATTATGGACCAAGTTCCACGTGCTAACTAGAGAGAACAACTTTCCTTCTCCTGCCTAAGTCATTGGTGCATATGTAAACCATAAGAACTGGATGTCACCCTACCCCCCCACCCCCGACCTCCTCCAAGATGTCTTGAACCCTGGCACCAGGAAGACGGCACAGCCCTCTTTGCTGCAGAGAAAAGTATTGATCTTCCTCACTATACAGTCCTCTATTAACTCTTCATTTCTTTTGGTTCTATGCATTTGAATGGCTTCATGTACCATAGTGCATTAGTCAGTTAGCTCTCCTCACGCTCATGTATACAAACAAAAAGAACCTCAAACTATTTTACACAATTGCAAAGGCTGAGGATCCTGCTGTTCTTCTCTCCAGATCTCCTTACTTGCTTCCCTCATGGTCACATGCTCCTTTACCCGACTATTGACCAACCCACCTCCTGAATTAATGTGCTCTGATCATTTTTCCCACCCTTTTGTGTCACACTGCATGTAGTTTGGACTTTAGCTCATAAACACTATGCTAAGACTACTTGAGTTGCAACCACTCCTGCATTTTTACTATGGGTTGCATTGGCATCCAGGAGACTTCACATTCCACTGTCACATCACGTCACCCACCCTGCCATCCTTAATGTGTTTCAGGTAGCCACTTAATAATTTTATTCAATTATTTATTTCCTTTTTAAAAAAATATTTTATCAGACTTACCTCCAATTCCTGTGCTATTTTGGGCAATGAATGCTGGCTTAACTAGTGGCACCCACATCCCATGAATGAATAAAAAAGGGTGAATCAGTTTCCTTTGCCACTCAGCACATTATGAACCATTGTATCTTTTTGAGATGCCATAGCATTGAGTTGTGTTTTGACAGTAAGTGTAGACAGTGACTAACATTTTATTGAAATTGAAAGTGGAGAAAGCCAACAGGCAAAGATGGTGCAATTGGACTTTGTAATGAGGGTACATATTAAAAGGATGGCTCCCATTTTGTGATTCTGAATGCAAGTTCTAAGTTGTAGTATCTTTACAAAGTAATTACTTTTCTAGTTACAAATCATCAAGCAAAATAGACACTATGATAGTTCTTTAGTGTGCTGTTCTTATTTACTTTCCATTAAATAGTTCACTACATAACGGAGAAGTGTGCCCTGAGAATTGGAGTATAATTAGTATTCTATTTCATATTAAAGGTCATATTTCTAACCCGTTGTTGTGACTTAAAACATTATTGCTCGGCAACAAGTAAACTTCCTTTCAGAATGTGCCCCTGTCAGGCTTTCTAAGTGAAACCTGGCTAATGTTGTCAGCCTGTGCTTTTGTTTGTATTTGTCCACAATCAAGTTGTGCTCTGTTTGTATATTTATGTTACCTGCTAAATACTTATCACTTGGAACTTAATTAGTTGGCAATAAGAATCAATTGTGGAGCCTATAATGGTATTTAATTAATAATCTAGGCTGAAGAGGATGCGAGGAGAGGATTGGTACAATGATTAATGAGTTTTGCAACATACCTGTCAAGAGAAGCAGAAATACATTTTTAAATAAGAAATTCCAAAGCGCATCATTTAATTTTAATTTGGAGATATCATTAAATGACATTTTAAAAAGATCCTCTGGGACCCTGAAGCATCTTAGGTGCATTGAATCAGATGTGCACTAGAGGAAAATGCACTGCACTGAGGTTAGTTTACAAGCCCCATAGGACTTGCAATGTGGCATTCCATAGGGAAATACTTTTGCTGAAACCAATTAATTCTGTAACAAAACAGGGAATTATTGAAGTAGAAAACTGACAGCTTAAAATTGAGTTAAAAAATAAAAATAGATTTCAACACTTGCTTAAATGATGTGTGCAGAGAAAGGAGCTGTCAGACTTGTGAATTCAAATTGTGATCTAGCTGGGCTTACTGCTGTATCATGTGTACATTATTTCTTTGATAAAGCTAGCGTTTTGATACACTTTCTTGAGCTTGACCAGTCCTAAGTCACTCCAAGAAGAAATCCTGCTGGGTTTTTCCATACTAATTTGCAATGATTATGTTATCAGGCAAGCCAGGCAAAAGGGAGGAGCAACCATAATTCGAAACCAGGATTAGGTTGAAATAACGAGGTCACTGAATTGCAGTTGCTATGGCTACAGCACATCTAAGAATACAGTATACTGCAACGAGATGAGTCAAGCCTGGATATTTTGATGTACATTGGATTTTAGCAAATGGCTTTCTCCTTTTAACCTATTGTGGCCTCTCTATGAGCGTAAGGGCAGAGTGACTTCATAGAATTACAAATTCACTTCGTTCTTCCAGAACTGTTCATCCTAAAACACCAAGGTTTTCCATCATGAGTAATACGTGGACATAACCGGTTATCCCACAACATCAACACAAACGATTAAGTATAGAGGAAGGCTGAGATGGAGACGAACCAGCTTGAAATTCTGTGCCAGTGTGCCATGAACTAGAACCCACTTCTCACACACTGGTCACTGAGTCATAAATTTTTTTCTTTAATCTTATTTGTCCTGTGCTAATTTAAATCTTGACAATTAGGGTTCACCGAAAGAAATACATTGTAGGAGAATATATTCTTTGGAAGTCCAAAAAATATCAGTCTCATAAAAGGCAGTTTTATCTTGTAATTATGATCTATACCAGCACTATTACTGAACAGAAAGTGAAGCAATTTTAATAACATTATAACTGAAAAATGGAGTTGATAAAATAGTTGTTTTCAAATGTATGGTGCAGATAAGAGAGTTCAATAAGATATGGGCTTCTATCCAACTCATTGTTTGCCTGTTGTTTGCCTGTTGTGTAATGTGAAGGAAACCAACTAATTTTGTCCATTTTACATGAGACAAGTAATAAATTTGCCTTTTTCTGGCAAATGGCTTGAACTGCGAATTTTGTGTCTCTTTTAGTAATGTTAACAGTGAATAATGCTGGTAATATTTAACCTGTCTGTCAATTCTGGTTTGTGTCTCAAACAAGAAATGGCCCAGAAATACTATCCTGTCTATTAATGTTGCAGATTATGTAATACTAACTTTGGCATCGACCCAACAAAATGGAAAATTACACCGATATGTCCTGTCCTCACAACAGGGCAAATCCAATCTGGTCAATTGCCATCCCATTAGTCTCCTCCCAATCATCAACAAAATTTCAGAAGATGATATCGACAGTGCTATCAAATGGCACTTAGCGTTCAGTTTAAGTTCCACCAGGGCTGTTCAGCTCCTGACATCATTACAGCCCTTTTTCTACCATGGATGAATCTGAATTCAGATGTGAAGTGAAAGTGAATGCCCTCAATATCAAAGCAACATTGAGTGTAGTGTCAAGGTGCCGTAGCAAAACTTAAGTTAATAGGAAGGAGAGACAAACTCTGGAATCGTACCGAACATGTAGGAAAATGATTGTGGTCATTGGAGACTAAGCACTGCAACCCCAGATACTGCAACAAGTGTTTAGGTCTGGGCTAATAAGTGGCAAGTAACAATTGTACCACACAAGGACCAGGGAGTGAACATCACAAACAAGGTCCTGCTCCTCTGATGCTGCTTGGCCTGCTGTGTTCATCCAGCTCTACACCTTGTTATCTCAGATTCTCCAGCATCTGCAGCTTCTACTATCTCAGAAAATCAAAGCACATTCTTTTCACATTCAACAGTATTACTATTGCTGCCCATTGCCCTTGTTAACATCCTGAGCATTACAGTGATCAGAACCTTGACTGGATCAGTTATATAAGCACGATGGCTCCAAGACCAGGCCAGAAGCTGGGAATTCTGTAGCTGGTAACTCACCTCCTGACTGTCCAAATCCTGTCCAACATCTACAAGGCACAAGTCAAGAGTGTGATTGAATACACTCCATGCTTGTTTTAAGGAATACAGTTTGATAAATATTCACAAAACTAAAAAACCATCCAGCACAAAGCTCGCCCATTTGGTTCACACACCATTCATGACCTTAAGCACTCACTTCCTCCATTATTGGCACAATGCTGCATTGTACAATCTATCTATAAGATGTGTTACAGCAAATACCATTTACCCTTCCTTCATTGTTGCTCAATCAAAATCCTCAATATCATTCCCATAACAGCACCCGTGGTGTTCCTTCACCACAAAAAATGCAATAGTTCAAGAAGGTGACTCACTCTTTCTGTCTCAAAAATCGGGCACTGGGCAATAATACTGACATTGCTAGCCATGCCCACATCCCACAAACTAAATAAAAATAAATTACTTTTTGGTTTTTTCCCAGAATTTATTAAGACATGTATTGAAATGTATTGGCTCGCGAATCACAAGGATTGAAATTTTGTAATTTAAGGGTTTTTTTAATTCATGCAGCTAAGGGAGCAGTTATTATCCATTTGATGTGATATGAATGCATGAAGGTGTCTCAGTAAGTGTGTAGTACTGAAGACTACTAATATTTAAGCAAGTTACAGTAACTCTTTAGGATGGAGTGGTCTGTGGAGAGGAGGCATCTCCTACAGGACCTATACAAAGTAGGAATCAGGTAGCCATAGGAAATTGCTTCTTTTTGGAGAATGAGTACATATTGTGCATAAGAAGTAGGTGTATATTATGACCTAAATATCTCAGAATTAATTAGTGATAAGAGGATTTGAATGATGGAAGTTTCATTTTTTAAATATCTCACTCTGTAGCAGTTGAAAATAATCCTAACATTGTTTCACCACTACATTGTCTATGTATGGCTTCACGATGTAGATAATGTTCCTTCATTACATAAGGAAGTTTTCAATCTATATTCAAATACAGTTGTGCATTGTTGAAAAGATTGCAGGTTCCTAGGAAAGTAAAATTGTGCAGAATTATGAGGAAGACCCATGTCCATTTATTTGACTTTTTGTTTGCTTGTCATTTCTAGTGTTCTGTATCAGTTTTTCTATTTCTCATTCTTTATCTATTTCTGCTTCAAGACTCTGTCTATCCTTTACTCAAAGGTAAAAATTTGAGGTATTTGCAATCTCGAGTAGTCCATAAACTGGATATAGTCTTGATTTCAGAAACCATTTTTTCCTTTTGAGTTCAGTGGATGGGGAGAAGACATTGGGATAGGAACTCTCTTGACATTTGAGTGGAGTTTGAATGGGGAGGTTTGAATTTGGTTTGAATCCATTTTAGATGTTGGGCTTAAATCGACTCCGAATCTAGTTTGGAAGTTGAAGTTTGAATCTGGTTTAGATGGTGGGGTTTGAATCTGATTTAGACGGTGGGGTTTGAATCGTATTTGAATCTTGTTTGGATGGTGACTTGTGCCCTCCCAACCATTTCTTTGTTGCATGGATAGAGAATCCTGTGTCCTAATTGGATAATTCCATACTTTGATCTGTCTGACCTGCCACATGATAGAAATTGCTCTATTTCCAAGTCCTGCATTTCTTGAGTCCTGAATACTTTTATCCAGAAAAGATGGGGTGAGAGAGAAAAATGTGTTGATGTGTCTACACTTCATTCTTAGCATTAAAAGCAACAATTTTAAATTATTATCAATGAAATATACTTTCATCATTCACCAGTATTTTTCAATTCTTGGACAGTCCTCAAAGAAAAGTGAGATGTCCATTGGCAAGAAGGAAGCTCAAAGTCAGGATTTGTGACCACGTGATTGAGGTTTACCAAGTGATTTGTCAGACTATGTTGATGTATAAACAACAGCTGTCAGATTTTCTGGCAGCATTCCAACATGCATTTCCCATTTATACTGACCTGATCCTGAACCAAGCAATGTGACTTCCAGAGTGCCCTTGCATGTGGCCGAAATACATAGAAACAGTGTTCTCTCATATTAACAGTCGGCCATGCTATCTTCCTGGCATCATGTTGTCTGATAAATGTGCTTTGTCCCATTAAGTGTTAAAAATGAATTTTGAAATTTATCATTGAGCTAATAATTTTAATGTCATATTTAACCTTACAGTTAAAAATCCTGTATGACTAAATAAGAAACAAACTATGGAAATCCTGGAAAAAATGGGTTGAACTTCCATACTATTTCATTTTGTACAGAATCATTACATTTTTATAAATTAAACCATTCCCAAACATTTGAATGATATAGATCTTTTTTGGGCTTGTCGGCTGATGAGTGTGCTGATTTTTTTTAACAACTTTGCTAATAATAAATTGTGAAATGCCCTTGTACTACTCATGTGTTCATATGCTTTTTTTATTTTGTTTAACCTCATCTAAGGCCCCATATAGTCCTTCAGGTAGACTCAAAAAGTCTCACAACACTATTGAAGTCCGAACAGGGATTTTGAGGTGTCCTGGCTAATTCGGCAATCACTATTCGCAAAAGTTGACGATCCGGTCATTGTCACATTACTATCTGTGAGACTTAGCTGCACACAAATTGCCTGCTTTGTTTTTGCATTACAACAGTGACAATACTTCAAGAAAGTACCTCATTGGCTTTACTGAGTTTGGGAAGCCCGAATATATAAAAGCTTCAATATGGATGCAAGTTCTTTATTTTAAGATGTTTCTGATATGACCCTTTTGGAATAACTGAAGGTGAAAGCTAGACAGAAAATCTATTAGTTTGAGTTAAGCAAGGAGAAGGGGGTTAAGATCAACAGATATACAAACAACAGAATGTCAGTGAGTTGAATGGCCTATAGCTAAAATCCTTTTGGATAATAAAAGAGATAATCAGTGCAATAATATAGAGGCATAAAAAGGAAAGATAAATGCACAAACACTGGAGCATGGGCAGGGGAGCAGAAAGACATATGTAAAATTCAGACAAATGAAAAAAAGAAAGAAAAATAGATTCTGAGAGAGAAAACCTGCAAGGGTAATAGGGCTCAAATTAAAATCGAAAATACACTGCATCTGCCAACCACAAGAAGAGAGAAAAACGATCCACAGCATGGGCATGGATCTTGGCACCAGAAACTGTTTTCTTTAGTCTATGATTCAGTTCTTTCATTTTCATCTGATGAATAAGTGCAAGGAATTCATGCATCTCTCCATCTCCAAAATTAAGGTCATCCTTTTAATGTTTCCAATGTTTTACCATCATAAGGTCAGAAGTGGGGATATTCGCCAATCATTGCACCATGATCAGTACCATTCGTGACTCCCCAGATACTGAAACAGTCTGTGGCCAAATACAACATGACCTGGATAGGTTTGGGCTGACAAGTGACAGGTAACATGCACACTACACAAATACCAGGCAATGTCCATCTCCAAATAGCCGGACTCTAACCATCACCCTTTAATGGCATTACCATCACTGAATTCTCTACTATCAGCATCAAATGAACTGGAGTCACCATTTAAATACTGCGACTACAAGAGCAGGCCAGAGGCTAAGAATTCAGTGGCATGTAACTAACTTCGTAACTCCTCAAAGCTTGTCCACCATCTACAACTAACAAGTCAGGAATGTGATGGAATATTCATCATTTGCCTGGATAAATTCAACTCCAACAACACTCAAGAAACTTGACAACATCCAGGACAAAACAACTTGCTTGATTGGCACTGCATCCTACACATTAAACATTCCACCATCAATGCACAGGAGCAGCAGTGTGTACCATTGATACACTGCAGAACTTTACTCAGGATCCTTAGACAGCACCTTTCAAATGCACAATCACTACTATCTAGAAGGACAAGGGCAACAGATGTAAACACTGTCATCTGCACCACTCATCAACCTGACCTGGAAACGTATAGACCTGTTCTGAGGAAGGGTCACCAGACCTGAAACGTTAACTCTGATTTTTTTCTTCATAGATGCTGCCAGACCTGCGGAGCTTTTCCAGCAACTTTGTTTTTGTTCCTGATTCACAGCATCTGCAGTTCTTTCAGTTTTTATTTGGAAATGTATGGCTGTTCCTTCACTGTCACTGCGTTAAAATCCTTGAAATCCCTCCCTAATAGCATTGTTGGTATACCTGTTCCACCTTCTCAAGGTCTATTAGAGATGAACAATAAATATTGGCCTATCTCTAATTATACATAAGAAGGTGGTGTACATATGGTCTTCTACACCATATCTGCTACATTCCTCTAACCACAAGTGACCACGTAATTACCATTTCTTAGCTTAATATTTGTGGAATAGTCAACTGCTGTCTTTACGTGGAAATTTGTTCACCATATCAATGTCTCCATTGTCTCTATTTACAAGCTCTGTGCCCAAACACATCATCACAACCCAACTCCATGCTACTCACTTCCTGCTCACATCCTTTCAGTCTGATCACGGAACTGGGAATAACTTGAATCAATATTTAGTTTCGCTGTGACAGGAGTTGATTATTCCTTTTTGTTTGACCCGACTTCTGTAGCCTTTGAACTAATCTATCATTCTCAACTAACTTTCAACCAGATTCACTTTTGTGGCATCACATTCTTGTGTATCTAATCCTAGTGTGGAAAGCAAATCTCCTGCAATTCATTCTCCTGTGTGGCCTGAGGTTCTGTTCTCTGACCTCTCCTGCTCTTCCTGCATGTAATCAGTCTTTGGTTTGAGAGCATGTGCACACAACAACACCTACTTTTAACTTTCTGCCAACATTTTTGACTCCTTAACTATTAGGTTCTATCATTTATTGAATGTCTGATTCAAAAGAAATGGCAACATGCATCTATTTAGAACTGTTCGTGAAACATCCCAAAGTGGTTTTCATCCCAACAGCTGAAAATTAATTCTCAGCATGGAGTCATAGAGATCTATAGCATAGAAACAGGCCTTTTGACCCATTGTATGTGCACCAGTCAAAGACAATCACCCATCCACTCGAATCCCATTTTCCAGTACTTGTATGCATTAGTGTCAAAAGTGCACATCTAAATACTTTAATGTTATGAGGGTTTCTGGGTGAAAACATTTTTCCTCAAATTTCTTGAAAACCTTCTGTCCCTTGCCTTATATCTATGATGTTGGTCATCGATTCCCTCCACCTAGAGGAAAAGTATCTATGCCCCTCATAATTTTGTATTCACAATCACATCCCGTCTCGATCTCCTCTGCTCCAAGGAAAACAACCCCAGTGCGTCCAATCTCTCTTCACAACTAAAACTCTCCACCCAGTCAACATCCTGGTACATATTCTCTGCATCCTCTGCAGTGCTCTCATATCTCTCCTATCTTAACAGTGGGAGAAGAGCCATTAGAAAAACAGTGAAAGATAGAAGATTTCGAGGAGAGGGTTGGAAAAGATAACCTTCTTCACGGTTTAAGGCAAAATTCTTCCCTGTAGGCCAAAATTTACACTGAATTTAGCGTCCAGAAATACGGGACAAAAACAGAAGTTCTGGAAATATGAGAGTGTTGTTGGTAAAAGTGATGGTTGAGAAAAGGCAAAGAAATGAATCCAGAGACTGTAGACATTTGGTTTATGGGGCTGGAAGACAGATGTGCAGATGTGGATGAGGTATTGTGGATGAGGTATTGTGGCATTCAAGGATGTTATGATCAGGAATACATGTTTTAGATTCACTGTACTCAGTCCTTAGAATCATTACAGGTTAGAGGCAAAAACACAGTGATAGTGGAGTGCTGCTTACTGTGGGCTAGGATACTTATTAGAGTATGTTGAATAATCTGGTGTTTATACAGAGGCGAGTTTTGGAGTGCTGACAAAGTGTGTTTAAGTTGGCTATGGTAAAGGGCTAAAGCGGTGCTTTGGCATTGTTGGATAGAGTGAGCGCAGAAGTTTATGATGTAGTGGAGATGGAAATAAATTGTACCACTGATAGATTAGGCAAGGCGTGGAACTCAAGTCAATGCCGACAGAAACATTGTTTTGCCTCATTGGTTCAACCTTG
The DNA here is from genome assembly GCF_021869965.1 of Rhincodon typus. Classification (NCBI taxonomy): domain Eukaryota; kingdom Metazoa; phylum Chordata; class Chondrichthyes; order Orectolobiformes; family Rhincodontidae; genus Rhincodon; species Rhincodon typus. The sequence goes on along the minus strand of NC_063332.1, from coordinate 99,302,272 downwards.
CTGAGGTGTAGGGATTTTGATGGGAACATGCATGCTCTGCTTTGCTGAATTTGAATTACACTGCATTTTATCCCCTGTTCGTCCACTGATGTGGACAGAACATTTAATTGTTATGCCTTGTCCTCTAGAATTCTCTTTCAGAGCTCCTCTGACCTAATGCATCTCTACCTGCTTTTAAAGAATTATGTAAAGCTTGTTTCTTTGACCTTGCCTTCCTTTCTAGGACTTGAGCACAAAGTTCAAGGTTGACACTCTAGTGCAGCAGTGAAGAGCAGGCGAGTCATCCCTGATGTGCTGGCCAATCTGCATTTCTCAATCAACACCACCAAAGCACTTTATTTAGTCACTATTACAGTGACATTTGTGTAAATTAGCTGTCACATTTTTCACATTACAATAGTGAGTGCATTTCAGAAATACTATTTTGGTTGCAAAGTGTTTCGGGATGCCTTGTGGTCATCAACCTGCCATATAAACTCAAGCCTTTTTTTGTTCTGTTTGAACAGAAGTTAGGTTAATGTGTGAATTCCACCCTGCCCACACCCTCAACGTCTTTCTCCCTTATCTTGAAGTAACTTAGTGCAAATTTCTCTCTTAAAAGTTATCCATAAGAATAAATTTGTTTTACATTTTGTTGATAATTTACGTGATCAAGAAACAAAGATAAGGAAGGTGAAGATGAACAGCATTCAGAGAGAATCATACTATTGTCTATACACATGTAAAAATCCAGTTTTCAAGACTAGATTTTTAGTTAAAAATTAGACATTGACCTTTACATAAGTAACATTTTGGGGATGTTGAAATCCACCTTCATCCGTTGTCTTGCTGTTACAGAGTTTCCAAGTTGGAGACTGCTCCTGCCCAACTTCGCCCTTAAAAAATAGCTCACAAGGAGCCATTATGCTTTAAATGTATAAATAAATAATACACTTCTAATGGAAACAGACATTAAATCATCAAATTTATCAAAGTTATCAAAAGCCATACTTTCAAATTTATACACTTTCAGTTTTTTTCACACTACAGTAAAGAACACTCCTTAGCAGCAGAGGATGCACTAAACATGTTCAAATCCATAAAAATCACCCTCCTCCTCCTTATCTCCAGAACCAAATACAGTTTTACCCATTTTATCAGTACCTCTGGGTCCATGTTAGTTTTGTTGACATGGCAGGTTTTTGACATTGGAGATCCAAGATCCATGTGGTATAGATATATATATAGTCTATAGTATAATACTGTATGTATTAGCACAAATTGTATGTTGACAATAGGTTGTCTTATCGATTTTCTTTGTCTGTCTGCACCACTAATTACTGATTTTATAAAAAAGAGAATCATAAAATTCCTAAAACCTGCTTTTATTTGTAGAATTGTCCATAATTAAAATATAAACAATTCAAAATGAAATCTGAAACATTGGTTACCATATGAAATGGTTAGTTTTGAAATAGTTTGCAATAACAATTGTTTCATTCTTGACAATAGTTACATGACAGGAACTATTCAGTCACTCAATTTTTTTTTGATGACCTGTTGACACATTCTCCCTGTGTTTGTGTGGGTTTCCACCGGGTGCTTGGGTTTCCTCCCACAAACCAAAGATGTGTAAGTTGGGTGTATTGGATGTAGTATCCAGGGATGTGCAGGCTCGGTGGGTTAGCCATTGGAAATGCAGGGTTACAGGGATGGGGTGGGGTTGCTGGTCTGGATGGGATGGAGTTCAGTGGGTTGGTGTAAACTAGATGGGCTGAATGGCTTGCTTCCACATTATGGGGATTCTATGAATAGTTGTACAATGAGTCAAACTTATTAAACGTTTCAGCACTGGTAACATGGACATTCAGCTTCAGAGCCCGTAAGCTGCTTTGTTTGGTGAATCTTTCTGTCTTCTGAATATCCAGTCATTCCACTTTTTTTTCTCATATTATCCTTTAATATTGCGTCTTGAGTGACATCCAGTGGTTGAACAAGGCAGTTTAGATGACCAGGAATCACTGCTGGGTCAGAGATAGTAGGAACTACTGATGCTGGAGTCTGAGATAACAAGGTGTGGAGCTGGATGAACACAGCAGGCCAGGCAGCATCAGAGGAGCAGGAAAGCTGACGTTTCGT
>NC_063332.1:99274283-99299754 GCF_021869965.1 Rhincodon typus | reverse complement strand
ACGAAACGTCAGCTTTCCTGCTCCTCTGATGCTGCCTGGCCTGCTGTGTTCATCCAGCTCCACACCTTGTTATCACTACTGGTCACTGTTTTGCAATCTAACTTGGGCAAAAACATAATCAACAAGGTGTGATCTGGACATGTCCCAGATAAGAAGATTGTTTTCTTTACATAAATTTCTTGATTGAAAACTCTAGACTTTTCTCAGCCATATTTGCAAGCCACCTCCATATATTTATTGTTTATAGTGAATGTGGACAATTACTCCTTTGAGCATTGTTGTTTTGGGAGGATTTTTCTTTTAAACAGACTAGTGCTAACCCAATCGTCAAAATGAAAGTATAATTTGACAGTTTTGAGATAGCAAGCATTTTTAGTTTTGAGGTGTAGAAGGGTCTGAAATGGAACAGCCTTTGAGTGCAAGAATTTCAGGAGAACTTGTGAAGATAGTTCTAGGCACTATTTTCTGCTGAACTAACTGTGAACACCAGGCAAAAAGTTTAGGTACTCAACTCTGTAATGGGAGTTGCCAAGAAAGATATCCAGAAAACATCCCGGTTCTGCTAAGAAGGAATTTGGGCATTGTGCTGGCAGACTCAGGAATGGAAATTGGATGTTCATGCAGTTTTTGGTCTCCTTGTCTGAGGAGGGATGTTCTGGCTAGAGAGGGAATACAGCGAATGTTTACTAAACTGGGATGGCACGGCTGACTTACGAAGAGTGACTGTTTGGTTAGGATTATATTCAGTCGAGTTTATCAGAACGGAGGGTGATCTCATAAAAACCTATAAAATTCTAACAGGACTAGACGGGGTAAATTCAGGAAGGATGTTCCAGATGACCAGGGAGTCAAGAATCAGGAGACACGGTCAAAGGATATAGGTTAGGCCATTTACGACTGAGATGAAGGGAAATTTCTTCACCTGGAGAGTGGTGAGCCTGCAGAATTCTCTGCCATAGAATGTGGTTGAAGCCACAAAGTTGAACGTTTTCAAGAAGGAGTTAGATATAGTCCTTAGGCTGAAAGAGATCAAAGGATGTGGGGCGGAAGCAGGAACAGGGTAGTGAATTGCATGATCAGCCATGATCATATTGAATTGTGAAAAGGCTTGAAGGCTGAATGGCCTATCTCCTATTTTCTAGGTTTGTATATTTCTAAATCCCTTGGGCCTGATCAAATCCATCCTTGGATGTTGTGGGAGGCTAGGGAAGACATTGCAGACGCCCTTGCCCAGATTTTTTTCTTCATCTCTAGCCACTAGTGAGGTTCCAGATGACTGGAGGGTGGCTAATGTTGTTCCATTGTTTAAGAAAGGTAGCAAAGACAAGCCAGGGAACTGCAGTCCAGTGAGCCTGACATCAGTGGTAGACAAGTTATTGGAGAAGGTATTGAGCGACAGGATCAACCAACATTTGGATAGTCAAGGTCTTATTAGGGATAGTCAACATTGATTTGTGTGTGGGAAGTCATGTCTGAAAAATCTTTTAGAGTTTTTCGAGGAGGTAATCAAGAGGATGGACAAGGTAGGGCAGTGGATGTTGTCTATATGGACTTTAGTAAGGCCTTTGACAAGGTCTTGCACGGCAGGTTAGTTATGAAAGTTAGGTTGCATGGAATCCAGGGAGAGCTAGCTAACTGGATTCAAAATTAGCTTGATGGTAGGAAGGAGAGGGTGATGGTTGAACGCTGTTTCTCGAACTGGAGGCCTGTGACTAGTGGTGTGCCACAGGAGTTAGCGCTGGGACCTTTATAATTTATTATTTATATAAATGATCTGGATGTGAATGTACAAGGCATGGTTAGTAAATTTGCCGATGAAACAAAATTAAGAGGTGTCGTTGATAGCGAAGGTTATCAAAAATTACAGAGGGACCTTGATGGGATAGGGAGGTGGGCTGAGGATTGGTAAATGCAATTCAAATACAGACAAGTGTGAGGTGTTGCAGTTTGGAAAGTCAAACCAAGGTAGGACTTATATAGTAAATGGTAAGGTCCTGAGGAGCATTGCGGAACAGAGGGACCTCAGAGTACAAGTACATAGTTCGTTGAAAGTGCCATCACAGGTGGACAGGGTGGTAAGGAAGGCATCTGGCATGTTGGCCTTCATTGGTCAAGGCATTGAGTGTAGGAATTGGGACATTATGTTACAGTTGTATAAGTTGTTGGTGAGGCCGCAGTTGGAATATTGTGTATAGTTTTGGTCATTCTTTTATAGGAAAGACATAGTTAGACTGGAAATAGTATAAAGAAGATTTATGAGGATGTTGCCAGGTCTAGTAGGTCTGAGTTATAGGGAGAGGTTGGCCAGGATAGGACTTTATTCCTTAGAACATAGAAGAATGAGGGGTGATCTTATTGAGGTGTATAAAATCATGAGGGGCATAGATAGGGTGAATGTGTACAGTCTTTTTCTCAGGGATGGAGAATTTAAAACTAGAGAAAATAGGTTTAAGGTGAGAGGGGAAAGATTTAATAAGGACCTGAGGGGCAACTTCTTCACACAGAGAGTGGTGTGTTTATGGAATGGGCTGCCAGAGAAACTAGTTGAGACATTTAAAAAACATTTGGATAGGTACATGGATGGTAAGGATTTAGGAGAGATATGGACCAAATGCAGGCAATTAGAACTAGCTGAGTGGGCACTGTGGTCAGCATGGACCATTTTGGGCTAAAGGGCCTGTTTCCATGCTGTATTACTCTATGACTCTATGACTCTACTCCAGACTACCACAGTTCAACTGCAAGCTATAATCCTGCAATAAAGAACTAAAGGATTGAACTGAATTTTATCTTTAGCGCTATCTGTTATCTCCATCTATCCTTGTATATATTTAGTTAATAACAATATTGTTGTAACTTACTTACATACAAGTTAAAAGTTATATTTAGTTAATAACTAAATATAACTTTTAACTTGTATGTAAGTAAGTTACAACAATATTGTTTTAATAAACTAACCATATCTTATTTAAGACTGAAGCTTTATAACTAGTTATTTTTAAATTGGAAATTAAAATTTTATGCGCACAGATTGTTAGCTAACAGACCACTTTGAGGAAATGTCTTTTTACATGGTCATAACATGGTAAAGAATACAGTCAGATTTGGGATTAAAGCATATTATTGAGTTGGAGCAGTGTTGTATCTGTGTGTGTGTTGTGTTTGGCCTGGGAAAGTACATGACGTTAACATTGGATGCTGAAAGTAGAAAGTAGTTCTGCTCCTCCACTTGGAAGAGAAGAACTGTTTAAAAATAGTTTGGGAAAGTGAAATGGCTGGCCACAGTTGTTTCCTTTTTATTATAAACCAGTCTAGATACTCTTGTCAACAATGCCGTAAAAATCACTGGAATAACTTTTTGATTATATTTTGATTGAATGTAGATGACATTTCTAAGCTGTAATCCACATTATATCGACAACAGCAAGAGATCAAGATATCCAAGTACAGATAACCAGGCTAATGGAGAGTATGTTGGAAGGAAGATAAGGCACAAAATATTATAATCCACTCACTGTGACTTCCTCAAATTGAAACTTATAACCTGGATAATTCATATTATTATTATCATTGTTAAATTGTCAGGTGACCTCAAAAACTAACAGTCATTCAAAGCTTGTATTACAGTCTACAACTTACTTCCTGTTAGCTGCTAACATTTCAAATTTACATGAAATAAAAGAAAAGCAGGGACAGTAGCAAGAGCGAGTTAAAGAACGGGAGGCAAGTAGACAGTTACAGGCTGGGGAATGAGGCAATTTAAACAATAAAATGTTTAGTTCCATGGCAAATAAGTCTTCATCCATGACGTGATGGCTGACCTGCAGCGAGTGCAGATTGGAAAATTGTGGGTGTGCTGCCTATAATTTTGCAATCTATTCTTGGTGTGGGCCAGGTAACTCACCATGGGTGTGGAATTTGAAAATCAACGTTATTCCATGTGTTTGACGTCTGAGCATGCAAGGGCATAAACAGTTTGCTGTGTTGCATTAGGTGTACCAAGCAGCAATGTTCAGTTGATTGCAGGATGATTCCACGTTCAGCGTAAATTGTGTGTCATCTGCAGCTGAGAGCTGCAGTGTTTTGTTAAGGCTTTAAATAACCAAATACCGCAAATAATTTAGAACAAGGTAGGCCATAAACTATATGGTCAATGATATGTTGAAATTATTGAGGAAGTAAAACCTATGAAGTAGGTGATTGTAGATTTTTTTAATCAAAATACATAATTGTTTGATGTCAGTGCTCAAATATATGTTTATATTTTGAACTGGTACTAGTTCCAGATTATAGGAGCCTTAATTCAGTTTAAAATAAAACAACAATTATTTGACACAAATGGATCTTGAAAAAGATTCAAGTTAGACTAAAGCAAAATAATAGTGTCAGTTTCTTAAAAATAGTGGATGTTCTGCACAATGCACAGAGGTAATGTTATTGACAAAACACTAAGGACTGTGCTAGTTTGGAAAGCAAAATATCTTCGAAGATGCCTGTAGAGAAATGTAACCAGCCCTTTGATTCAATTAATTGGTTTTGAACAGATGTGGTGAGATCATATTTAGCTTTATTGTTGGGACTGCATTTCATTCAACTCCTGCTCCCGCTCTTTCTGCTCCTTATAAAAAGTGAACTTTGTAAATAAGTGGGTCCTGATTTTGAATCGAGAGAATCTGCTTCAATTTTTTTTTCTCAGTAAGGTTGATTCCAAAGAAATGATGAAGAACTGAAGAAAGCATAGAATTGCAAAATTCCAAGCCACGTCTTCCCAATTACTAACACGCATTCATTTTGATTATTCAGTCATGAAATGTTCTCGACTTACTGGAATTGTAATGCTAAGCGCACTAAATATTACTGCTAAGGTATAAAGCACAAATTAAAAATATAATCAATTTAATGTGAAACATATTCTTATGACAAGTTTTGATCTTTTTTCCTTAGATCGTAAATTGAATTACATGATGAATTAAAATTAAAATCCCCATTAAAATTAGCAAGTGATTTGCTTTTGGCAGCAGTTTCTTGAACTCTTAATTTAAATTGCAATTAGAGCATAGAACATAGTACAGCACAGGAAGAGGCTATTTGGCCCATCATATCTATGCCAACTGTGATGTTATTCTAAATTAATCCTATCTACTTACACATGGTCCATATCTCTGTATTGCCTGCCCGTTCACGTGTTTGCGTAAATGCCTCTTAAACATTGCTACCTTCCCGGCAGTTTGTTCCAGGCTCCTACCACCCTCTGTGTTGAAATACTTGGAACAACTTCTCCTTTAAACTTTCCCTATCTCACACTAAACCTATGCCCCCTAGTATTTGACATTTTCACCCTGGGAGAAAGACTCTGACTATCCACCCTATCCATGCCTCTCATAATTTTATACGCTCATATTGGGTCATCCCTCAGCCTTCGACACTCTCGTGAAAACAATCCAAGTTTGTCCAACCTCTTCTTATAGCTAATACACTCCCATCCAGGCAACATCCTAGTAAGCCTGTTTCGCACCCTCTCCAAAGCCTTCACATCTTCCTATAATGTGGTGCCCAGAACTGTGCATAGTATTCCAAATGTGGCCTAACTAAAGTTTTATACAGCTGCAACATGACTTGCCAACTTTTATACTCCGTGCCCTGAGAGATGAAGGCAAGCATACCATATGCCTTCTTATCTACTTGTGTTGCCACTTTCAGGGAGTTATGGCCCTCCACACCAAGATCCCTCTGAATGTCAATGCACCTAAATATCCTGCTACTTATTATGTAATATTTTTTATTTGCTTATTTCTTTCAGTTTTGTTTTATTTTCAAGTGTGCATAATTGGTATTTTAATGAGTGACTGTTGCTGAAAAACACCATAAAAACATTTATTTTGAAATCTAGTAATTGATGCAAAATAGAGTGTTTTATTTCAGATGTTATGTTTCAAATTTTTTTGGAGAAGGTGCTGAAGTATATCCAGCCCACCCATGTTTTGTCATATTTCAGTCATCTGGGTCATATCTGTAAGGCAGTCGAACTTATGGTTACCTTGATATATTGTCTGCATTGTGAATTTTTTTAACTGTACGAGGTTTCCATTTGTGAAATATTTTAGAGACATTGACTATTTTGAGCACTTTATCATTCGTACCAGTAGTGCTAGAAATCTATTGTGCTGAGATTGTTGTTAATATATTTTGTAGCAGGAACTTCATTTTGTGTCTAACACCAACTAATTTGATGCAGAGCGATTTGTATTTCCATTGAGTTAGTAATCCTAGCCCAGAAATTAGTGTATGTGTACGTTAATCTCAAAACAGAAGCAAAAGCTATGCTATGGCCGCACAATCTAATTTGTGTAATGGTTATCTATAGTGATTTTCTTTGGTTTCAAAATTAGCACTCATTGAATCCCATTGAAAATATTTAAATTTGGTGCTTTAATTCGTGCGTGTGTGTGCGCGCGCGCACACGCGGGCGCTTGTGTGTATGCATGTGCACGCATGCATGGCTAGCATCTATTGCCCATCCCAGTCGTCTTTGAGAAAGTGGTGGTGGTGAGTTGCCTTCTTGAACCACTGCATTTTTTAAGGTGCAGGTACATCCACAATGCTATTGGGATGGGTGTTTCAGGGCTTTGACCCAGTGACAATGAAGAAACAGTGATGTGCTTCCAATTAATTCCAAATGATGTGTGGTTTGAAACTTGCAGGTGGTGGTCTTCCCATGTATCTGCTATCCTTGTCCTTCAGGGTGACAGAGGTTCCATGTTTGGAAGGGGTTGTTTTAGGAGCATTTTTGCAGAGCATTTTCTAAATGGTATACACTGCTGCCAATGTGCATCAGTGGCAAAGTGAGTCAATGTTGGTAGTGGATGTGGTGCCAATCAAGCGAGCTGCTTTGTCCTAGATAGTGTCAAGCTTCATGAGTGTTGTTGGAGCTGCACCCATCCAGGTAAGTGACGAGTATTCATCAGACTCTTGATTTGTGCCTTGTATACAGTGGACAGATTTTGGAGAGAGAGGAGTTGAGTTACTCACTGCAGAATGTTCAACTCTTGCCTCACCTGCAGTTTGTTGCTGTAACTTTATAAAGGGGAGGTTGCCTGGAGTATCTTGCAAATGCTTTTCCTCCCCTTGGAGTGTTCAAAAGATGCCTCCACTCAAATAGAGACTAAGGTTGCAGGGAAGTAGCTGTACTACAATCATGAAAATAAGGTTTGTAGACCAGTTTTGTATTTTGCAGAACGTTACACTTTCAGTGATGAAAAATGTAAATGATAAAGTCCTATGTATGTCAGAGCTTGAAGGTGAATCCAGAAAAAAGTAAGGAACGTTTAATGTTTTATGAAGAGAGATATAGTGTAAGAAGCAATATAAATTTGTATATTGGTTAAACCATTATATTGTATGCAGTTTGGTTGTTCCACAATTGAAAGGACAATGAATCTAAACTGTATGCTCTCTTTGGTTTTACTCCTCCTATGACAGTAATGTGAGCTATGGTTATGAGAAAAGACGTGTGATACAGTCTATTCCCATTTGAGATAAGAAAGCCAAAGAGGAGATTTCACAAAAATTAAAATAACGTTTTGATACAGTGGATAGGGGAAGGCTTTTTTAGCTGGTAGGTCAGTAATAATATTTTAGACAAGGGTTGCTTCCAGAAGGCATGCTTTTCTCCAGGGACTAGTTGATGTAGATAGCATTGTACCTTCTAGGAAAAAATGATACGTATTTAAATTAGAAGGGCACTTGGGCTGTGGGTAGTGAACAAGAGTAGTATATTAGTTTGGGATTGATTTAGTAAAGAGTAAGCACAGATGTCATGCACTCAGTGACCCTCTTGCATGCTATACATATGCATGGTTTATGGAGGACTTTGTTTTCAGGCTATTGTCAATAAAAAAGTAAATTACACCTCCCACTTGTTGGTTTTTCAATTTGACTGTAAAAAGATATGGCTTAAAAAACAGTGCTGATGCTGTGAATGTCCTTGATCTACATTTAAAACCAATGAGAGAATATGGACCGACGTCATTCACATATACGTGGCCAATCAGAAGATTTATTGAATGAAAAACCATTCCAATCTAATTATTCAAATTCATATTTTAATTATGTTTAACAATTATAACATACTGTTATTAGTTTGGACTTTACCACTAAAAAATTGTTTTCTGTTTAGTTTTGTTTAAGCACAAGCAAAAGAAATATGTTGTTAGTCACCTGTATCTATCTGCCTGGCTCTTTAATATAAAAGCAAGAAGTTCACAAATTATAGACTGCTTGTTCAGTTGTTACCTGAAAAAGATGCAAATTTATCATTGAATTTGTTCTGGAATTTGCTGGTAGTACAATGGAACTCAGAAGTATACTGTATAAAAGTGAATCCTTTGTTGCATGTTGAACATGATATGTTAAGTCAAAACACAACATCACTCCAGCTGATGGATGAAGCCTTTGTTTTTGAGAGAGTTTTCAAGTAAAATTATTAAACTCTAAGGGCAGCATAGTGGCACAGTGGTTAGCACTGCTGCCTCACAGCACCAGGGACCTGGGTTCGATTCCAACCTCGGGCAACTGTCTGTGTGGAGTTTGCACATTGTCCCCATGTCTGCATGGGTTTCCTCCAGGTGCTCTGGTTTCCTCCCACAGTCCAACGATATGCAGGCTAGGTGGACTGGCCATGCTAAATTGCCTCATAGTGTGCAGGGATGTGTAGGTTAGATGAGTTATAGGGGGAATGGATCTGGGTGGGATGTTCTGAGGGTTGGTGTGGACTTGTTAGGCCAAAGGATCTGTTTCCACACTGTAGGGATTCTATGAAATCTTAAGATACTAAAAGGCATAAATCATTTTACAATGAGGTTTTGTTATTTTTGTTTCATTATGAAACAAATTTTCTTTTGAGTCCTTAATTGGAAACATGAGGGGGAGAGTGGAAGGGAGGGTAATAGCCCAGTGGTATTATCGCCAAACTATTAATCCAGAAACCCAGGTAATATCCTAATGTCTTAGGTTTGAATCTGGGTGACATGGTGGCTCAGTGGTTAGCGCTGTTGCCTCACAGCACCAGCGGTGTGGGTTTGATTTCACCCTTGGGCAACCGTCTGTGTGGAGTTTGCACATTTTCCCTCTGTCTGCGTGGGTTTCTGCTGGGTGCTCCAGTTTCCTCACACAGTCCAAGGGTGTGCAAGTTATGTGGATTGGCCATGCTAAATTATCCATAGTGTTCTGGGATGTGTGGGTTAGGTCTGTTAGCCATGGGAAATGCAAGGTTACAGATATAGGGGATAGTTCTGGGTAGGATGCTCTTTCGAGGGTCAGTGTAGACTAGTTGGGCTGAGCAATCTGTTTCCGCACTGTAGGGATTCTATCCTAAAAGAATCCTGTCATACCAAGTAGTGGAATTTAAATTCAATAAAAATCTGGAATCAACATTCACATCCTGAGAATGAATTAAAAAAAGACTAGGGTATGAAATATATTTTGACTGTTTGATTACTTCACTTGGTTTGTATTTATTCCTCTAAATTTCTACATTCATGATTGCATTTAAAACATTTAATGATTTAGTGTAAGAAATTTCACTTCTCGAAACAAATTTCAATATTAATCTGCCAGCTCTAATTGGGACAGCACTTTGTCTAGTGCTGTTGTAATATCAGAATATAATGGACTGAATTGAGCAGAAAATCTACCATCTTTATAATATGGCTGTATTGAATGAATGATGCAGACATAGCCAACTCTGAACTTTAAGCTAAGAGAAACCAATCAAAAAGATGAACAAAATGTTGTCTATTCTTTCAAAAGGATTGAAATTGAAAAGTAAGGAAGTACTACACAGTTTTTTCCAGATTATATTGGACGCAAGCTGACTTATTCAGGCATTGAACCTCAGGGATAATATGTTAACACTGGAAGATATACAAAGGAGTTTTGCTAGTACTTAAAGAGTTAAATTATCAGGGGAGATGTTGGCATTGTGGTAAAGTCACTGTACCAGTGATCCAGAGGCCCAGGCTAATAACCTGGGGACATGAGTTCAGAGGTAGTGTTCTAGGCCCAATCATCTTCAGTTGCTTCATTAATGATCTTCCTTCTATCCTAAGGTCAAAAGTGGGGATGTTTACTTATGATTGCAAAATGTTCAGCATGAGCCACAATTCTTCAGATTTTGAAACAGTTAGTATAAATATGAATGCAAGACCTAATACCCAGACTTGGATTGGACGAGGGACTCTCCCTTAAAAAAAAGGAGAGTCAATTCAATTGACACAAGGCCAATTGAAATGTTCAAGTATGAGATTAATTTTTGTTCAATTTGTTTGGGCAATGAATAGAATAAAATGGTAATTTATTGTCACTTGTATTTTTATACAATATACTGTAAAAAGTGTTTAAGTCATCATACTCTGGCAATTATATTAACAGCAGAAATCTTTTATAAAAAAATTAAGACAAAGTCTATCTTCATTCAATCCATGGCTCATGGGTTCTCAAAGTCGAGGAAAACCACCTTCTCCACTGCTGCAGAAAGCCAGTATTGAAGCTGCCAAATCCCAGGCTGTTGGAATCTTGCCTCAGACCACCATGCCACTGAAGACACTAAGAAGCCACCTTAAGGACCCACCTCATCACCGAAGCCACTGCTGAAACAGACCACCATACCTTGCCAGTGGAATCCCAGGCTGAAAGATGCTGCAGAAGCCACCTGAAGGAATCCCAGGCCATTAGAATCCCAGGCCAGACCCATCACACCACCAAAGACACCAAAGCAGACCACCACCTGCAGGACCCACCAGGATGCAGCCGCAATGGCCATGAGGAATGGAGCACGCTGTCTTCGCCGCTGCAGCAAACTTGATCTTGTTGAGGACACCGCTGTGCTCCAGGGTTTGAACCAGTAAGTCCCGCAGCTCCATGTCCTCCTCTGCCGACATTTTACCAAGACCACATTTTACTCTCCATTTTTTTTTCAGTGCTAACAAACTCAATGCAGTCACTTCTTCCACATTTGTATTCTGATTTGCAAGCACTAGAAATGCTGATTAAAAAAAAACACAGTGCCCTATTTAGGAACATAGTGACAGGAGTTGGCATCGATTCAAAGTCATTCAATAGAATTGAGGTCCAGATTAATTGAGGTCCATCCAATAGAATGGAAAATTAGGCTGAGTGGGCTGAATGGCCAACTCCTGTCACTATGTTTCTAAACAGGGCACTGTGTTTTATTTTAAATCAGCATTTCTTGTGCTTGTAAATCAGAATACAAATGTGGAAGAATTGACTGCATTGCATTTGTTAGCACTGAAAAAAATGGAGTATAGAACATTTTGTGAGACATTTGCTGTCATAAGACAAATCAAATGTTTCTTGATCTGCACTGACTCCAGACTGTTTCATTTCAAAGTCGTATTAATTATAATGAATAGTTATCTTTGTTCTATCTTTTTAAAATTGACCTTTAATGATTGGAAAAGAAGGAGGACAATGTCTGCATGGATTAAAGCGCTTTGGCATTCTATTTTTTTCTGCTATCAAACAAATGACAGAACAAACTGCACTTCAAATCAAAATTCATTCATTGCTTTGAAATCCCCAGAGATGTTCTGAGCCCATAAAAGGCTCCATATAAATGCAAGTTATTTATTTATTTATGTCAGTTTTCTTTTTTCATTTCTAGTTCCTTCCTTAGGTTTTCCTGAATGTATTCACCTTATTACTTGGCCAGGACTGTCAAACTGTTATTTTGTATATTCATTAACACTATCAGATCCACCTCTTCCTTAACTTCAAATTCCACTGCCGTCCAGCTTCACCACATTGAAAAAAAAATGACCAGCAAAGTTTGGTTCTGAATTAAATATATGTGCAAAAATAGAATTGATGTCCCAATCTAAACTTTTACCTATTTATCCATTTAAAATATTGAGATTAACCAGTCACGTTGGCAGCTTGGTGTTTTGTTTGGTGATGGTTGTATGGTTATATGTGGAAAGATACGCTTGGAAAACATTAGTAATTTTAATCACAATTCTGAACATTTCAAAAAAGAGATATTGTTGATTTAAACAAATTCAGACTTTTGTTCATTTATGTGGATATTTTGGTTTCTGTTTTCCCTAGGAAAAACCCTTATGGTATTTCTTTTGGAGAATCAGATATAGTATTTATTTGCAAAATATAGTTTGTTCTGTATTATTTGGAAATAAAGAGTTAATCTTTTTTTTCCATTGTTTGGTTCTGTCATAGATCAGTGGTGGGAGTCAGAAATCCACTTCAGATGCACTGCTTGCCTCTGTATTTGCAATAACCTTAGCATTGTTTAAAAGAGATTCAAAGCATTACTATTGTAGAGACCTGATTATAGTAGTCAAAGATAATGATGTCTGGGGATTTTGCAGTTCTTGGAGTTCAAAGCAATAACAGGAAAAAAAATCTAATTTGCATTACAAGTGTAAATCAGACACTTAATTTCAGAAGGTTCAAATCGAAAACTGTTACATCTCTATACTGTATTGTGATGTTTTCTTCATTTAATGCAGTACATACACAGACAATTCTGTCTGATCACATATAATTTTTCAATAATACATATATACTTAGTGATGTAGCACATATCTAATCTAATCCAGAAGTTCCAAAAGATTCAGAAAGTGCTCTGCATTTATGTTTATTGAGTTAATCTGTGCTGACATCTGAGATGTTAAGCAGGACTTTATATAGAATAACTTTCTTCAAAGCTTTTTAATTTTAAAAGCATCTTTGGTCAACCACCTTCTTGTACCTACATTTTGCAACTTAAACTTACAAAGTGTGTATTTCATGTGTTTGTCTATTTTGCAAGCATTTTTTAATGTTTCCCTCCTTGCATTTTTCTAATTGGGTGTGATTTTTTATGAGATCACCAAATATTTTAAAACATCAGTATCCTACAATTGTACCATAAGAAACGTGGATCTTTTTATAAATTATGATTATTACTTGAACAATAGGATTTTCAGTTGCGCAGATGCAGCTTATATAAATTATTCACAAGCGTCATGTCTAATGATAGGATATGTACTTCGGTCACAAATCAATTGTAATACAGTGGACATGTACTTGATCTGCCTATAAAACAAAATTAGACAAACTGTAAATATGCTTAAAATTGCATGAGAGTATGTTTTAGATTTAATTTCTTTAATTGTTTGCTTTTAGGTTATGAACACAGAATTATTCCTCCTGTATTTTAAATTACCACAAGTTACTATTGAAACATCACTGAAACTAGAAATAGCTTGCAAAGGAAAATGCCAATATATATAGCTTACCACATTCAGTGTCTCTTTAATTGTGAAAGCACATACTGTAATTATTTAATGCTTTACAGATTAAATGTTAAATATACTGATTACCATATTGATTTGTTATCTTTTAATTGCCAATTTCATTGATCAGACTTCCTTGCATCCTCTCCCATAGTGAGTTAAAAACTGTTTGGCTTATCTGACAACTGTTTTGATTGCAGCAGAATTCCAAATCCTAGGAAACCTTTAGAAAGAAGTCTTAATCAGGAAAAGCAGCTTATGTTGCAGTTCACTATGCGATGCAAATAGAAAAGCCTATGCTGTAAAAAGACAGCCATGTAAAAAGAAAGACAGTGTGGCTTTTCTCTCCATACCATTTTAAGTCTTAAAAACTTTCCAATAATACCTTCACAATAATAAAAAAATTAGCCTTCTTTCATTTCTTTTCAAATTTGCAGTGCACGTCCTGTGATTTCTACTGAATTTTATAAGAGATGTGCATTGCAACAAGTTCTGTTTAGAGTCTTTATAAGTGTCTTGTATATTAACATAGAAATTAGGCATTTTTGCATAAGAGGAGTATGTGGCACTATTGGGCTTTTATTTTGAGGGATGTTGGTGGTCCAGTGGATCAGCACACTATCCAAGACTGGAATTCAAATGGAGCTTAGAGTGATGGGTTAGAAACTTTTCTGTTGATTGTTAGGCTTCTACCTGGAAAATCCCAATTCATTCTTTATAGGGTGGTACCCATAATACAAATAATCCCATAGTGCAGCACAAATTGTCACTCTTGTTTAAGAGGTTGAAGTTAAGACCATAAAACCATAAAAAATAGGAACACGAGTAGGCTATTCGGCCCCTCAAGCCTGCTCCACAATGCAATTGGATCACAGTTGATCTGATGTGCCTCACATCTGTTTTGTTGTGTTTTCCCTGTAAACCTTTATTTCCCTACTAATCAATCTATCCATCTCAGCCTTAAATAGGACTCTGCCCCACAGCTGTCTAAGGCAAAGAATTCTAAAGATTCACAACCTCTGAGAAAACAAATTCCTCCTCATCTCAATCTTAAATTGGCACCCCTTTATTCTGATACAAAGCCCTATGGTCCTAGACTTTTCCATGAGGGGAAACACCCTCTCAATATTTACCCTGTCAAGCCTCTTAAGAATCTGACATGTTTCATTCAGATCACCTCTCATTCTTCTAAACCACAGTGAGTAGAGTACCAACCTGTTCAGCCTTGACAATCCCTATATACTGGTTGGACATAATTTGGGCAGGTGAACAATCAAGACTTTTCTCTGTTCCTGATTATATTTGGTGTAAACTCCTTTTATAATATTTTTTCAGGGGTTGAAATGTTGCTGGCAAGGTCAGTAGTTACTGCTATTCCCTGACTGATTGCATGTGAAAGGTCGTGGTGAGTCACCTACTTGAACCACTGCAATCTGTGCTAGGTTGAGAGTTGATGGAATTTGACTCAGTGGTGACAAAAGAATGATGATATAGATTTCAATCACAGTGATGAATTAGAGATGGTGGGATTCTCATGTGTCTGCTGCCTTTGTCATTCTAAATGATAGTGCTCCAAGGTTTTGCTGGTATTGTTGAAGGAGCTTTGATGCATTGCCCCAGGCAACCAGGAGGTATCAACATCCTCATATACTGTTAGAGCTGCGTTCATACAGGCAAGTGTGGAATATTCCAACACACTCCTGTCCCTTATAGGCTGTGAGGAATCAGGAGCTGTGTTATACACTGCATTCTCAAATGTGGCAAAGTATCGCAGCTTTGAACCATTGGCCTCTTGGAACATAGAGTTCAGCAAAAAGTATTGATTTACCTTTTTCCTTTTCAAAAAGAAAGTCTACATTATCACCAAAGTTTGATTCCTTCTATGAAGGGCAGTTCTTTTTAATTAAAAACAGGAATTTTACAAAAGCATTGGCAAATTGTTAATTTTTGGGAGTTTCATGATGAGCTTATCTCCGTAAACTCTAGCAAATTATGTCACTCAATTCTTTGATGCTTATCTCATTCTAGATGCTTCAGGCCTGTATGGCACTGCTCGCGCACTATGTTGCACTTACCAGTGGCAGACATACTTACCATTGCTGGGACCCTCTGACCTTTCCCACACTGACAAATATTTACACTCCAGTTGTAGATTAGGTGCATCACTGCAAGCCAGGAATTGCTATTTACAGTTGCATTGTGGGAAGAGCGGCCTTGGAGATGGCCATGAGATCTAGTTGGCAACCGATTTGCTGACTGGAACCTGGAGGTCCTGGTGAATGGGGTGGACAGGAGGGCTGCCCTGTTTCCTCAGGACCGCCGGAAGAGATCACTGTGCCAGTCCCTGCCAGCCTGCTCCGAAGTTACCATCTAAGGTCAATGTGGTTCCACTTTTCAGAGAATGCCAGCATTGCAGGAAGAAGGTTAATGACCTCTATGCTCCACAAGAATAAGTGCCACCGTCTTCTCTCTGCCATCTCACTCTGCTACTGCACTTACTTCCCAATGAGGCTCATGGTCTACCATTCTTACAATTGCATGCCATATCATCCCTCAATTGCTCTCACCCATCATACCGCACAAGAGTACTAACCCTGCAAGAACTCTGTGCTTCCTCTTGATTCATTTATAATATTTCACTAACTTTCCCATCGTGAGCAGCACTAACAGCTGTGGTGGCCACTTTCATCTCATTCCTTGGCCCAATCATCTTTAGCTCCTTCATCAATGACCTTCCATCCACCATAAAGTCAGAAGTGGTGATGTGCAACCAGAAGTGAACAATGTTCAGCATCATTCACGACTCCTCAGATACTGAAGCCGTCCATATTCAAATGGAACAAGATTTGGACAATATCTAGGCTTGGGCTGACAAGTGACAGGTAACATTCATCTCACACAATTGCCAGGCAATGACATCTCCAATAAGAGACAAGCTAACCATTACCTCTTGACATTCAATAGCATAATTATTACTGAGTCTCCCACTATCTATATACTGGGGATTGCCATTTAACAGAAATGGAACTGGATTTGTCATATAATATTGTGACTACATGTACAGATCAGAAGCTAGGAATACTACAGTGAGTAACTCACCTCCTGACTCCCAAAAGACTATCCATCATCTTCATGACACAAATCAGAAGTGAGATGGAATGCTCCCCACTAGATTGGATGGGTTCTGCTTCGAAAACATTCAAGAAGGTGGACACCATCCAGAACAAAACAGCTCAATTGATTGGCACCACACCCATAAGCATACACTACCTCCATCACTGACGCTCAGTAGCAGCAGTGTGTAATATCTACAAGATGCACTGCAGAAATTCCCTGAAGATTCTTAGACAGAACCTTCCAAACCCACGACCACTTCCACCTAGAAGGGCAAAGGCAGCAGATACTTGGGAACACTTCCACCTGCAGGATCCCCTCCATCCTGACGTAGCATTATATCTCTGTTCCTTCTCTGGGTCAAAATCCTGGAATTCCCTCCTTTAAGGGCATTGTGGGTCGACCTACAGCACATGGACTGCAGCGGACCATCACTTTCTCAAGGGCAACTAAGGATGGGCAATAAATTCTTACTCAGCCAGTGCACCCGTATCCCAGGAGTGAATAAAAAGTTTAGTCCCTCCCATCCTCTCATTCCAGGATAAGACAGCCCACACTCAAGTGGAGAAAACCAAGGTGGGTGATGGATTATCCAACATCTATCTCCTCACTCCCTCGAGGAGAGAATCCTTCCCTTAGAGGGAGAGGACCATAATTGCTCATGTGGTGACGCCAAGACCTCCAAGTGCCAGCAACCAAGTAAGATTCATTGGCAAGTGTTGTGCAGCTCTTCTATTAGCACCTCTGTGAAGGTATTCCTTACATGGCCAATTTTGCAACTCATTCTGTCATATACTGCAGGCACCAATAGCATCTACACAGTCTCCACCATAAAGACACATCTGTGGACATTATCTCCACAACCACAGATCCCTCAGCGGAAATCACCTGCAAGGCTTTGCCAGTTTGAATACTGACGCCGTGGTAGATACTTTAGCTACATTACACTGGTGGGCACATTCTGGTGAATTAACACATCTCTACAGCTGGCAAAGCAAAAAATGCAGAGGACTGCCAGCCACCTGGCATCTGCTCAGCCCCAGGCAGGAGAGGACCCCATGGGTTTCCCATCAGTAATGTCATTCAAATGCACAAGCAGACACAGAAGTGGCAAGCAAGTGAATGGAAAGTTAAAGGAATCCACCAATGCTCACTGCATGGCACTGTCCCTGGCATCGTCTATGTCTATAGGTGTGAAGCTGGAAAGGTACAGCAGGTCAGACAGCATCAGAGAAGCAGGAAAGTCAATGTTTCAGGCCAAAACCCTGTCTCCAAGTTGCTACCCCTGGCATGTTTATGTCTGGCTATACCTGTCATCAGGTTGGCAGTTTCAATGGAGACCCAGGTCCAACAGTCTGTATCTGCTGAAAGTACACACAGACCTGCAATCCCATACTCCTTGATTGACGACAGTCCGCCTTGACCCAACTGAAGACTGCATCCCTTAGACTTTGAGACATGGTCATTTGGTTGAAGCCCATGCTGTGTGTTTGCTGAGTAAGTTGCCAGCAGCATGGTACAGGTGCAACATTGATGTAGCACTATGCCATATAGCAACATGTCCGCCCCCTTGACTGAACACTGCTGATAACATGACATGCTGCCTGGTTTTGTGTCTGTGCTTAAAGGCCAGGCCAGATTGAAGCACAGTGAGCCTGGAAGTTCTGAGGTTGCAAAAAGGCAAGACAAGGCAGCGATTCTGTGAGCATCCTAGTATGCGCAAGATGAGTGACAGCTAAGAAAGCAAGCTAAGAGCCATTAGGTGTACCCTGCTCCAATTCATGAGATGGGTACTTGTTCCTTCGGGAACATAGCCTGCAGTGGCATTACAATGAAAACTTTGTGTGCTCCAAATGCAGTACCAAAGTGGAAAACTAAGTATATCAGAAATGTGCTATCATGATGTGATGAAGTTGGCACACGTTCAATGCCAACCTCCATTGGGGTCAGAAGTACACAACAACAGGTTATAGTCCAACAGGTTTATTTAAAATTACACGCCTTTGGAGTGCTGCTTCTTCATTAAGTGAACTGACGAAGGAGCAGTGCTCTGAAATAGACCTGCTGGACTATAACCTGGTGTTGTGTGACTTCTGATCTTGTCCACCCCAGCCCAACACCAGCACCTCCACATCATAACCTCCACAGAACATACCCTGTGATGTTGGGGATTTCTGGCCGAGATGGAGGCCAGGAGGAACCAGCAGCGAGCGGAAACCCACTTTCATGTTGAGAGTTATTGCCATCTTGTTTCTCTCTGCTACTTGTTACAATAGCAAACTGCATATAACTGAGGTAAAAATAGCTGATAAAGAGATGTTAATCCATGCAAATAAGCATCTTGCTGCTCACTAGCGAGATTCTCATCTTAAAGTTCGAACCTTGCTGCAGTGCAGAGCAAAAGGATTTGTCATTAACATGGGGCCCTGCTTTTAACCAGTAGATATTCCTGTTCTGTTTTGTGTAAGGAAACACATTATCACTGCAGGGAACCACATTGAATTCAAATCAATTCTTGAAGCATATTTTGTACATTTTAGACTGAAGTATTCTGAATTTGATTATAACTTATATTGACAGTTATGCCAATGCTGTGGGTTAGTGCAAATGCTCTTGTACCATCTTAGACTGTTTTTCTGTTTGCAGGCTTCTGGCTGTGTTGCATGCAATGTTGTGCTATCAAATTTCTAGATGTGAAACTGATTACAGCATTAATAGCGGAGAAGGAAAGGAAATGATGAAATGTGTGTTGGAGACTTGGAGTCTCCACCAGTCTGTGTTTGCAAAATGTTCAGCGCATTTCACACAGAACTTCAGATCATTTTCAGAAAAATCGATATTGAGAATTGAAAAACTAGGCAGGTATGACCATATGAGTGTGAGTTATCTATTGTCACATATATCAAGAAAGATACAATGGAAAGTGTTTTGTTGCCATGATCCAGTACTACACTGAGTTGGAAAAAGGAATAAAAAGAAATTATATAAACAGAGTTCATCTGCCATACAAGGGGTCTTTAAACACAGCTCCAGAGATTCTGCAAGTTCTCTCCAAGGTGCCCCAGGCCTCAGTGATTCCTTGCTCCAGGTACAACAATGATGACCCTGCCAAGAGTCTCTGTTCCTGGCACCACCCCTGCTGCAGATGACGAAATGCCAAACACCGTCATAGATGATGACCCACTGAATCCTTGCTCGAGGCACCGCCACCACCACGGCAATGACCCTGCGGAGTCCACATTCTGGGCTGAGATAGCTCTGCAGAGGCCTGTATCCCATCACCAAGTCACTCTTTATTTACATGCGTATAGTACTTGACACTGGTCCGGCTTCCTCAGAGCCAGCTCTCAGAGTGAACAGAATGTCTGACACTCCTGCTTATATCTGTCAGCCAGGACTCCCTGGTTGAACCAGATTTACAGCTCCAATCAGGGAACTCGTATCCTATGAGGTCCACCTGGCTGACCCCGTGACAATCACTACATCCCTCCCCCTCTCAGACTTGTTCTTTTTCTTGTAGCCTCTCCTGGGGCATTTTCACACCGCTTTTGGTTCCTCCGACTCAGTCTCGGATATAGGCAGTGTGTACTAGACTGTAGCCTGCTTTTTGTGCCCAAGCACCTTGGAATAAACTCATCCTCTTCTTCAGGTGGTAAAGGGCATTGAGGCTACGACCTTCTCCATGTCCATCTCTGACTCCAAGATTTCTTCGACACTAAATGGAGGGGGAGGACCCACAGGTACCGACAGTCTTTCCGGATGCGAGTTTACAGCTTTCACGTGGTTTACGTGCTTGTCGAGGATAGCTCACCTACCCAGACTTTGTACATCACAGGACGTGACCTCGTGTTGACCCATGCAGGGCCATTCCTGCGGTTTCAGCATCAAACTTTGTCCCCTGACGTACACTGTATCTTTCGCTTACAGGAGTTTTGTGTCTGGCATTGGCGTTCCTGATGCTCTTTCACCCTCCTACCTCCCCCAACCCCAGATCCAGGAAGATCAGATTTAACCTGGTGCGGAGTCTTCTCCCTATCAACCACTCTGCTGGAGCTATCCCTGTAATTGCATGAGAGGTGGTCCTGTAATCAAATAGGAACCAGGACAGTTTGATATTGAGTGAAGCTGTAGGTTGTTTCTTTAAAGTTGCCTTCAAAGTTTGGACTGTTCTTTCCACCAGACCAATTGACGATGGATGGTATGGAGCTGTCCTTATATGCCGAATGCCATTCGACTTTAGGAAATGCTTGAATTCCCTGTTAGTAAATGATGGCCCGTTGTCTGTGACCAATCCTTCTGGGAGCCTGTGTATTGCAAAAGAAGCTTGCAACTTTTCTATTGTCATTCCTGTGTTTGACGAATGAACTCTTTACACATCTAATCACTTTGAGTGAGCATCCACAATGACTAAGAACGTTGAACTCATGAAAGGGCTGGCATAGTTGACATGTAACTGAGTCCAGGAGTCCAGGCCATTCCCACGAATGTGGGGGAGCTGCTTGTTGGCACTCTGGGCACTGCCCCACTAACGCAACTATGTCTTCAACCAATCCTGGCCACTGGACTCAATTTCTCGACAACGTCTTCATTTTGGAAAGCTCCAGATATCCCTGGTGGAGTTCAGACAGTATATGGCAGCAACCTTTGCTGGGAACAATCACTTTTGCTCCCAAAATAAAATTCTGTCTTCTATGGTGATCTGGTCTGGCTGGATCCAGTGATTCAGATTGTGATGGCACTTTTGCTTGGCCCATCATCACCAGCTGTTATAGTTTTTTCAGGATTGGATCTTTTTGTATTCACAGTCTGGTATTGTCAGTGGTGACCAGAAGGGTGTCCAGAAAGTTTAAAACCAGCATGGATTCTTGCAGTGGCGTTCCCACTGGAGGTGGCTCAAGGCATCCTGATTTGCTGCTTGGTGTCCCGGACAGAGTTCCAACTTGTAATTATACGTACTTAGAATGAGAGCACTCTGCTGAATTCAACTTGAAGCTATAGGTGGCACGGCCTTGTCCTCTTTAAGTAGCCCTAGCAGTCTTTTGTGGTCTGTTACTATGACAAATTTATATCTGTAAAGTTATTGATGGAACTTTCCCATACCAAAGATGACTAACAAACCTTGCTTCTCTATCTGGGTGTACATATGCTCTGCATCAGCCAAAGCACAGGAAGCAAGTGCTATGGGCGTTCCACTCCATTGGGCCATCTGTGAGCCAACATTACGCTGATACCACACGGGCAGCATTGCATGTCAGCACCACATCTCGCTTCGGATCATAGTGTGGCAACACCTTTGACGATGATAGCTGCTTCTTCACTTCCCTAAAGGTTACACCTTGGCTAGGAGACTATTTCCAAGGCTGCCCTTTTTTCAACAGCAGCCTAAGGTTGCCAGGATGGAAACCATGTTATGTATGAACTTTCCGTAATAATTCACCAATCCAAGGAAAGACCTAAACTCTGGTACAGATGTGGGAGCCAAGGCAGTTTTGATCGCCCTCACTTTAACTTCCAGCGGGTATAACATGCTTTTGTCGAATCTGTAGCCCAAGTAGGTCACTTGGGGCGCCTGGAATATGCATTTTTCCCATCTAAGGCATATGCCCACCTTGGAGAAATGTCAAAGGACTATGTCCAAGTTCTCCAAGCACTCTTTATTAGTCTTCCCTGTTATTAACATGTCATCCAGATAAATGGCAACCTGGGTCGACCTTGTAAAATGTTCTCCATGATCCGCTGAAAAATGGCACAGGCTGACAGTACCCCAAATGGCAGTCTCACATATTGTTGCAAACCCAACGGATCTTAATTGTAGCACACTTCTGGGAATCCTCATCTAACTGCAATTGCAGGTACGGATGGCTCATGTCCAGCTTGGTGCAGACAGCCACATGCCAGCTTTGGGTATAAGTCCTATATGCGAGGGATTGGGCATTTATCCAGCTGTGAGAACTGGTTCACCAGTTGTTTAAAATCCCTACAAAGGCAAACCGACCCATTGGGTTTCACAATCAGTAGGACCGGTGCTGCCCATTCTGCAAACTGGACTGGTTTGATGATTCCTTCACTTTCCAGCCTCCTGATTTCTGCCTCTACTTTTGCCCGTAAGGCACTGGGCAGGCCTTGCAGAATCATGGAATTCTTCCTGGTCAACATATAAGGTGGCCTCGACACCTTTGATAGTCCCCAGACCTTCCTGAAAAGTATCCGGGTATTTAAATGGGATTTCTCTCAGGCAGCCATTTTCTAATCAAAAAGTGTTGAGCAAATCAAGATGAATCTTTCTCAAATAATTTTGCCCCATCAAGCTTGGGCCAAGCCTTTTCCTATAATTAATGGTAACTGAACCAGCTGCTTCTCATATGAGACAAGAACCGAAGCTGTACCCTTAATCTGTAAAGACTCCCAGGTGTAGCTTCCCAGTCTAGCTAAGGTCTTATGCAAACTTAAGATTTGGCATTGAGAGTGACTTTTTTTGAAGACTAATTCTGCAATCACTGATACAACTGTGCTGGTATCAACCTCTTTTAGAACCAATGACCATTTAACCAGATATTTATTTTGATTGGTTATGATTTGGACGTTGCTAAGCAATTTAACTGTTTCAAGTCAAATATAGGTGACTTTCCAGGTTTATACACTCTCCTGGATACCAACCTATGAGTTCTCTTACTCAATTCAGGCTCAGTGGCACTCTTTTGCTGTCTCAAGTCCACATACCAGAAACAACTACAATGGCTTGCCAGCCCAGATCCTGAAGAAAATGTTAACCATCTGGCTGAGGCTTGGCTTTGTTTTGGGGTTTTGCTGTGGGCTGACTGAGAGTGCCTCTGTTCAGGATATGTCCTGAGTAAGGCGATGCATTTACCTTTACTCAAGTGGTATTCCCCAAGCTCAGTTGGACTGGTGAGGTTGTCCACTTCCATCGGAATACCCTGTAACTCATATGCTCCACTTGGCACATTTTCCAATGATAAAGCCAGTTGTAGTAAGAGATAACAAGGTGTAGACTTTAAAAAAAAACTAGCATCAAACTCTCAAACTGTGATGGTGTATTCGTACCCTTTAGACTACTAGTCAAGATATCTGGATTACTAGTCCAGTACTGCAGGTTCTATGCTACTCCACACTCTTGTACTCCTGTCTGTTAACTTACTTGGGCCTCTTCCTTGCTTTCACTTCCACTAACACCAGCAGCAGCATCCTCCCACACAGGAACAGTTTCCGTGTTGGGCAGTAATGTGGCATTGCGACTTCCTTATCAGCCCGCCAATGGATTCAAGCCTCATATCTGATTATAGCAGCAGTGGAGAACTCATGCCTTCACAGAGAAGTCTGCTGCTTCAGAGCTGACTGTTGGTGCTTTGTGGAACCTACGAATATATGTGTCAATTGCAGCTGTTTCCTCTGCTGGTCAGATGACTTAACTGGAGCAAAAAGCTGTTGGAATTAACTTCTGCTTTGAGGTGTCAGCATTCCAAATGAACAGAGCAGTTTTTAATCCTTGAGGTAATTTTTCTGTCCAATGATGACAGGCTTCATTCAAAACCACACAGCACCTCCTTGAAAAAAAACAACAATCTCAACCGAGGATTCCCCAGCTCCGTTTCAACAGGGCCCTCAACCAGGTTCGACCCATCTTCTGCACTTCTGCCCTCACCCCTTCTCTTCCCTCCCACAACAGCGATAGGGTTCCGCTTATCCTCACCTACCATCCCACCAGCATCCACATTCAGAAGATCATCAGACGCCATTTCTGCCAGCACCAGCAAGATGCCACATATTCCCCTCCCCTCCCTGTCCGCCTTCCGCACGGACCGTTCCCTCTGGGACACACTGGTCCACACTTCCTTCACCCCCAACACCTCCCCACAGCCCTACGACACCTTCCCTTGTAACCAGCGAAGGTGCAATACCTGCCCATTTACCTCCTCCGTCCCCAGTATCCAAGGGCCCAAACACATCTTCCACGTGAAGCAACACTTCACCTGAACTTCCCAGAATCTAGTCTACTGCATTTGCTGCTCACAATGTGGTCTCCTCTGCACTGGGCAAACGAAGCGTAGACTTGGCAACATCTACGTTCTGCTCGTAAAAAAGGCGCTGAACTACCTGCTGCCTGCCATTTCAACACACCACCTTGCTCCCTGGCCAACATCTCTGTCTCTGGCTTGCTGCAGTGTTCCAGTGAAGCCCAACGCAAGATGGAGGAACAACACCTCATTTTCCGCTTGGGGACCCTACAGCCCTCTGGACTCAATATTGAGTTCAATAATTTAAGGGCCTAAACTCTCCCATGTCCCAGGCCCCACTCCACACACCAGGCCTTGTTACCACATAGCCTGCCATTACACACCCCTGTTGTTAGTCACTAACAGTCCCCATTAACAACTATTCACCCTCCCAGCCTGATCGTTAGCAACTCCTTTGTCTGTCCAACTGTCATTCTCTCTCCTTGGGCTCTATCCTATCGTTTACTCCCTACCCCACCCACCTCCCTATTTTCTGCATATGAATTGACATCTTCCCAGCCACCATCAGTTCTGAGGAAAGGTACTGGACCCAAACATTAACTCTGTTTTCTCCTCCACGGATGATGCCAGACCTGCTGAGCTTTTCCAGCAACTTTGGTTTTGTTTCTGATTTACAGCATCCGCAGTTCTTTTGGTTTTTAAAGACAATTCATGTTATATTTGTTGTTTCTGCAGTTTTAGATAGAATAATTGTACTGCAAATACTTATGGAGGTACAGCCTGGGGTGGAATTTGAACTCCCAATCATCCAGCAGCCTTCTTCTCCCAACCTGCCACACCGAATTGTGGTAGCGCCAACCTGAAGTGTAAATTGCTATCATCTCCCATCATCTCCCAAACCATCCACAACCTCATCACCTCAGGTGACCTCCCATCCACGGCCTCCAACCTCATCATTCCCCAACCTCGCACTGCCCGCTTCAATCTCCTTCCCAAAATCCACAAACCTGAATGCCCTGGTCGACCCATTGTCTCCGCCTGCTCCTGCCCCACCGAACTGATCTCCAACTATCT
>NC_063332.1:99232888-99269283 GCF_021869965.1 Rhincodon typus | reverse complement strand
GCCCCCTTGACCTGTCCGTCCTCCCTGGACTGACCTATCCCCTCCCTAACTCCCCACCTACACTCACCTTTACTGGCTCCATCCCCGCCTCTTCGACCTGTTTGTTTCCTCTCCACCTATCCTCTCCTCTATCCATCTTCTATCCGCTTCTCACTCTCTCCCTATTTATTTCAGAACCCCCTTCCCCTCCCCTTTTCTGATGAAGGGTCTAGGCCCGAAACGTCAGCCTCTCTGCTGCTATGATGCTGCTTGGCCTGCTGTGTTCATCCAGCCCTGCACCTTGTTGTCTCGGATTCTGCAGCATCTGCAGTTCCTACTATCTCTGTAAATTGCTATTTTGTTTTCACTTTCCAGCCTAAAAGTTTACATAGATTGCAAAACACAGAAAATCTCATTTGACATATCATGTCTAAGTCAGCTCTACAAACACTTCCGGTCTGTCACTTCAACAAACTCGAAACGAATACGCTTTTATTCCTTTCTCCCTCATGTGTTTGTCTAACTTCCTGTCAAACGCATTTCTCATTCACCTTCACTACTCCATGTGGCAGCAAGTTCCACACTCTAACCACGTTTTGTTGATGATTAGGCTTGGTTTATAGCAACTTTAAATGAAACATTGCCAGTTTCATCAACAAGTTTGGACTTATAAAACGTAGAGAAATGTTATTATTTATTCAGTTGTCAACCCTTCCTAGTGAAAACATCACCCTGGAAGCAATTGGATTTAAGTACTCAACGAGGTTTTAAGCAATTGGTCTATAGTTCCAAGTTCTTAAGCAAACTTGTTTGCGTCTCCCAGTGTTCCACCTTGCTTGCTTAAACCAGATTGAATTTGAATTAAGCAGCAGATTTCACTGGTCAAAAGCCATCTGGGAATTCACATTAACCATTGGTTAAAAGTAAAAGGTTTAGATGCAGAGACGGTTTTTCTATGGGGCGTGTTTATAATTCGTTATAATGGCCCAGACTTTCCTCTGAAATGGAAGGAAAGGCTTTTGCCATTCATTTCCCGTGCAGTTACCCAGAGAATTTTCATGGGGTTGGCTGGAGAGATTCTTAATCATTTACAAAAGCAGAAATTGCTGGGAAAACTCAGCAGCTCTGGCAGCACCTATGGAGGGAAAGCTCTGTGTGTAAGCTCTGCTTTCTCTCCACAGATACTGCCACACCTGCTGAGTTTTCCCAGCAATTTCTGTTTTGTAAAGGATTAACCTGAGTTATTCCAGCAATTTCGGTTTTTGTTTCCGATTTCCAGCATCTGCAGTTCTTTGGGGTTTTTTCTTCTTAATCCTTTGTTTGATCCAGTGTGATTTTTTTTAATTTCTCTTTCTCTCTTTCTATACCCAAGAGATAGGAAGACAATACCATTGAATGCATGGCTAAAAGGCTAGTGTGGGAGGGTGGGCTGCAGATATTTGTATCATTGGGATCTCTTCTAGGGCAGGTGGGACTTGTACAAGAAGGACAGATTGTAACGAAACTGGAGGGGCACCAAAAATCTAGCAGGCGGATTTGCTCGTGCCACTGGGGAGGGTTTAGACTAATGTGGCAGGGGATGTTGGGGTGAGAACCTGAGCAGTACGTCAACATGTGCAGTGATTGAGGAGAAGGTAGAAGTAAAGTCAAGTCTAATATCAAGAATGAGCAGGGCTAGGTTAATGAATACAGTGGGACTGGCGATCTGAAGTATATTTATTTCAATGCAAGGAATATAACAGATAAAGCAAATAAGCTTAGAGCCTGGATTACTACATGGACCTATGGTGTTATAATCATTACAGAAACTTAGTTGAGAGATGGGCAGGACTGGCAGCTCAACATTTCAGGATCTATGTTTCAGGCATGATAGAGAGTGATGCAAAAGAGGTGGGGAAGTTACGTTTCTGATTAAGGAGAATGTTACAGCTGTACTAAGGGAGGACATCTTAAGGACTCATCCAGCGAGACAATATGGGTAACATAGAAACATAGCAGCAGGAAGAGGCCATTCAGCCCTTCAAGTCTGCTCCGCCACTCTTCATGATCATGGCTGATCGTCCAATCAATAGCCTAATCCTGCTTTCACCCCATAACCTTTGATCACATTCACCCCAAGTGCTGTATCTAGCCACCTCTTGAATACATTCAAAGATTTGACATCAACTACTTCCCATAGTAATGAATTCCACAGGCTCACCACTCTGGGTGGAGAAATGTCTCCTCATCTCTGTCCTAAATCGTCAACCCCGAATCCTTGTACTGTGACCCCTGGTTTTGGACACACCCACCATCAGAAGCATCCTCCCTGCATCTAGCCTGTCTAGCCCTGTTAAAATTTTATAAATATCTATGAGATAGAACATAGAACATTACAGCGCAGTACAGGCCCTTCGGCCCTCGATGTTGCGCCGACCTGTGAAACCAATCTGAAGCCCATCTAACCTACACTATTCCATTATCATCCATGTGTTTATCCAATGACCATTTAAATGCCCTTAAAGTTGGCGAGTCTACTATTTTTGCAGGCAGGGCATTCCACACCCTTACTACTCTCTGAGTAAAGAACCTACCTCTGACATCTGTCCTATATCTATCACCCCTCAATTTAAAGCTATGTCCCCTCATGCTAGCCATCACCATCCGAGGAAAAAGGCTCCCATTGTCCACCCTATCTAATCCCTCCTCATTTGTCTGAACTTCAGCAAAAACAATCCTAACCTAGTCAATCTCTCCTCATACATCAGACCCACTATCCCCGGGATCAGCCTGGTAAACCTTTGCTGCACTCACTCGAGAGCAAGGGCATCCTTCCTCGGAAAAGGAGACCAAAACTGCGCACAATATTTTAGGTGTGGCCTCACCAAGGCCCTATATAACTGCAACAACACATCCCTGCTCCTGTACTCGAAACCTCTCGCAATGAAGGCCAACATACATGTTTTCTGAAGAAGGATCCAGTCCCGAAACGTCAGCTTTCCTGCTCCTCTGATGCTGCCTGGCATGCTGTGTTCATCCAGCTCTACGCCTTGTTATCCAACATACCATTTGCCTTCTTTACCGCCTGCTGCACCTGCATGCTTACCTTCAGTGACTGGTGCACAGAATCAGGAATAAGAAAGTTGCAGTCACTATTTATGGGGTTACACTATATGCCATCTGGTAACCACCAGGAGTAGAGGAACAGATATGGAAAGCAGATCATGGAATGATGTAAAAACACAGAGCTGTTGTAGTGGATGATTTCAACTTCCCCAAAATTGACTGGGACTCCCTTACAGCCAAATATTTAGATGGGACAGGATTTGTTAGGTGCATCCAGTAGTTGGGGGGGGGTGGGGTTACTTGAAACGACATGTAGATAGTCCAACTAAGGAAGGGGTCGCACTAGACCTTGCATCGGGAATGACCTTGGTCATGTGATGAAAGTTTCAGTGGAGGAGTGTTTTGGGAACAGTGATCATAATTCCCTAAGCTTTAAGCTATTATGTGTAAAGATAAGACTTGTCCTTGGGTGAAAGTGTTAAGTTGGAGCAAGGCTGCTTAGAACAGCATTAGATAGGAACTGGAGAAATTAGACTGAGGATGGATGTTCGAGCATGACACTTGACATATGAAAGTCTTTTAAAGGCCAGTCGATCAGAGTTCGGACTGGCATTCCCATGAAGATGAAAGATAAGGATGGCAAGATTTGGGGACCTTGGATGACAAGAGATATGGAAAGTTTAGTGAAAAGAAAAACAATGCATATGTAAGATTTATGAAACTGAAACCAGAAAAGGAATTGGAGGAAAATAAAAGAAACAGGAAAGAACTTAAACAAGGAATTGGGAGGGCTAAGAGGGACCATGAAATGTCCTTCACAAGTAGGATTAAGGAAAATCCCAAGGCATTTTATATGTATATTAGGAACAAGAGGATAGCTAAGGACTTTATGCATAGTGCCAGAGAAAGTGGTTGAGGTCTTAACGAATACTTCACATTGGCATTCACCAAAGAGAAGGGCAATGAAGATTTTAGGATTAGCTAGGGGTATGTTGATATTGTAGGGTATGTCAGTAGTAAGAAGGAGGAGGTGCTGCGTATCTTGAAAAACATGACAGTAGATAAATCCCTCCAGCCTAAGTGGAATGTTTAAAGGAGATGTGCAGAGAAAGTTTTTTACACAGAGGATGGTAGGTGCCTCGAAAGCGCTGCCAGGGGAGGTGGTACAAGTAGATACGATCGCAATGTTTAAGAGGCATTTAGACAGTCATGTGAACAAGCAGGGAATAGAGGGATACGGATTGTGTGCGGGCAAATGGGATTAATTTAGAATGGCATCATGGTCAGCACACACATGTTGGGCAGAAGGGCCTGCTCCTGTGCTGTTCTGTTCTATATTCTATTTAAATTGCCCATGTTTCCAACCCGATAAGGGCAATGCATGCCACCAAAAGATGGAGAGGCTTTTTTTAAATCACCCTGTTCAGAAATGTTATGACTCACCTCGGAAGTAGTTGGGACTTGAACCCAGACCTTCTGGTCCAGAGGTAAGGGCACTACTGCTGCACCACAAGGACCCTTTTTTAATCCAATGTGATACCCACCACAGGAAATTGTGGCAACAGTGAGCAACACAAGCTACAGAAATGCTCTCCAATCAGAGTGAAGACTTCTCCATGAGCTCTACAAGTTGTAAACCAGAAAGGGAAAGGAAGGCAATATAAATTGGGCCGGCATGGTGGCTCAGTGGTTAGCACTGCTGCCTCACAGCACCAGGAACCCGAGGTCGATTCCACCCTCAAATGACTGTCTGTGCGGAGTTTGATGTTCTGCGTGGGTTTCCTCTGCATGCTCTGGTTTCATTCCACAGTCCAAAGATGTGCAAGTTAGGTGGATTGGCCATGCTAAATTGCCCATAGTGTTCAGGGATGTGTAGCTTAGGTGGGTTATAGGGGGCTGGGTCTGCGTGGGATGCTGTGAGGGTCAGTGTGGACTTGTTGGGCCAAAGGGCCTGTTTTCACATGTAGGGATTCTATGATAAATCACATCTAAATCATTGTGCAGAAAACAATATAATAATCAGGATATACTGATGAGATTAAGACAGACAGTTATAAGAGAAAGACATAAGCTCAAAAAGAAACCTTATTTAAAAAGACAATCTGTAAAGTTCATGTCTTTCTAAGGGAATGTAATTCCAGATTTGTAAAATTAACTTTTCACACTCAGACAAGTTGTTCAGTAGAAATTATCACTCATTATACACACCAGCTCTGTCTAGCCCAAGACTAAATGGCTATATAACCTAATTCAATCCCCTACAACAATTTGAGGACTTAGTCCATCAGTGCAAACTGAGAATCTAATGGTAAGTGTACCCTGTTGAACAGCAGGTAATCTCAGCAGTAACTTTTGTTCCCTTCAGTGTTATTATTCCTGCAAACTGTGGACCATTGAACTAAACTAATAAAACAACCTCAGGTAAGGAAATGATCTCAAATGTGCTCCATCCCATGTGCTGCACAGGACAACATTTAAAATGTCCTTCAATGAAATTTAATGACAGAAACCCCTCAGCAAAGTCACAGGTATTCAAACATGGAAGGTGCCACTAAAGTGAGAATATTTCATTTATTTTGGGTTGTATCAATACCTCTACTGTAATATTGTTGCAAAGCATTTTCTGTTTACGCTAATACTATTCAATTGCAGAATACATACAGCCTAAATCCAATGTCCTTCACTCTGAACTTGCACTGTAGCAGCCTGTGACTGCTCAAGTGAAATAAAAATCCTTAAAAATGGAGGCCAGAAATTCAGGCACAGCAACTGAAATAAACAGGGCATCAAAATTGGCCAAAAAGCAATGTATGTTGGGAAAGCCTGGGCCAAGACAGACTCTTGCAAGAGATAATTCTGCCTAGGGGCAAGTCCTTGCAAGACCCAAGCTCAGACAATTGAAATCAGAGAGGCACCAGAACACATCAGGAAGTGTGAAAGGGCAATTCAACCCTTCCTGACAAACAAACTAAACTAGATGCATGGGGCAGACATGCCTTAGTAAGACAAAAGACCATGTATATATTGTCGGATAAAACCAGACATCCAGGCCCCAAGAGCAGACACATCAAAGGGGTCACTGTTAAGCCAGCCTTCGAGAGCCATTAGCAGCAGTTCAAGATGATGAAGTCAATTAATTCAATATCTCTGATTGGTCAAGTCCTTGGAAAGTTCTGGAAGGTAACCAGAAGGGTATAAGAACCCACCTTGGCAGGGCTTGGGGGATTCCCTCCCTCTCCAGCCTACGGAGGGGCATGTTGGGATACAGTAGTGACTGGAGCAGCTTGCCCTTCGACCAGAGACAGAGACAGAGACAGAGACAGAGACAGAGACAGAGCAAATGTCAACATGTGAAGAGAGGAACAGACTAAATAATTCGTCAGACCAGCAAAGTTATGAGTATCTGGGAAGTATTTCAGGTTTCTAAAGAATTGGATAGTTAGCAATAGAGTTGTTAAAAGTGTAAAATTTAACTCCTAACCTTTGTTGTCTTCAAATAAAGTTGCGACCTGGTTCACTGACTGCAGGCTCATGCTGTGTAGTCCTTTCCTAATACATGGTAAGGTGCCTGGATAAATTAATATTATGCACACTAGTCGAGGAGTCTGCAGGGTCTTAGAGATACTCTGCTACAGACAAACATTTGGAGTGCCTGTTGAGGGGCTTCAGTTTGAAGTGGCCCTTAAGGTCCTCTGAACCGGATCTGCCAACCTTACCTGGAGACAACAGCACAAGTTTAATTTTGGGATGAAATTGTGCAAGTCCTCAAAGCTTGCAGATAGTATGAAGCTAAATGTCTACATCAATGCTGAACTTGGAGTGTAAATGCACCCTTAGTCAGCTTTAGCTTCTTTCAAAAGTAAGTGGTGCAGTTTGGCTAGTCCTGTGGTTTCTATTTAATCAGATACAGTGTGGTTCCCTCTGTTTCTCTTTCACTTCAATGAAGTTACAAGATTTTTGGAGGCTTTATCAACCATCATCATCCCCTTCTTTTGGAGTTGTTTATTATCATAGAATGATAGAATTATATAAGTATAGAAAAGGCCCTTCAGGCCATTGAATCTGTACCACCAAAAATGTACCATTGCCTACTCTAGTCTCACTTTTCCACATTAGGCCCATAGCCTTGAATTTTCAATGTGGTCTGAATTATTAGTTTGATGGTAAAGTAGGGGAATTTAGTTTTGTATAGAGTCTTAGAAAATAATTATTTTTGTGTAGAAAAACTTTGAAGCAATTAGTTTTCCTTTCACAAAACTCATTAAAGAGAACATGATGTTTCAGGCTGTTTAGCGATGTGTTTTGTGGATGTAGGGAACTGAGGATGGTTGTAGGAAGCAAACATACTTTTCTGGAATTAATTTGGCCATTCTTTAACAGGAGAATGGTATTACCCGTGGAGTAGTCTCATCAATCACTCCTGCTATTTCTGCTGAAATTGTGCTTGGAGACTGGGAGAACCCATTGGTAACTTTTCTCCATTGCATGTACTAGAAGCAAAAATCACCTATTTCTGCAACAAAAATGGAAAATACCATAAAATGTCTTGGGTTGGTCAATGTTTGAATCAAAAATTGGCAATAGAATTACATAATCCCAAACTTCAGATATCAATTGAATTGGTGCACATTTATATTTGATTTTCAACATGCGCATTTGTTTTATCTTTACCTGTTTCTGTTGAGACTTATTTTTCAAATTGATGGGTATCTTACACATTGATTTACCCATGTTGCGCTTATGTCTCTTTGAGTATCACATTAGAACGGAAGTTGTTGGTTGTTTCGCCGAGCTGACTGGTTTGCATGCAAACGTTTTGTCTCCCTTCAAGGTGACATTGTCAGTGCTGTGTAGCCTCCGTTGAAAGGCTGTTCTGTCCCGCTCTGAATTTATACGGTCCAGTCTGTCATGGTGGGCAGTCTTGTTTCCGGTTTTGTACCGTAATGGTACGTAGATGGGGTCTATTTCAACATGTTTATTAATAGCATCGGTGGTTGAAAACCAGGCCTCTGGGAATTCTCGTGCTTTTATTTGTCTTGCTTGTGCTGGTACTGTTACTTTGTCTCAGTTAAATTGATGTCATTCTATGTTGTAGTGTATTGAAACGAGGGAGAGTTGGTTGTGCCATTTTGCTACGAGTTGGTATTCATGTATCCTGGTGGTGAGTCTCCTGTCTGGACAGATGAGTGAGGACAAGCAAAATAAAGACAAGCATGAGACTTCCTGGAGGCCTAGTTTTCAACCACTGATGCAATTAACAAACATGTTGAAATAGACCCCATCTACATACCACTACAGTACAAAACCGGAAACAAGACTGTGCACCATGACAGACCGGACCATGTAAATTTAGAGTGGGACAGAACAACAGTGCTTCAACGGAGGTTACACAGCACTGACGATGTCACCTAGAAGGGATAATAAACATTTGCACGAAAACCAGTCAGCTTGACATTCCAACCACAACCCGAGCTACAGATCTTTGTTAAAACATTAAACATTAGAATTGAGCAAATCTTAGCTTGGTAATGGGCCCTTTAACTCACCTATGATGTATAAGGCATCAACCGCCAGCTACATCCCCGATCTAAATTAGTGCAATTGTTGCAAAGATAGCTGGTTGTCCATGGGTATTCGGTTTGAGGGAATGTTAAGCCTTACAATTCAGACAAAATCTGAACCTAATCTGTGATTTGATCAGTCGCATGTTTGCTTACCTGTTTCTTTTCAAGTTGGCTGCCACAGACTCAATTTCACAAACTCTGGTAATTTGATTTGGAATATTTCAAATCTGAAACATTCATAAAGATCTTTTCAACTTGTTATTATTTATTTGAGGACTTGATGTATTCTAATATCAACTGTATTTTCTTTTGTTTTTTATGTTCCTGTTCTTCGATAGCTGAGTAAACATTACAGTTAAAGCCTAAAACAAGACCTGGTATTGTAAGATTTTGTTGCTTCACTAAATACTTGAGAAAACTTTGTAAAGCTGCATGATAGGTTTCAGTAAACAGAAGAAAAAAACATTTTCTTTATCCTGGACAAGAATCCTTATCAAAGTTAACACGGAATCAGGGCTACTGAAATAAAAGGAAGAATTGCGATGATGGAAATTGGAAACAAAAACAGAAATTGCTGGAGAGACTCAGCAGGTCTAGCATTGGTGAGGTAAAAGAGTTAACGTTTTGGATCCAGTGACCCTTCTTCAGAATTGGAAAAGGGTTATTGGAGTTGAAACCTAAACTCTGCTTTCTGTCCACAAGTGCTGCCGAAGTGCTGTTTTTGTTGTTAAAGGTAACAGGGCTGTTGAGTAAGGTAATGGATATGAAGGATTGGTGGCAGGATTTTACCTTAATCACAAATGTTTGGTACCCATAATGAGAGCGAATATGAACTTTCTCTGTTATGGAGAGCAAGGATCTCTTACGAAAACAACTAAGTCACAGAGACTAAAAGTGATCTTCTCAAATGGGAGAAATAGATCCAAAACCTAGCAATTGAATCTGATGAATGAACTTGTCTTTTTGTGACCATCAAAGCACTAATGTTACTAGTATTTTTGACAATTAAGAACAAATGCGTATGCAAAAAAGACACTTCAGAGACAATTGCATTTTTCTCAAACTCTCACTTTGTACTTGCTGAATGCTAGCTATTAACTTACTGATATGTTTGTTTTACAGAAAATAATCCTAATTAAGTAACAGATTCCTTTAAGTGTCTACCTTGCTTAGTTGTTTCCAGAACAATTGTGTTTCTATTTGATAATCTTTTAGTGTTTTACCATATTCATCACATTGCCCAAGATGAGGATTTGGTCCTTTCTAAAGTGTACTTCGTTCCTTTAAAAAATGGAAGCCTACATAGACTTGTGTCATGACAGCACATTATAAAATCCTGTATAGATTCTGTCAGCCTACATTGCAAGAAAAGACTGAGCATACAGGTCAGAGTGTTAGCAGTTTATTGGATGAATCTACACACAATTCAGCAGGACACTTTTGTCTTTACTAAAGGCCAATCATTTTAAAAATCATTTAAAAATAATCATAATCTTTTTGGATTGTTGTTTCAAGGATGAAATTGCCACAGGTTTTTAACTATTCTTTTCTACATTCATTTATTAATGATGTCAATACCATTGTGAGGTTAGGTGTGTTAGCATAAGGGAATGAGAAAGTGCAGGTGAAACGTTTTCTGTTGACTCAGGATTGTTTTATTAGGTGTAAAGATAACACTCCTATTGAAAGGAGCAAACATTCTGTTGAATGATGCTTTAAATAAGGAGATAAAAATATATTTGGTCACAAAATGTATTAGCTGCTATAAGCATGAGCGAATTTGTTAGAACTCCCATCCTTTCCCAAAAATAATCATGGGAGATCAGTAACCTAGAGATTTTTTTGATGTCAACATCAGAGAGAAATTTTATTTTTATTGTATTCTGATGCTCCATACCGCATGAATTTGTTCACTCCTTAAGTCCAATCATTCTTTTGTCACAGGATTTATGTCAAATAAGTTTTTCTTCAGGTGGTCTGTGTAGCAAAAGCTCTTTGTTCTTTGTTGTTCCAGTTCTGGTTTGGGCATACCTTTTCTTGGCATGTTAGTGGGGACTTTGGGGAAAATAATAAATGGCCTATCAGGTTTCTTCTAAACATGTGCCCTCTGGTTTGTAATTTTATGTTTTCCTTGGCATGTCACAATGTTCTTTCTTGGACTGATTTAATTTTAGTTACTTGAATTTCTGGCGCCAGCTTTTTCTAATTTTTCCATTTACAATTCTTTTTCGTGATATAGTGAATCAAGAGGCTGTGGAGGTAAAAACATCTTTGCTTCAGGACCCTGGATTACTCAAGCGTCTGTCCAAATAATTTTAAGATTAAATTTGACACAAAAAGTCCTAATAGCTGCCTTACTTAGGAAGGCAGGAAATACTTTATGGCATGGAAAGATTACCTCTGTTGCTTCCCACAGGAAAAACATTCCAGGTAACTAGGTATCCAACCTAGGAAGGGAAATTAAAACATTGAGGGTAATAAAATTCACAAACCTTGAACCAAGAAGCCATACAAAATTTAAAATGGAAGGCTCAAATAAATTTCTGTGGTCTGGTTCCAGACCCCAAAGGTAGCTGTGTCAACCATATGCAGGGTACACTTAAAGAACAGAACTGATTATAGTTTTGGAGAGCAGAGGTGTGCATTTTCATTTATCTTGATGCTAATCAGATGCTCAGGGAGGGAATCAGCATTTTGTTTAAGATCTCTTTTTTTGATACTCTTCCTCTTGTAAAATAATTTCATGAATTATTCCTAACGTGACAAGGTATTTCAGAAGCGGGTTGAATGCGAGCAAAAACTCTAAAGTCTAAATCAAGGTGGAGTTGGAGAGATCATTGGCGTTAAAAATAAATAAAATGTTGATTTAATTAGGAAACTTAATTTGGAAGCAAGCAAGAGAGGTAGATGGAGACAGAGAGGGGGAGAGTCATAGACATTACAGGCTCAGGGAGAAGGAGGTTACACAATATGGGGAACAGTGAGAAGTTAATTACAGAACTGTGAAACTAACAACCACCACAAAACAAAATACTAAGCAAGGAGACAAATCACAGATTTCTGAAGAAGGGTCCAGATCCGAAACGTCAGCTTTCCTGCTCCTCTGATGCTGCCTGGTCTGTTGTGTTCATCCAGCTCTACACCTTATTATCACAGAAAGGCAGATTTGTTTTTACTTTTCTTGGAATATGGGTGAAGCTGCAAGGCCAAATTTATTGCCTATCATTGGTTTTCTTCAACATGTTAGCAGTGAGTCTTCGGCTTTAACTGTTGATGTCCTTGTGGTGATAGTACATTCAGTGTGTACTCGATTGGGATTTACGTTTTAGCTGGGGCAATGAAGGATGTACGTTCAATTTGGGGTGGAATGTGACTTGGAGTGTTTCCCATTATGTTGCTGCTTTAGTTATTCTTTGCGATAAATATCACCGATTGGAATTTGGTATTGAATTATACTTAGAGGAAAATGATAGCGTATCCTGTTGCTTGTATGTTAGCTACTATCTCTGGTATTGAAGGAATATTGAATCTCCATTGCCAGTCAAAGTAATTGACTTGTCCTGGTTGGTTATGAGCTGTTGAGTGTTTTTTAGGCTGTACGTACTGAGCTGATTGAGGAGTATTCTGATCTCAGCTGTGTAGAGAGAGAACAGGGTCTGAGATGGTGATGGCAGAAAGTGTTGAAGATCTCAGGGGGTGACTTATCCAGCACAATTTAACAAAAAAATTTCAATGAAATTCACAATAGTCCAAATATATGAATTATTAATTAATCAACATTGACAAATTGCACCTCCTATCATTATCAGTTTACAGCCAGATAAATTTTTTTAACAAGTAACAGTAGCCTTCAAAATCATTTTTTCAAAAATGTGATCAGATCATAACTACACAGGCATCATCTGTCTAAGGTACAGTAGATGGATGTAAATCATTCAAGTTTACCAGGGGGAGAAAAGGTGAAGCATAAGTAGTCTGTGCAAAAAACTTGTAGAATTATTTGATTTATAGTTATTGGTATATGGGTCAAACAGGTGACATATATCATGAACCATAATATTTGTAGAGTAATAAAAATTGTCTGGTGACGAAGTGCAATTGCTTTTGATAACAGAAATTAAAATTACTTTTACAAATCATGAGCAAAGTTAAGATTCCATACAGAGGCAGTAAGGTATTTTATTTGTTATTTTAGATTTTGTAATTTTCACTTTGAAGTGCTGGAAAGGGTTGTATGGTTTGTTTTCTCATCATTGCTACTTGAGGCATTTAGTTTGAATTTTTAAATGTCTGCACAGCTTATTCCCAAGGTTGTTGTAACATAGTTATTTGTTTTCTTTCCATTGATTGGTTAGATGTACCTATACCTCACCTGCTTTCCTTTTGGCTCCCACCCTTTCTCAAAGCAGTGACAGAGGAAGCTGCAGGAGTGGAAGACTTAACCCCATGCCCCTACATCGAGTGGTAAAAATGTATGCATACTCACTTCCATTTAACCTATTGCATTTTTATCAGATCTCTGAAGAAGCTATCCATCCAGTCCCATTTCCCTGACCTTTTTAAATTATACTTTTCAAATATCTTTTACAAAATATTATCATTGTTTTTGGTATGAAATTCCATATCCTTGTAACTGTGTAAAATAACTACTGTAATTTTCTTCCTTTGGAAGCATTCTTAAATTATTCCTGTAGTTACTGACTCGCTAAATGATTAAACATAGTTTTCCCTATATACCTTCATCAAAACCCTTCATAATTTTGTGTATTCCATCATTATTGCTTCTTATGCTTCTCTGTTCTGATGTAAAGAGTCCACACTTCTCTCGTCTTTCTTCTTGTCTCTAATTCTGTCCATCTCTGGATAAGATGCAGGAACAAAAATATTGGCTGATTATTTATTCCCCACTGCTCAGCAAGCAATATTGAAGTAATTTTCAACCGTAACTCCAACTGATCACCTGCTTTGAGGAAAGAAAACAAGATTGAGTTGTTTTATTGCTATGTATGACTGAGTACAGCATCACATTATTTTTTTTTATATTCAGTAATCAAACTTTGCCCGTACCATGGATCTGTGAATCCAATGTAAAATTTGATGCAGCCCTTAACAATTATTATGTTAATAACAAAACTAATTGTTGTCATGGTAATTGTTTCAGAGGGTTGTTGTGGCACAGTGATAGTGTCCCTACCTCTGAGCCAGGGCACCTGGGTTCAAGTCCAGTTTGCCCCAGATCTATGTCATAACATGGCTGATGTCTGATAACACATCTGAACAGGTTGATTAAAAATATCCCAGAGATAACAGGAACTGCAGATGCTGGAGAATCTGAGATAACAAGGTGTAGAGCTGGATGAACACAGCAGGCCAAGCAGCATCATAGGAGCAGGAAGACTGACGTTTCAGGCCTAGACCCTGATGCTGATTAAAAATATCTACTTGTTTCAGTGCCTGTTTGATCCTAACCATGTAGCTGAAAAGACTAACAAAACTCAGAAGTTCCAAAGACTAAATCCTAATAGTTTGAAAGATGGTTGCCAATAAATTTCAGCTGGATTACGCAATCCTTAAGCCTTGGTTGTGGTTTTTAAATTGGACTCAAATACGCAAACCTAGAGAAAGCAAGGTGGAAGGCCAGGGCTGATTATGTACGATACCATAGAAGTTCAAGAAGATATCATGAAGTTGTGATTCAAATGATGTCAAGTTGAATTTTAAAAGTCCAAAACATCGTAGCAGAAAAGGAAGGCTGAGGAGGATGATGAACTTGAGATTGTGAGAAAGAATGACTTTGAGTTTGAAACTGCACTACCTTAATTTTGAGATAGTAGGAACTGCAGATGCTGGAGAATCCGAGACTGATGAAGGGTCTAGGCCCGAAACGTCAGCCTCTCTGCTCCTATGATGCTGCTTGGCCTGCTGTGTTCATCCAGCCCTGCACCTTGTTACCTTAATTTTGACATGGTTAGTATGTGGGGTGAGGGGTTGATTTGAAATTTGGAAATAGCAGTGCATGAAGCAATCAGAAAGGCATTGAGTTTAGACGTATCAAGAAGATGCAGAGAGTCAGGAAACATGAAACTGAAAAATATTGTCTTGAAAATGGTAGAAGCTTTTTTATGTGTGTGTTTCAGGTCCCGCATGCAGCAGAAGTGGTGGAGGAGACTCTTTCTTTATCCTTTTACAAAAGCAGCAACTGCTTCCATTACCTGAATCGAGTATTTGATACAGGCATAGTCAAATCTACCAATAAGAGGAACAAGCTCAGAATATCGAATTCCAAAGTTCCTTTCAAAGCTTCAGTTGCCTTAAC
This sequence comes from Rhincodon typus, assembly GCF_021869965.1. NCBI lineage: Eukaryota > Metazoa > Chordata > Chondrichthyes > Orectolobiformes > Rhincodontidae > Rhincodon > Rhincodon typus. Next base: position 99,254,379 of record NC_063332.1, on the reverse strand, counting down.
TTTTTCCCTTCTTTCCCAAAGAACTTTCATTCTTTCCTGTACCTTATATCTTGACACCTGGCACTGTAATTCTGGCCTGTCTCTAGAAACTAAATTCTTCATATGTTTTGATGATCGGAACTGTGCACAAGAATATTAAAGGATAACATGGCCATTCAGAAGTATTCCACTCTGCCTGCATTTCCTTGTGTTTAGCATGTCCAATAACTCTGCAACTCTACCATTCTGCCTCATGCTTTCGACCAGACAATTGTCACTTTGCATAAAAAAAGTTTCATCTGGTTCCTGTTCTAAGCGTATTTTTGACTCATTTGTCCATGCTGTGAGCATGTAAATGTCACTATGTGACTGGAAGCTTCCTTAGAAAATCGCAAATGTTAATTTGTAGAGAACACAGGGTTGTCTTCAGAAGCAGCTTTTTTGATATGAGCATGAGAAAGAGAGTGTTTAATACACCTCCCATACTCCCATTGCAATAACGATTACCTCCTCATCATAAGTAGCTCCGCTGCTGTGGTGAAGGTTGACAGCAAAGAAGTTGATATGAACATGGAGTTGAAAGCCTGATGTAATTCTGCCCACTTCTGGGCTTAACCGGGCACATTTGCAGGTGAGTGTGAACTCACATGAAGTTGACAAGCAATTCAAATGCTCAAAGAGGCAATTAGCTATGAAATTAATATGATATTTTGATTTTATAGGATCTTCAAAGCTGCTGTCTCAAGTATTGTGTTTTCAAAGAGAAGGGTAGAAGTATTTTTTTAAATATTTGGGTGTAAAATTATAATAAGTAGGCTTCAGAGCTTGTTTTGATATTATGTAGCAGAGTAATTGACATCAATTTGACTTTATAATTATATATCATTCTGGTTGATTTCCTGGGATACATTGCTTTTACTTACCACGTATGATTGTGGAAGAGTACAATTGAATTGGATGATGTTACAAGCTACATTTTGACTGACATTTAGTTTTATTACAAACTTGAAAAAAATGCACATACATTATCCAAAATCTAGCTGTCCAATAAAATTGAATTTTCTGAAAACCGGACATCTTTCTATTGGGAGTTCAGGTGCCATTCATGGCAGAGTGATTCAACCTCTGGTTCAATCATTTATTCATTCCCACTGCATAGTAACATTTTTAATATATTTACTTATGGGATGTGGGCATCGCTGGCTGGCCAGCATTTATTGCCCATTCCTAGTTGCCCTTCAGAAGGTGGTGGTGTGCTGCCTTCTTGAACCGCTGCAGTCCATGTGCTGTAGGGAGGAAATTCCAAAATTTTGACCCAGCAACGCTGAAGGCGACATATTTCCAAGTCTTGGTGAGTGGCTCGGAGGGGAGTTTGCATGAACTACCCTCTAAAGCAATAGGTTTTAATAGACTCCTTTGATATAAACAGAGTAGGAATACAGGATATGTCATGGACTGTAGACTTTACAATAGTTACATAGGTTCACAAATAGAACTTATTATGTTCTTTATCACACAAGCATTGAAGCCCAATACATTTTTCTGTTAGACTGTGATCTTCTAGTTTATCAACTTGGATCCATGATTTTTACAGCATTTCTCTGCTTTAAGAGCTGCCACCCTTCCTACCCACAGCTGTTTCTATTCTCTGGACACAGAGCTGCCTGTTCCAATAGCAAGTAATCCAATACCTGGGAAAATCCAAAATCCGGCCAGATCTGGGTCCCGCGGGCACTGGAGTTCGGACATGGGACGTGCATTAACAGTTTTGTTTTCAAAGCTGTAATTTAGATATTAGCCCAAAATTAAACGTCAAATGCCTACTTGTTGGATCCACTTATTTTAAATGAAAATAATGCCAAAAAAAATCCTTATGGGGTATGTTGTGTAATGGCATGTTTCTGTGTGTTATTCCAGAGAGATTTTGCAGTAAATTCTAGAAAAGTGAGGTCGCAATGTTAGATTGTTTGGGAAGGAAGAAACATGAAAAATTTACGTGTTTCAACTTGTATTGAAATAGAATCTCAATTCTATTGAGATGGAATTTTAACCACAACAGAGGAAGTGGATTCAGGTATAGCTGAGGAGTTAAAACTCTGAAAAGTAATGTCGGTTGAGTAACACAAAAGACCCCATTGCTTCTGGGATGAACCCCAGTGAATTGCAAAGTGAGGTGTGGGGTGGAGATGTGGTGCTGTGGCGGGGGGGGACAGTGCGGTTCGGGGAGGCCACTCCCGAGCCGTCCTCACTGCCACCCCCTTGAGGAATTTGAAAAATCCCCAGGGTCTACCTTGATCGTGTTTGTTGATTGCACTGTAGAGTATTCAATCTCAGTTTCTCGTTAATGTTTATGAGATGTTCGTTTGGGACGTTAGAAATAAATTGTTCGTGAATTGTAGATTGTATTCTTCTTTTAACATTGTATCATAAAGTTAATCAAAATTGTGGGATCTTGCATTTTTATTCTCTTTGGAAGTCCCTTGGATCTCACACCTTGTCTATTTTAAAATAAATGACTGATCCCAACCAGATTGAAATATATACTCGATGGTCAAGTCCAGGATTGTAATAATTCATAGAGGCTGTTCATTGTGAATTAATCCACATTCTGGCTTCAACTGCCAGAGCATGCGTTTCCTGAGGAACTTATCAGGGTCAACGAGTGAAGAGCATAAAGGAGACTCATTGAACTGATATGTTGGAAGCCTTTCAAGAATGAAAGCTTTAAGCTTGTTGCCAGCCTTAATGAAAAACTTGTGCTTGCAGGATTTATTCTGAAAGCCTGAGTGCAGTGTCTTCAGTATCATTTCCAACATTTTGGAAGCACTTCAGAAGCAACTTGTTTGGAGATGGTCACAGCTTTGCAGTTCTGTGATGTGAATGTTATTTGCCACTTTTCAGCCCAAGCCTGGATATTGTCCAAGTCTTGTTCCATTTGAACATGGACAGCTTCACTATCTGAGGAGGTGCGAATGGTGCAGAACCTTGTGCAATCATTGGCGGATATCTCCACTTCTGACCTTATGATGGCTGGGCCTAGGACACTATCCTGAGGAGCTCCTGCAGCTGAGATAACTGACCTCCAATAACCACAACCATCTTTCTTTGTGTCAGGAATGACTAACAAGTGGAGAGTTTTCCAGATTCCCATTGACTCCAGTTTTGCTAGGGCTCCTTGATGCTACACGCTTTTAAATGCAGCCTTTGTCAAGGGTTGTCATTTCACCTCACCTCTGTAACTCTTTTGACCCTGTATGAACCAAGGCTGTAAAGAGGTCAAGAACTGAGTGGCCCTGGCCGAACCCAAACTGTATATTAGTGAGCAGGTTATTGCTGAGTAGGTACTGCTTGATAGCACTGTTGATGATACCTTCCATCACTTTAGTGATGATGGAGAATAGGCTGAAGAGGTGTATTTGGTGGGGTTGGATTTGTTTTACTCTTTGTGAATAGGGCATACTTGGGCCATTTCTCACATTGACAGGTAAATAAATGCCAGTGTTGTAACTGTACTGGAACAGCTTCGCTAGAGCAGGACAAGATCTGTTTTCAGTGCTATGTAGTATCCAGTGCCTCCACCCTTTTCTTGATATCACATGGAGTGAATTGAATTGGCTGAAGAGTGGCATCTGTAAGGTTGTTGACTTGCTAGCCAAGCTGGCTTGTTTTTGTTCAGATGTTTCATCATCTTACTAGGTGACATCATCATTGAGGCCTCCGATGAAGCGATGTTGTTCTACTCCGTTTGGAATTTATACTGTCCGGTCCATTATGGTGAGTAATATCATTTCTGGTTTTGTTCTGTATGGGTTTGTATATAGGGTCCAATTCTATATGTTTGTCGATTGCATTATGGATTGAGAACCATGCCTCTAGGAATTCCTGTGCGTGTCTATGTTTGGCTTGGGCTACTATGGTTACCTTGTCCCAGTTAAACTGATGGCCTTCATTGTCCGAATGTACTGATATTAAGGAAATTTCATGCCGTTTTGCTGCTAGCTGATGTTCGTGTATTCTGATGGCTAGTTTCCTTCCTGTCTGTCCAATGCAATGTTTGTGGCAGTCGTTGCATAGTATTTTGTAAATCACATTGGTTCTGCATGCTGTGGGAATGGAGTCTTTAATCCTGTGTGTGATTGTCGTAGAGTGGCTGTGGTACAACAAACGTTGATGATGTTACCTAGCATGGTGATGAAACGTATGAAAGAAAAGAATCAGCTCGGCGAGCAAGTCAACAACCTCACCCACAATCCGAGCTACAGATTTTTGCTAAAACCTTAAACTGGCATCTGTAGTGCTGGGGACTCCAAGGGGAAGTTGAAATAGATCATCCACTCTACAATTCTGGCTGCAGATTGTGGTGAATCCTTCAGCCTTTTGCACCGATAGGCTGGGCTTCACAAATGTTAAGAATGGGGATATTTATGGAGCCTCTCTGCTCCTATGATGCTGCTTGGCCTGCTGTGTTCATCCAGCCCTGCACCTTGTTGTCTCATATTTATGGAGCTGCCTCCTCCAGTGAGTTGTTTAATTGTCTACCACCATTCATGACTGGATATGGCAGGACCACGGAACTTAGATATGATTCATTGGTTGTGGGATCGCTTAGCTCAATTCTAAATTCTTATGCTGTTTGGTCACAAGTAGTCCTGTTTTGTAGCTTCACTTGGTTGACACCTCATTTTAGGTATGTCTGATGTGGCTCTTGCCATTCCCTCATGCACTGTTCATTGAACCAGGGTTGATCCCCTGGCTTGATGGTAATGGTAGAGTGAGGTTATGCTAGGGCATGAGTTTACAAATTGTCTAGGATTATAATTCCACTGCTGCTGATGGTCCAAGCCACCTCATGGATGCCCAGTCTTGAGTTGCTATATCTGTCTGAAGTCTATCCCATTTAGCATGGCGAAAGTGCTGTACAACAAGGTTTGTGTGGTGGTCACTCTTGCCAATACTGTCAGGGACATATGCATCTTTGGCAGGCAGATTAGCGAGGATGAGGTCAAGTATATTTTTTCCAGAAATGAAACATCACCCTCTTGCTGCTCACAGCCTCCACAACTTCTAGTCATGTGGGTTAGCTGGCCTCACACTTCCACTTGTCCAGAGGAAAGAGTAGGGCCTCCAGCATAACCTCAAGGAAAGAGTCAAAGAACATAGGGTTGGTTGGCATCGGGAAACTTGGGAAGCCAATAAGAGACTGTTCAGAGAAAATTCCAACAAGAGCAAAACAGACAGGAATATGGAAACGTGTTTCCTGTTCCATAAAAAATGATGTGCTGGGGGAAAATAAAAAAGGAGATAGTATCACTGGGAGGTCCTCATTATAAAAGATCAAAATATATGATACTTCATTGTTACGGAGTGATGGATGTATCAAATTTGCTTTTTTCCTGTACTAGTTTTTCCATTCATTGTGCCAGAAAAAATGTAAATGTAGGCACTAAAGGAATACCAATGGTTTGTATGATTTCACATTTTAGAAAATTTATTACAGTCCCTTAAGTGTAATGCAAATTATGCCTTAGGCCATTACTACTCTGAAGAAGCTGATCTCGTCTGATCTTAGAAGCAAAGCAGACTCAGACTTGGTTAGTACTTGGATGGGGGCCTTCCTGGGAATACCAGGTGCAGTAGGCTTTCGGGCCATCTCGTGGTGCAATGGTAATGTCCCTATCCCTGTACCTGGGGGCTTGGGTTCAAGTCCCACCTGCTCCAGTAGTGTAATAACACCTCTGAACAGGTTGATTAGGAAAATAGATGATAAGGCAGATTATAAGCAAAGTAAGAAGTATTTAGGCATTAGCAGTTACATTGCACACCATGTACCATTTAATCATGAGTGATTGCACCAGAAAAGAAAGAGATCAAATGCATGCTTCTATTCGGATGCCTGTTACTGAGGCAGGTTCACAGGCCTGTACAGACTGAGAAATGATCTGTTTAAATGAATTACCTATTTGGGATCTCCAGCAACGACCTGCAATTAGTAACTTAATATTTTACTAAAATTTTGATTTATAGCACTCTGCTTTATGAAGTTTCTGACATTTTGGAGTAGACATTTTCTTAGACAAGTGTTTTATGATGTGTACAGTGCTTTATAGAAAAGCATTTACAATAACAAACTTCACAGAAAACATTATAATGGATGAGTCATGAGTGTTAACAAAATATAGTCTGCTCGATTCTTGACCGATTTATTTGCTCTGACTTTTTTTGTGTAGGAATTGCTGTTGGTCTCATTAGCAGATATTTTCATACTTTTTATTTTCTATTTTGATAGAGTGTTAAACCAGTTATTTTAAATGCGTTGGCACACCCATTAAAGTTGTGGGGAAAAAAGGAAAGTCATACGAATTTGTTGTGTGCTAGCCTTGCCATTGTGCTCAGTACTCAATCTCCAATGAGTTAATGATAATGTAATAGTATTAGTATAATTACAGTCGTATAAAAAGTGATTCTCATTCTCATCCCTTCATTCCGGTTCCTTCAGTTATGTAGGAAAGTCATTTTGGATTCAGAATGTTAACTCTGTTTCTCTGTCCACTGGATGCTGTCAGAATTTCACCATCATTTTTTGTTTTTATTCCAGAGCTCCAGCATCTGCAGTACTTTACTTTAATTCTGATTACGGTCACTGCCAGATTGCTTTTTAATGTGCATTGATCTTGTGCTCATAGTCAGGATCTGGTGTTTTTCTGGATTTCTTAAGGTAAGAAATGATCCATTAAATTCACAGTATTCAGTTTGCAATGTTTGAGGAGTGTTATTCTATGTAAAGTTTATTTTAATGCTGCTTTGTATTATAATAATTCTGTGCTTTTACTGATATGCATATCTTTAAAATTGGCATTCGATCAGATTAAAAGAGAATAACTCCAAATAGTTCCATTTAAAAGGATCATAAATAATTTTTGCCTCACAAGGAACAGCTCATATCATCAATGATTCAATAGGCTTCAATCATTAACCCAAGGCCAGGATTTCAGTAATACGTGAGAATAAATCAATTTATGAATCACAAGTCATTTACAATTATCTATTGTGGTGCAGTGATAGCGTCTCCACCTCTGGATCAGATTGTCCAGGTTCGAGTCCTACTTGCTTCAGACATGTGTCATAACATAACTGAACAGTTTGATTCAAAATATTTACAGATTTCATATCTTGCTTTGATAAATGATGGAAGTGTGAGATGGTGATGTGGAATCAACATTCATGAATATTGAACAATAATTATAAGTATGCATATGCTTTACCATCACTGAATACCTGGCTATCAACATCCTGGGGTTACCACTGTCCAGAAACTGAACTGAACCAGCCATATCTATACTGTGGCAACAAGAGCAGATCAAAGATTAACTCACCTCCTATTTCCTCAAAGCCTGTCTACCGTCTTTGAAGACCAAGTCAGGAGTGTGATGGAATAATCTCCTCTTTCCTGGATAAGTGCAACTTCAACAATACTCAAGAAGTTTGACACTGTACGGGTAAAACACTCCATCCAGCACCTTCAACATTCATTCCCTCCATCATTGGTACATGGTGGCAGCAGTGACAACCATCTATAGCATGCACTGCAGTAACTCACTAAGATTTCTCCAACAACACCTTCCAAACTCAACTTCTACCATTTGGAATGACAAGAGCAGTAGATGCATGTGAACACTACCACCACTTGCACATTCCCCTTCAAAACACACACCATCCTGACTTGAAACTGTTCCTTCATTCTCACGATGTTAATTTTGGGGTGTTTCATAATCATAGTTACCTAATATAGGCAGTCAATAATTTGTAGCAATTCTCTGTTAGTTTGGAGTTTTTTTTTACATGAAGCAGTAGTTTAGATATGATACATTGGATTAATTAGAGAAATAAAGTATGCAAAGTGACATTATAGGATGCTTCACTGATATCAGAGAACAAACAGGCTGTTGGTGAGTATGTGTTAGTCTCATAGAATCCTTACAGTGTGGAAACAGGCCCTTCAGCCCAACAAGTCCACACTGATCCTTGGAGCATCCCACCCAGACCCATCCCCTTATAGTCCACCTAATCTACACATCCCTGCATACTATGGGCAATTTAACATGCCAATGCACCTAGCCTGCACATCTTTGGATTGTGGGAGGAAACCAGAGCACCCGGAGGATATCCACGCAGACGCAGGGCGAATGTGCAAATTCCACACAGACAGTCGCCCGGGAGTGGAATCGAACTTGGGTCCCTGGCGCTCTGAGGCTGCAGTGCTATCTACTGAGCCACCGTGCTGCCCTGTCTCATTCAAGTTATGGGGGCAGTCTCCTGCCCCATAGCCAAGATTTTAGGGAATTCTTCTTTTACTTTTCCTCCTGTTCTTGTGGTCCCTCTTACAACTGTTCAGAGAGCAGTTCAGCCCTCTGAGGACTGCCCTTTGCCCTGAGCATTTTTTCTAGGGACAGATAACTTGCACTGTGTCAATAAATTGATTTGATTTATTGTTGTCACATGTACCTAGGTACAGTGTTGTTTTGCGTGCAGTACAGGCAGATCATACCATACAAAATGCATTAGGGTAATAGAACAGAGCGAGGAATACCATGTTAGGGCTGCCGAGAAAGTGCACAAAGATTGAGATCAACATTATATTTAAGATTTGGAGAGGTCCATTCAGAAGTCTAATACTAGTGGGGAAGAAGCTGTTCTTGAATCTCTTGGTACGTGTGTTTAAGCTTTTGTATCTTCTGCCTGATGGAAGAGGTTGGAAGAGATTATAACTGAGGTGGGTGGGGTCTTTGATTACGTTGACTGCCTTCCCAAGGTAGCAAAAGTGTTGATGGAGTCATTGGATGGATGGTTGGTTAACGTGATCGACTGGGCTGTGTTCACAACTTTCTGCAGTTTCTTACAGTCCTGGGCAGAGCAGTTGCCATATCAAGCTGTGATTCATCGGATAGAATGCTTTCTATGGTGTATCTATAAAAATTGGTAAGAGTCTTTATGGTCATGCCAAATTTTGTCAGCGTCCTGAGGAAGTAGAGGTGTTGCTGTGCTTTCTTGACTGTCACATCAATGAGGGTGGACCAGGACAGATTGTTGGTGATCATTACACAAAGGAACTTGACATTCTTGACCATCTTCACCTCAGCCATTGATGTAGGTAGGGGCGTGTCCTCCACCTTGCTTCCTGATGTCAATGAATCCTTTTGGCCAATGATAGTGGGCAGCTACTCTTGTCTGCTTACTTACATCTGTTTGTAAGGCTAGTTTTCATTCATTCTAAGTAGAAAAACTTGTTATTTTCAAAAACACTGCCCTCGTAGTGTGGCCCCGAATAAATCTTTTGTTTACAGTGGTATAGGGCTAGTCACTGCTGTAACACAACTGAGTAAGGTCTCATACTACATAGGAAATGCTAAATATGCAATATTAAGAGAACACCACTTTAAAGGAGACTCTAATTTCCAATAACTGTGTCAATATCCTCAAACTCCTTCCTTGTGCATCTTAGGTGCGCCTACACCCTCTCCCCAAGTGGTTCAAAAAGGCAGTTCATCACCAACATCTCCAAGGTAATTACAGATGGTTAACATTTGTTGGCCCAGGCAACATCACCTATATCCAATGAAGAAATTTTTTTAAAAAGTGAACCATAAAGGTGAGGTGGACAATACCCAAATTATGAATGAGGAGTAAACTTAGAAACATCTCTACCAAAGTGGAAGGTCTTAGTTATAGTCAGAAGATATCCAAATGAAATTATTGCTTTTTTAAATACATTTTTGACACATTGAAGAGGGGCAGGCAGATGGTAGTAGCTGTACAAAGATGTTTATAGTTTCCTGTTTTGATCTATTACAGCACTGTTATTAATGACTAGTTATTTAAACGTTAATTCATACCAAAATATAATCGTACACATCAAGTTATTGCCAAATAGTTGTGAATCTAATTTGAAACACAGCAGTCTATATTGTCACAATGTGGTCAAGAATAACATCATTAAAAGACAGAGAGGAATAAATTACCTTATTTGAAGGTAATGAACATTTCTGCTGCTTTCACTTTTACACCCCAAAATTGGAGGATTATTTTGACTTTGCTGTGAGTTTAATATTCAATATAAGTTTGTAGAAATTGTCAATTCATACTTGTGTTTTACCTTGAAAGTTCACTTAATTTGTTTGGGGGTGGAGGTTGGGGTCAGGAGTCATAGAAATCTTTGCACAGTTGGGACAGTTGTAGAGAGGAAACATTTGACAATTAAAGTCAATCATTTAATTCAGATAGGTTCCTACAAAGAGGCAACATACAGCCTTACTAGGCCTTCAGGGGATCCACCCAGAACTACTCTCAACATCTGCCACATGTCAGTACACAGAACACAAGTCTACCCTAACAACTCTGTAACATTCAGTAATCGACACAAACCATTCACCTAACAAGAAGCATATGTGCAATTTGCTTTTAAGCAAAGCAAAGTATGGATGATAGTTCCACCATGAGACCCTTAATTGAAGCAGTTTATTCCAAGTCTGCTACATACTATTATCCACATTAACGATGGGCATTATTTATGAAATTTAAATCAGGTGGCAGAAGGTTTTTCACCCCCTCCAGCTTACTCTGCCATAAATGTACCAGAGATTATTGATACGGTGCCTGTGCTCTTAGATGTAAAAGCATTTTAAACATTATTCAAGTTTAATTTTGATTAAAATGAATTCAATATGAAGTACATCCTGCATTTAGAACTTATAAGAAAAGGCTTTCAAAACAATGTCTGGACTGTACAGGCCCTTTTAAAGCAAGTTGTAAGGAGAATTGAACATAAAAGAGGACTGAAGCACTGATTTCCACTTTAGCAATGACTGTTGAACGTCACATCATTATATCTGTAACCTTAGTTTCATTATTTTATAAACGTACCGTTCAATTTTAGACAAAGACTTGAAGAACTTTGACTTCCAGCTCTAGGTACTTCTTAATAGGATGTATTCACATTGCACTGTTGAGTAGGTGAGAGGGTATTTCCCTTTGCATCCTCACAGAAGTTAGAAATAAGTGCTGCAGTCACACCTGGGCGATGAAGTCTCCGTTTATTTTGGAGCCAGTTTGAGTTTTGACATCAACTCACATTGCCTCAAACAGGGACTAATCTTGCACAAAGTCATTGTTTAACTGACACAAGTTGTAGGAGAGTATAAGAATTTTCAGCTGGCTACTCACTGGCACATTTCAAAAAGTTCAGTTAAAACCCACTGTGTTTTCTTTTCAGAGCTCAGGCTCAGTAGCCTAACTTGGGTTTAAGGAAATTCTGTATGTTTGGCCATTCAGTGCTTGAAAATCATGGGCCTGTCGGGCTGCAGATCCTGGGAGCAGGGTAGGGACAGGGAGACACAGCCTCAAAGCTGGTTCCTCAGAGTGGAGAGTTACTGTTGGGTGCTTGTAGTGAGATTGCAGAAAGACATTGCACACGTTAAGTAGGTAGGAAAAAAAATCTTATAGATTTAAAAACAAACCTAATGATTTATTACAGGGAGTTCAGTGGCAATCTTGTAGCAAGGTTTGGTGCTCAGAAACAAAATGTTTGCAAACTTTTGGCATGGGTAATAATCTGTTGAGCCAGGGAGTGTTTGTCTGTTGCTGATCTGTGACTGTAAAGAAAAGTTATAGATAGCGTGCTGGAAATTGGCCTATGCCAGATGACACCAGCTGAGATGGGAATCTACGTACATTGCGAATCTGAGACATGAACATGAACATGAATTACACCATTTATTTGCAACAGCAGAACTTTACAAATAGTATACAAGGGCTCTTTTTAATTTCAGGAAGAATTCATTTCTAGTGATTCACAATAGTTTCCATGATTTAATTTACACAGCAATCTCCCAGGACATTGTACTGGTGTTAAATGTATCACTACCTGCATGATGTTAACATGTACCAATGGATTTCCCATGTGATTTTCCACAACCATTAGAAGGTGGAAGAAACTGTTGTATAACAACTCAAATTCCTTGTCTTATTACATGATATTGTAGATATTTTGTAGTGTTTTGAGGATCAGTTGTTTTTTGGTTTTCAGTGAAAGCTGTGAATGAATGGCTGTAGCTGTAATGGAGGTGGAGTTTAGCACGCACCGTGTTGCTGAACTTCGGTAGACGTGGAGGGCACTTGTAAACTTTACCAGTACTACAATTAGATTGCTGGGATTTGGCATCAAGGAAAGGCAAGTCAGAAATATTGGTTATTCTGATATCATTGCGAAAGGGGTACCTGGGGTTAGCTGACATCTAGTAACAGTGCCTAGGATCTGCAGTGGCAAATCCTTTTTAGAATCAGTGAAGAAAATGGGTTGGATTCAAAAATCTGAACACATTGAGAAAAGGTGTTGCTGAGATTTCTGCCAGCATTGCATTTGTGCTTTGTGGTGGATTTTGCAGATATACCCCTTAGGTGACACTGTATTGTCCTCTTTCCATGTGTTTCTCTTTGCCATTTATATGCAGCTGTCACTGAAGGTTTATAATTTCTAACAATCTGCAAGCGATTGTAATCCAAACCTCTAACAGAAAAGTTTAATTTATTAAAAATCAAATTAGGTTGAAAAAGTACAATCCCATCTCTCTATGTTAACTAAAGTTTAAAGAAATGATTGGCTTTGATTAAACCTACTTGAAGTCTTGTTAAAATTTGTCATCTAGTTTGCAGCTAAATCCTGTACAATCACACATTGTTATGGTCAGAAATACAGCTTGACTTTTCCGCTGCATGATAATGTTACAATGTGACAGCCAAGATTGGAGCGATGCACTGTTTCCTTTTTTCAGTCCCACTTCTGGCTGCAACAAATTTTATTTGAAGCCAGATTGGTGATATGGCCAATTATTTTTAGGCCTCAGGTCCAGTATAAACAAAAAGTTAGTTAGGTGCCTTCAGTCAACCATGAACAACTGGTTTATTACCAAAAATGAACTTACTCTAACATAACGCAAAAAATCAAGTTATGTGTGATATGTTTTCCTTATGTTAAGAAAAAGGTAATGCACACACACTGACTCAGGTCTGAGGAGAAACAAAGAAAATGGAAATGAAAGTTTTAACTTTGAAGTACTTTGGCCAATAATTAAACTCAAGATAAAAGGACAATCACAGATTGTCCCAAATTGTGTTCTGTGTCTGAAGTTATTCTGCAAACATAAAGTGCTGGCAAGGGATGGGGGCGGGGTACTGTCTCCCTGGAACGTAGCTCGCTGTGAATTCCCTTGCTGGGGACAGCGAGATAGACTTCAACAAATTCTCTCCTGGAATTCTCCACGGGTGGTAATGATGACTATTTATTGGTTTCTAACTCACTTTGCTGAGCAAGTTGCAAAGAGAGAAAGAGCTGTCAATTCTCAGGTGTGTCTCAAGTTGCCTCCAAGTTCAAAAATGCAATAGACTTATTCTGTCTACAAGCTACATGACCTGTATCTGAAATATGAAAGTTCTCCAGACAGTATAAACCCATCTGAGTTCCCCACATCTTGCAAGTACAACATTTTTATTTCTGTTTTACCCAGTACCCTTTCCTTGGCAAAGCATCTTTTCTGTTTAGAAGTTCAAGGTGAGTATATATGCGTCCACATAATCTTATTAACAAAATAGTATTTGGATCACATCTCTTCATGGCATGTCCACATTTTTATAGAATCCCTGCAGTGTGGAAGCAGGCCTTTTGACCCATCAAGTCCACACCAATCCTCTGACGAGCATCCCACTCAGACCCAACCCCTACAGCCCTGCGTTTCTCATGCCTAATCCATCTAGCCTGCACGTCCCTTGACAAGGTTCTTGAATAGATTTGTAACTCGGGTTGTGGATGCTGTGGTTGGTTCGCTCACCGAACTGGTTTGTTAGTTTGCAGACGATTCAATGCCCTGCTGGGTTACATCGTCAGCGCAGCCTCTGATGTGTTTTCCCGCTTGTTATTTAAACCCTGGGGTCCATTGGAGTTGATTACCTCATTTCCGGTTTCTCTTTGCAGTGGTGTGTATATAGGGTCTAATTCTATGTGTTTATTCTGGTCTTCTTGGTGGAGAACCAGGCCTCTAGAAATTCCCATGTTTGTCTCTGTTTGGCCTGTCCTAGGATCCTGACGTTGAGCCAATCGAACTGGTGGTTCTCCTTATCCATGTGAAGGAGACAAGTGAGTACTGGTCGTATCTTTTTGTTGCTTGTTGGTGTTCATGTATTCTCATAGCCAGTTTCCTTCCTGTCTGTCCAATGTAATGTTTGTCACAGTCCATGCATGAAATCTTGTAGATTACGTTGGTTCTGTCCACAGTGGGTAAAGGGTCTTTAGTTCTTGTTAGCAGTTGGTGTAGGGTTGATATAGGTTTGTGTGATACTCTGATGCCCAGTGGCCGTAGGAGTCTTGTGGTCAGTTCAGGTACGTTTTTGATGTACGGTAATGTGACATGTGTGTCGGGGCGTACTGTATTCTTCTTGTTGTTGTTTCTGTGACAAGCATCGTTGGACCCAGCTGTTCGGTTATCTGTTGTCTCTAAATACTTGGTGAGGTATTCTTTTTGGTGCAGTTTTGGGTTGCTGCAGTGTGTGTGGCTTGTTTGAATAGTGTTTTTACGCAATTCCGTTTATGGGTGTTTGGGTGGTTACTGTTGAAATTTAGGACTTGATCCGTGTGTGTGGCTTTCCTGTGTACCTTCATCAGAAATTCCCCATTGGCCCTGCATTCTACTGTCACGTCTGGGAATGGGAGCTGTTTTTCTTCTTTGGTGAATTTGATGCCAGTGAAAATGGTGTTTAGAAATTGGTTTGTTTCTTCTAGTTTGGTCTGTTTGATGACAAAAGTGCCACCCATGTATTGGATCCATAGTTTTGGTTCGATCTGTGGGAGGGCCATGCTTTCGAGTCTCTGCATCACTGCTTCTGCTATTAGTCCAGAGATGGGTGGCCCCATTGGTGCCCCGTTGATTTGTTCGTAGATCTGGCCATTAAAGATAAAGTGGATCGTGAGGAACAGGTCCAGTAATTTCAGCATGTTGCCTGTAGAGATGGTGTTATTTGGGTCCGGTTCTTTCAGTAGTGTTGCCAGTGATATGTCAATCGATGTGAATAGGGCAATAACTTCAAAGGACACCATGGCCTCGTCCTCGTCTATTCTTATGACTTTGAGGAATTGCTGGGCTGAGTGGATTGAGCAGGTTGAGTTTTTGACGAACTGCTTTAGTCTTCGTTGTAATTCCTTGGCTAACCTGTGTGTTGGTGTGCCTGGAAGGGAGACTATGGGTCTGAGGGGTACTTCCGGTTTGTGTACCTTTTGGAAGACGGTAGAATCAGGGCATGTTTCATTTTTAGGTAGTCTGCTTTGTTGATTTGTCCGGTCTGTTTGAGTCTCTTCTGCTATTAGTCCAGAGATGAACTCACTCGTCTCCATACACACAGACAAGGAGAACCACCAGTTTGATTGGGACCACATCAGGATCCTAAGACAAGCCAAGCGGGAAAACACAACAGCGCTTCATTGGAGGCTGCACTGACAATGTTACCCAGCAGGGTAGTGAAACGTCTGCAAACTAACGAACCAACCACAGCATGACCCTGGATACTATGGGAAATTTAGCACGGCCAATCCACCCACCTGCACGTCTTTGGACTGTGGGAGGAAACTGGAGCACCCAGAGGAAACCCATGCAGACGCGGGGAGAATGTGCAAACTTCACACAGACAGCTAGCTAAGGTTGGAACTGAACCTGGGTCCCTGGTGCTATGAGGCAGCAGTGCTGACTGCTGAGCCACTGTGCTGCTCTGTTTTAGGAGGAATGAAATACAGCTGGTGTTCTATTTTAAGGCATTAAAGCATAAGGGAACATAAAAAGTAAGAAACACATCCACAACAATTTCACTCATAGAGTTATGCTTTTCTCCACCTTGACTTTTGAGTAATTTGAAACAAAGTTAAATTCTGGCACAGCATTATCACATTCTTTTTTTCTCTGCAAAGTGATGATGTTTGAGAGATCTGGCTGCAATAGCAAATTTCACCCAAATAGTCTGACATTTCTCGTGTTGAAAATGTTCGTGAAAGTTAGGAGGTTGTCTTCAATATATATCTGTGTCTTCCTGTATCTGTAAACGATATGTGTTTTAAGACCCAGTGATAGTCCCAGGATTTCCTTCTCCAAAGTGTAATATCATTTTGTCACAATTTCACTTTCTGGAGAAGCATGCATTGGGTCTTCAATGCCTGATCTACCTTTTTGAAGCTGGACTATGCCGACTGCTAGATCACAAATATTCATTGCTACCTCGAAGGACTGTTTGAAATTGGGGGCCACCATCACTAGTTTGTTGAACAGGTTGATTTTCTGCATCTGAAAAAACGTTTGGCAGTCCCCTATTACACGACCTTTTGGTTTATCTCTGTAACAAGCCAGCCATTGGAGCAGCAATATGGCTCAAGTTTGGTTTAAACCTGTTGTAGAAAATACATATCCACAAAAGTCCCATGGGTTCCATTTTGTTTTGTGGCAGGGAACTGCCCTTACTTTTGATATTCTTGGCAGTACCTGTCCCTGACCCACTGTACAACCTAAGAAGATTACCTGTGCTTCTGCAAACTTACCCTTGGAAAGGTTTATCACTAAATCAACTGTCTGTAATCTTTCAGTTGTTCCAAGTGGCCCCTCCGAGTGTCACTGTGTACCAATATGTCATCAAGGTGTATGCTACTGCTTGCTCAATTAGCCTCTGAAAAATATTCAGAGCATTTTTTTAATACAAATGGCATAATTCAGCATTGGAAAAGGTCATTTGGGATGGCTAAGGCTGATTATTTCTTTATCTTGTCCCAAACTTCCTGATCCTCTTTCTGATCCTTCAGCTAGAGAATCGTATTTGTAGACATTTACTGTTCGCAAAATTTATCAAATTTGTCAGTATTATTTTTGCCTTTTGGGGTAGTCCTTTGTTTTAATTCCTTCCAGAGATGAGGCGAGACTTTGTTACCCATCTTCAAATGCTTTTGAGAAATCTTTAATATTACAGTCCCCAAGTGATTGAGTTGATGTAATTAGATGTTTTACAGGATAAATATGATTTAAGAACATTACTTTATTCAGTTAAGATTTAAAAAAAACTACAGATAACTCCTGTCACCCTACTTTTAATGTGTGTGATTTCCTATTCATGTGGAAGTAGACTGTGCAGCACAGAGATTGTCAAAAATATGACACAGTATTGACTCTTGATGCTGGATGGCAGCAGAAATGAATGGAACATCTAAAGTTGCAGAGCAATATACAATGTAATTGGTTGATCATTAATGGGGTATTCTTAATTAACATGAAATATTTTGCTGAGGCAATTTCTGGCCTATTTAAACAGTTGAAAATTTGTGTGAATTAAAAAAAAAAATTACAGTCAAATTCAATATTGTAATTTTTTGAATAGGGTACTTTTCATACCAATTGTGCAACATGGTAAATCTTTTTGGGAGCTATTAATGTTGGTTAAATTGTTCTGACACATATTTAACAGGGCAATAAATCTTTTATGTTAGTGGAATGTAATTTAGCTAATTATTGGAGACAAATCAAATCAACTTTAATCATGCTACACATTCTCAATGGCATATATCATAAGGGTTTTGTCAGTTCCTGGACCAGGCTCAATCTAAACCTCCAAGCTAAAAATCAATATTACACAAATCATTTCTAAATCTCAGAATTTGCCAGATCTGCATATCATTCTGATGTATGTAGAGGTACTGGACACAGGTATTGATGAATTTTTTATGCATTGTGCATACCGAGAGTTCCATCAATGAAATTTCTGCATCTCCTATTCAGGCAATGTTTCCGTCATAAATAATAAATATCCCCTTCCGCATTATCCTTCTACAGGAATAGTGGTCTATCATTGTTACTTTTCTGCGAGGCAGCAGCTTTGGCAGATTAGTGATGCCTTTGAAGACCATAGCTGATATATCTGTCTTTCTGTGTAAGGCATCAGAAACTTTACAGTCTGTGTTTTACACACTTGTGGTCACACCCTGCAGGGAGTGATTAGTTTGTCAAGAATTAGCATCCAGAGGCAGCCAGTCTATTCATGAACGGCAACCTCATGAATACATGTGACACAGTCCTCAAATGCTTGATCTGTACTCTATCTTTTGTGCTCCTGAGGGTGGGGTGCCTGGTGCACCAATATTTTCTGCTGACACTTTACATATCTTCTTTTCATCAGTGGTCTCTAGGTTTCTAGCTATGTCTAGCTAAACAGATCTTGGAGATGGATGTGTACTCTCCACTGCTTCCCCTGCCATCAGTGTCTGCTTATGCTCACTTATGAATTGCACTTTTCTAGGTGAGCTCTCACCCAACTCAGTAACACCCATCAGAGGGTGAGTGTCTCTGCCTCTGCCTGGAAATGATGTGCTCTGTGATTGTAGAAAAAAGGAATAAGTTGATTTGCAGAATCCTCCCCATTTCTGTGCAGCAGCTGCTGTTCTTTGCACGGTGGGTCATATGTTTTATTCATGGGAATGTAAAAGTGTTGCAACTCTGCATGATTAACGTAATCATATTTCATTCCATACTGAATTTGAGCCAAGTAGAGCATGTGAATTGCATAGATTAATTCTATCAATCCGCACACTAACTCCCAGTCTCTCCATCTGCAACGGTCAGGATGCAAATATTTCTCTTTTGTTAAAAATTTCCCTAGCTCGGTGATCTATAGAGTCCACTCCAATTGTCTCCCTTGTATTTTGCACTCACATCTCTTATGAGGAAGCTCAAACAGTTATAAGAAGCTGTGTACATTTAAAAAGTTCACTATCAGGCAAATTAGGAAGGAAAGGCACTAACTTATATTTGAGGATATGTGGTGAGATGGGGGTAACTGACTGAGATAGTATCACATTATATTAAGACTGGGATGAATCACAGTGGCGGATGGAGGAAATGAATGTTGCTACTGAAACTGCTGTAGGTGCGAGAAGTAATGAGAGCGTTAAGCTTCCACGACATTGAGGGATTTAGGTGAGTCTGCATGTTCCTTACCCATTGAGTTCATTAGAATGTTCCTTGCATTACATTCAAGTTATCACAATCTGGAGGTCTATAGCACAGGAAGATCCTTCACCCTATTGAGTTTGCGCTGGTCAACCTCTTGATCATAATATCTGGTGCTTACTACTTGGGCACGTCCAATCATATCTTCTTTCTTGTGGTACAGCTATGGAAAAGGACCTATTTCCTTGTCTAAAAGCTGCATCCAACAGTACTTCTAGGATAATAACCCTTTCCATCTTTAATTCCATTTATCAACTTGAACTTCACACACAAATTCACAGGACAGCACACCTCCTTCATCACAACTTGCGGTAAGCCTTCAAGTCATTGAGGTGAAATTGCCAGATGCTGGTCTATATCCCACTCACTCATATGATGAACATGCAGAATCTGAGAGTTAAATTGTAATGAGACGTTTCTGTTGGTATGGTGTACATTGCATCATTTCTGTAATATCTTGGCAGATGGAACACCATAAAGGAACCTGTCTTTCATGGTTTAAGCTGATGGAAAAAGAAATGGGAATTCATTTGCAAATGAGGATAACTAATCTGCCCAATTTTTCAATGTTTATTGCATTCAGGTGATCCAGTGCACCTGGCCCCAAATCCAGGAAAATGCCCACTTCTAGTCCCAGAGAACAGCTAGCACAGCCAGAAAGGCTGCACTGGGCCTTTATGTTCTACAATTTCTATTATGTTGTAGGATTGTACTTTAATAATACTGGGTCATGTTAAGACATTTCAATTTTGCAAAGTTTGATTATTCTGTTTTTGCCAGTTTTCACCCATCCCTTCACCAGTAGCTACTTTGTGCGAAGTTATGATAATATTGATACAATTATCCTGTTACAACTCTCCCTCATATTATCCCTATGACCACAAACTGACGCACTTCAAAAATCAAAATGGGGACTTTCTAAGTCTATTTGGCTTAGAAATTCAGCAGATAAACCCATCCATCAGGGAGCTCTTTTGTATCCATTACTGCTGCCTACATATGTCACCTTAATTAACATTCATTAGACTACATTAGTATATGTAATGTATCTTGTTCTCACTCATTGAGAGATTTGAATAACTTGGATTAACATCTGATTAAGTATCTCAATTTGCTTTCTATTGTGGGAGAAGATGCACTGTATTTTAATTTGGAGGATTTTGGACTGTACAGTAAATGAGTGCACTTATCACTGCATAGCTGTTTACAGCTCTACAACAGCTGCAAGGTTAGGACATTATCTCTTCTGCATAATGCAAAGCGACATTGCTGTTAAGTAGAAAAACTCTGTCATGAAATGCTTGGAACTGTATGAAAGTGCCACAAATACAGTTATATTTCTCATGAGTGCACATTTTAACTAAGTCTCCTGTACATTGGAAGAGGTTTGGCATCAGCTTATCGTGTCAGCTAGGAATAGATCATGCTTAAGAAGACTGAAGAGTAGGATGTAAAAACAAGTTTTCATTTCAATCCTAAAAATGTTACAATTAGAGTATGATTTGTGAGATATTTTGAGGCACAGTTACTGTTGCAAAAATATAATTCAAAATTCATATCTTACTTTTAGCTTTAGAAATTCAAGTTTTAACTGTAGAAAAATCTTCTGTTTGAGAAACCAATAAACACCACAGAAGTAAATACAATTTAACCTAGCTTGGAATTACTTGCCATTTAAATCCAAGCTGTATTAATTTTGCAAGGTCAGAGTTCAGAGAGAAAAATACAGTATGACCTATTTCTGTGATAACAGAATAGATTCAGGATGTCTCTTGTTATCTCCATAAAACAAGCTAAAAACTAACAGTTGTGAAGAGCGACACAAAACCCAAAAGTTGAAATAATTCAAATGGGTGGCAGAATCAAAGAATTGTGTTGAAGGTAAAATATTTACTTTGGTCCGAGTCAAACAGAAATGCAAAGTGTGCCAC
The DNA here is from genome assembly GCF_021869965.1 of Rhincodon typus. Lineage (NCBI taxonomy): Eukaryota > Metazoa > Chordata > Chondrichthyes > Orectolobiformes > Rhincodontidae > Rhincodon > Rhincodon typus. Next base: position 99,233,396 of record NC_063332.1, on the reverse strand, counting down.
ATAGCCATAGAGATAATGATGCAGGGTGGCACCTCGATTAGAACGTTCTTTTGTATTTTTATCCATGTGTGTTTGCTGAGAGAATTAGGCAGTTCAGTAAGTTGTAGTTTTACTATAGGGTAGACTACACCTCACTGGATTGAGAGAGCCACAGGTGATGTTACTTAGTTAGACTTGTACTTAAAGCAGAGAAAATACTAACTTCATTGTTCACCACTTGAAAGGCACATGGAGTTTGAGTTTAATTTGTGTTTCATGAGGGAAAACCAGCTGGAAGATGAGCTAAAGATTTCCATGCGTGAAGAAATCACCAGTAGTCCTCAAAGAGCCTTGTGACAGAAAGCAGTCAGCCTGAATATTAGAGATAGGAGGAACTGCAGATGCTGGAGAATCCAAGAGCTGGATGAATACAGCAGGCCAAGCAGCATCATAGGAGCAGCAAGGCTGACGTTTCAGGCCTAGACCCTTCATCAGAAATGGGGGAGGGAAAGGGGGTTCTGAAATAAAT
>NC_063332.1:99207116-99232488 GCF_021869965.1 Rhincodon typus | reverse complement strand
GACCTGTCTGTTTCCTCTCCACCTATCCTCTCCTCTATCCATCTTCTATCCCCCTCCCCCTCTCTCCCTATTTATTTCAGAACCCCCTTCCCCTCCCCCATTTCTGATGAAGGGTCTGGTCCCGAAACGTCAGCCTTTCTGCTCCTATGATGCTGCTTGGCCTGCTGTGTTCATCCAGCTCTGCACCTTGTTGTCTCAGCCTGAATATTAATTGAGAGAGAGCTCTACTGAAGCTGTGGGAAAGGACTGGGAAATACAGCCTGTATATACCAAAGCTAAGACAAGAAGCTGAAGGGTGTGTGCACATGAGGTCTTTAAAAGATTGGTTAGCCCAAAACAAATGGTTGGATGCCCTTGTAATTGGTACCCTATAGAAAATTTGGAGTAATGAGGAAAATTAAGGTAAATTCCAGAGGTCAGTGGCATATCTTTTGGATTTGCCCCAGGATAAGTGCATGAATCTTCAATATTTTGTAAGAATAAGGTACTTGGGTGGAAGTTAAAAGTATATTTAAGTTTACAGCATAACACTTATAAACTATAGGGTTAGGTGAGTGGTGCGTGCTTTGATTAATTTCTCTACAGCAGGACACCTTTGCTCCAATAGTGGAATTGTCTTGCTATGGGGACCAACATACTATTTGCCTTCTTTACCCCCTGCTGCATCTGCATGGTTACCTTCATGCAACTGGTGTACTAGGACACACAGATCTCATTGCACATTCCCCTCTCCTCATTTATAGCCATTAAAATAATAATCTGCCTTCCTGTTTTTGCTATCAAAGTGGATAACCTCACATTTATCCATGTGATATTGCATCTGCTATGCATTTTCCCAAATCACAATGAAGCATCTCTGCATCCTCCTCACAGCTCACCCTTCTATTCAGCTTTGCATCAACTACAAATTTGGAAATGTTACATTTAAAAGAAAGCAACTTCTTCCAGCTGCTTGGCCTGCTGTGTTCATCCAGCCCTGCACCTTGTTGTCTCTTCTTCCAGATAAACCTGTTTTATCCTCCAGAAATACCCAAAAGAAATGTTATAAACTGAGACTAATCTTTGTGTGTTACTGGTCGGACATCGTAGTGTGTGAACTAGAGTGCTGGGAGGGCTACAGCTTTGTCAACAGCCATTTAAATACCCTAGCACAATAGGTAAAACAAAGGAAAAAGACATTCTGTCACTGATTACTTTTGAACAAGCTAGTCCTGATTACCTGGATGCTAATGCCACTGTCTGCAGATATTGTCCTGGCACCTCAAACAAACCCAGTGTGTTTCTTTTCAGTTAAACAGTATTCCGACCCTATTAGGGGCTGTTCATGTTTAAAGAAGAAACCTGAAGACCCAGACGAAGACCACAGGATGGCAAAGATTTTTTTTGAATGAAAACAAACTTTATTGTACATGTAAAGAGAAATTATCCGCATTATATTGCATCACCCATGCAATTTGCCTACTCATAGCGAGAAAATTCAAACACAGGAGCAGGGATGTCTTGCTGCAGTTGTACAGGGCCTTGGTGAGGCCACACCAGGAATATTATGTGCAGTTTTGCTCTCCTTGTTTGGGGAAGAATGTTTTTGCTATCGAGGGAGAGCAGATTACCAGATGATTTCTTGGAGTAGCAAAATGACTGAGGAAAGGTTGATTCTACTCCTATTTTCTATGTTTCTGCTAGTGGGACGAAGGGTTGGCCATTTTGCCACCTCGAACTGTTACTATGGTATTATCACCAAGTAACAGTTTACCTTCCATTTTAGCTATTTGCATCTTTCCTTATTCAAACGTCTCAACTTGTTCACCCCCTCTCTTACCTCCCCAATAAAATCTTCATTGTCTACCTGAGTTTCTGTACAAGATACCCTCCCTCTTCCCTCAGCCTATGTTCTAAGTGATTGCTTATCCTTTGTGATTCTGATCTTGGCCACAGCTCCACTTGTCCTCTTTCATTCAAATATTCATCCTTCTGCCCTATCCAAATCTATCCTTTAACCATGTTCATCACGCCTGTCTCTGTGGTGCAGTCGGTTAATGCGTTTGGCTGTTAACTGGTGTTCACAACCACCCAGAGGCGAACGGCTTCCTTACTTTGGGGCAGCACAGTGGCTCATTGGTTAGTACTGCTGCCTCACAGCACCAGGGACCCGGGTTCGATTCCACCCTCCGGGGACTGTCTATGTGGAGTTTGCATATACTCCCTGTGTTGGATTGTCCATGCTAAATTGCCCGTAGTGTTCAGGGATGTGTTGATTAGGTGGGTTATAGGGGAATGGGTCTGGCTGGGATGTGCTGAGGACTTGCTGGGCCGAAGGGCCTGTTTCCACACTGTAGGGATTCTATGATCTGCATTTGGCTCAACTGGATGGGCACGGCTCCATCAACACTCAAGAAGTTTGACACCGTCCAGGCTGAAGCAGCCTGCTTGATTGGTACCACATCCACAAACTGACATTCCAACAGTGTGTATCATCTACAAGATGCACTGATTTAATTCCCCAATACTTCTGAGATAACACCTTCCAAAGCCATGACTGCTACCATCTAAAAGGCCAAGGACAGCAGATGATGTTGGAACATCACCACCAGCAAGTTGCCCTTCAAGCCACTCACCATCCTGACTTGGAAAAATATCACCATTACTAAGTGCCACTAAGTACAATTTTGGAACACTCTAACAATATTGTGCTGTACCTACAGCCAATAGATTCAAGAAAGCAGCTTGTCACCAGCTGAGTTTGTTGGTTTAGCTCATTTGGCTGGATGGCTGGTCTGTGATGCAGAGTATCACCAACATCATGGGTTCAAATCCTACCCTGTTGCCATGAGTACCATAAAGGATTCTCCTTCTCAACCTCTCCCCTCGCACGACATATGGTAATCCTTTGGTTAAACCACCATGAGTTGTCTCTCTCTCTCTGTCTCTACTGACAGAGTCTGGTAAGAGTATGGTTACATTAGTGTATCACATTCTCTAAGGGCACCTGGGGTTTGACAATAAGTGATGGCCTAGATTGCGATACCCATATGCCAGGAATAAATTTTGAAAACATTGATGTTTATATTCTGTTAACCTTCCACCACCACTTATCTTGCCGTAAGCATTTCGTCATCTGCTTCTGTAGCTTCCTCTTAAATGCATCTCAGTTAACTGCCTCAACTGCTCCTTGTGGGAGTGAATTCCAGATTTATACTATTCTTTGAGGAAACCGGTTTCTTTTGGATTTATTAGTTCTTTTTTTATAATTCCTAGCTTTTGTATTGTCTGTAAGTATAAACATCTGCATGTCCATCCTGTCAAAATCTCTCATATTTTTAAGATCTCTATAAGGGGACCCTTCAGTCTTTATCATTGAGACTATCTGTGTCCACTTGTTTAATGTGCACACCACCTAATCTCCTTAACCGTCATAAATCTCACTTCATTCTGGATTTAAATACAAGTCACAGATGACTGCATTCTTAAACTTGGAACTGCTTCAACTTTGACTTAGTTTGTCACAACTCCCTGTAGTTGTTAATTTTATCATTTTAGATGATCCTAAAAATTCACTACTGTCAACACGAACATGCTCTGATAAGACCACAACTTTCCATTCTTCATTGGGGCAGTACCAACTTGAGCTTACTCAGTTGTCCAAGTGGAAGCTGGATATTCTATGATCTCACCTCCTGATTCCCAAAAGCCTTTCCAACATCTACAAGGCAGAAGTCCAAAGGTGACGGAATGCTCCCAATTGCTCTGGAAAAATGATGTTCCACCAACAATGAAATCTTCAAGCCACACTGGACAAATCTTCTGCCTAAAACACAGACTCTCTCCAGCAATTGTGTACAATTCTTGCAGTAAAATATATAAAAGATGCACTCGGTAGCTTATTTGAGGCTTGTTGAATGGTACCTTCCAAATTCTCAATCTTTGTCACCTCAAGGAATAAGGGCATTTGGGACAAAAGCCACTGGCAAGTGTCCATCCAGGTCACGCCACATTCAGAGTAGGAATTATATTGCTGTTCCTTTGACTCTGGGCCAAAATCAGAAAAGTCCCCAACTAACAGTCCAATGCAGCGGTCCAAGAAAGTATTTCATCACCACCTCTTCAAATAGCTAGGCACTCGCAATAAATTATGGCACCTATCCTTCCATCTTATTAATGAATCAAGGAAAATACAAGTACAGCATATTACTGTTGTTATTTTTTTCATGTCGGCCTAATTTACTGACTTATTATCAACCTTGGAATTCAGTTGCTGCTCCCTTGCATTTACTAATCCTAATTATTTTTCTTTATATAAATTAATCAAGTTTTAGCACAATTTTTCAGTATTCCTGATGTTGCCTTCGAAGGTAAATTATTCCAGATTTGATCTTTCTTTCCTGTAGCTAACTAATATGTTAGGGCTTCACAGCATGTTGTTATTATGTTTTTGAATACATCACAGGCAATAAGCCAACATTTGTTTAATTGTGTCCATTCATGAACCAAACATATTAATTCAATTAACAATCCTGGAAAATTTTCATACTGCCTGTGTAAAATGGAATTCAGCTTTGGCTTTCTGGATTTCTGTTCCAAAAAAAAATCATGTTTTGTTATCTTTACTGCTACGGCAGAAATTGATTTGTTTCGTGAAATAATTCAGAAGGGGGAACCTATTAAATTAGAAACCTTGCATATGCTCCTTTTCCTAACTCTTGGGGTAGTTGTGCATAGCAATATGCAAGACATCAAATGTCTTTGAGAAAATCCTGTGGGAATACTCTCCAGAATATGACTTCTTTTCCCAGCCCTTGCAGCAATTTTGTTTTTAAAATGGCCTTATTATTGTTAGACAAAGACTGCAATGGTATAGCGTTCATGGACCTGCTGAAAAGGCCATTTAGATGGGCTTGGGTCTCTGCAACATTGCTTTTAATTGTTGTAAACAATTGTTAAATTGTTTTAATTGAAAACACACACACATTTAATTCCATGCATTTTTGCAAAGTCTAACTTTGCTGAGAATTGTGTATCATTCCATAAGGCTCAATATGGCTTTTTGAGACTGGAATCAGTTGTGTAGAAAAGGTGAAAATGGAGATAGCTAGTTGTGTGCCAATTATTGAATCTGTGTGGAAAATTGTTTTCTCTAATACATGTTTTAGCAGCAGAGAAATAGAAATTACACTGCCACGGTTGCAAAACTAGTGTGCTGATAGTGACCGCAGTCTTGCCTGCCTCATGAATAGATTGCTTGCCTGCACACTTGCCTTCCTGAACCTTGCCTGTGCTATTTTTGCAGACAGGCTTTCTAAGCAATTGAGGTTACATGCTAATGTTTATTCTGTAGATTAGTGATTTAAGTTGCAATATTTTATTGCGCTTTTAATTGCTGTTTTAAAGAAATAAATGAGAATATCTACTTCTGTCCATAATTACCCACTAACCAAATGTACAGCTTTGGCAGTGCCCTTTTATTAACCAGTCATGAATTACACTTAAAATTCACTTTTGTTTTCATTACTTAAGGGGGAGATTTCACCTTCATTATTTGAAATTATAACATGTTGTTAGGTGGTAGTTAACTATGCAGTGAATTCATCTCCTGGTATATGTGCCTTTTACAATTCTTCCTTCAAATTTTAAAATAAATAATCTTTCTGATATTTGTGCTTCTGCTGGAGGAGAATCAGTCTTACTGTATAAGAAATGCCTGTGACAGATTTAATACTGAACTATTGACAGACATATAGAGTTCCATATAAGTTCAACATTTTTATGTGTTCATCTGTCAAATCATCTGTTACTTAGTTGTAGCTGATGATTCTTGTTATTGATTGTATGATTACAGGATAAGTCCTTTCTGGATGCATTGCTTGGAGGTGTGCTACGTCGGCTTGAAACTGGTGGTTGTTACTCATGTTGATTGTTGTTGACGTAACTAGTCTTTTAATTCTTATAAAGAATTTTCACTTTCACTGAAATGCAACATTCAAAAATGATACAGCAAGGATGCAGATGTGAGTAATTACTCCAAGTTAAAGTTCTTTTGCAGCTGATGCTGTTCTGAACTCAGCCGAATGGGTACTTAGCCCTTCTTTATCAAATACTTCTCTACAATTGAGAGAGTTACATCTTTGCACTTAGTCATTGACTTCTTCAGTGCAAATGAACCTGGACCCAAATGTTGTGATTTAACCATTCTAGATCAGTGATTACCTGCCAGCTGAAATCAGAGTTGGATGGGATGGGATTATCTGACTGACAGTACAAATTTTGTTCTGATTTCCACGTACATTTTGAAGGAATCAATGTGAACTCCTGTTACTAGTGAGCAGAAGTTGCCCCTTTTCTTCCTTTTATCCTGCATTTGTAACACACATCTTCCAAAACTCAATTTTGCAATACTTGAAGTCAGCGTTTCATGATACCAAAGGACATATCTGATATAATTTGTAATTTTATTTCTATACCATGTCGTTTTAAGTACAATTACAATGAGAATGAATAAAACAATCAAGTCTTACAGATATCACAGAATGGGCTGTGCTGTTCAAATTTGTAATTGTGTGCAATAATTTCTTAACTTTCCGTAAGAATTGTCCAGCTTGATTAACCTACTCTTGGTATAAAATTGGAAAGAAAGGCATTTCCTAAGAGTGTAATTCTCCCTAAGTATTGAAAAGATTCAAAAGCAGACAGGTTCCAAAAGGCCAGTTGATTGATACATTTCAAACACCTGTGGTCATCATGTCAAATTTGTTTCTCCCGTAAGAACAACATTTCTCTTAAGAATTGAGAAAATTCCATCTGAAATATCATTGACTCATATTTTACATGGTTTCTTCCTGGATGTAGGAAATAGAAACTTTCCACGTGCAAGTGGTAAATGTTTGCCTTCAGCGCAACTAGCTCAGAGCTGGAAGCACATATCCTTGAGGCCATAAAATTGAATTCAGTAGCTTCAGAAAATGATCATGTCACGTTCATTCCCCCCACCACCCCATCCCACACTGGATGGATGTAAGTGCATTGCCAACCTTTTCTGAACTGCTTCCTAAGTAATACCTATACAGGATGGTTTTTCTTTTGAGGAATATATGGACAACTGCTGGAGTTTAGAAGGGCAAGATACAATTTTGTGGAAATGTACTAATTTACTGAGGTATCTTGTCAGGTTGGATGTAGAAAGTACTCTGTAGGAGGTGCTGGAACTAGGCTTCTCCAGTTCTGACCGTGATGAGAAATCTTTTCTCTCAGAATGCCATGAGTCTTTGGAACTCTGTTTCTCAAGAGGTGGTGGAAGTGGAGTCTTTAAATCTTTCTAAGGCAGAGGTAGACAGACTCTTGATAAACAAGGAGTTGAAAGATTCCTATGGATAGTTAAAAGCATGGAATAATCATATCAGTTATGATCTTATCGAATGGTGGATCAGTCTCGGAGTTGAGTGCTCCTAATTTGTACATTTGTGTGTAGGGTCTCATCTCACATTAACACATATATACTAGATTTGTACTCTATCCAGACCTTTTTTTCAAGGACAATTTAAAAATATAAATTTTTAAAAAGTGCAAGTTTATATGAACCTTTCTTAGATCCATGACAATTTTAAACCTTAGGTGATCGGTAGATGTTAATTATTTAATTATTTAATGAATAAATAAAATGAAATTTGATGCTTCATTTGTTATCAAGGTAACAAACAACCCTAACAATGCTTAGCCAAATTTAGGTGCACTGGGGAGTGTAGATGCATACAGATTGAAAAGTTGTTGCTGCAGATGCTGGGCTCCCATGTTAGCTTTGTGAAAACAGCATCTCCCTCGTCAAGGGTATAGAACAGAATTCAAGTGCAACAATTTGCATTCTGCCAATAAAGTGATTTCAAATTTAGAATTGAAGTGAAGTGAGACAAGGAGCCTGTTTTGGATCCATTTAGAGTCTTGCGTGTTTAATTAAGCCTGCATTAGTTGTCAAATTTAACCATGTGGTGACTGTTAATTATTGCCAATTAACCTTACTCACCTAATTGTATATTAGTAATATCTTATTCTTTTGTGCTTAATTATTGTTAGAGATATTAAAAAATAAGAGATTTAAAATATTTTGAAACTAGTCAAAACCAATTAAATTGCCTCAGAAGGAGAATTTATCATTTTATTTATATTCAAACTATAAATGGTAATTTAACTAAAGACCAGTTATGTTATATGTATTTGATTTTGACGGGGATCAGAATTCTGGTCTACTCCGAATACTGCCTGTGGGTTTTTGGCAATAAACTGCATCCTATTACAATTTCATCTTGATAGTTTTTGCTCATTTTTCAAAGTTGTGTTTCATTACTGCTCCTGTGTTGCAAACACCATTTTAAGCCACAGCATATCGTTTAAAGATTCTCGTATTTTTGCAGTAGTTCTTCAAAAATATCAAAACATATCGTGGAGGTAGTTTTAACACCTTACAAAGAGCTAGGCAATGACTGTCTCCAACTAGAGAGTTCATACCTTTGCTCTTGAGATTTAACAGCACCACCTTTACTGAATCATCCATTAACAACATCCTGGGAATCACCTTGAACCAGAACTTTACTGAAGCAGCCATGTACACACAGTTCTGAGGAAGGGTCACCGGACCAAAAACATTAACTCTGATTTTGCTTCACAGATGCTGCCAGACCTGCTGAGCTTTTCCAGCAACTTCTGTTTTTGTTCATGTGCACACTTTGACTTGATAATTGAATAATCTTATAGAGAGAATACTAGCTGTTGAAATAATGGATTAATTCCAGGTTGGAATTGAGGCATCTTGTTTGGTAAGAGAATAGTGAACTTTGAGCACCTGGCCATACATCTCCTTATTGGGACAGCTCAATGTTTAGTACGAAAAGTATAAATCCACCAGCTGACAGAAATTTTTGTTTCATAAAATCAACTGTAATGTTTTAGCAACAGCACACAAAGTCAGGCAAGGGGCAGAGGCAATTAGTTTTAACTGTACAGAATCAGGAAATGTAGAGAGCTATTTCCTAATTTGTTACTTTGTCACTTTGTATACAGTGGGTGGTAATGTTGTAAAATATTCCCTTGCCAGTTTTGATAGCACTCACTTTGAGCAAAATAATTCACAGTAGGTATAAAGGAGATGGCTACCAGTTGCTCATTAGCAGATTTCAGCCAATCTTAGACAAATAGCAACTGTTCAACTCTTAGTTCACCATAAAATGTCTGTGCACAATGCCACTGTAGACAAATTTGATTTGATTTATTACTGACACGTGTACCAAGGTACAGTGAAAAGTGTTGTCTTGAATGCTTTACAGGCAGATCGTACTACACATGTGCATCAGCGTAACAGAACAGAGCGCACCATACAATGTTACAGCCACTGACAATGTGCAGAGAGAGATCAACATTAACATTAAAGAGGCCCATTCATAAGTCTGACAACAGTGGGATAGAAGCTGTTCTTAAATCTGTTCATACTGTATGTGTATACAAACTTTTATATCTTCTGCCTGATGGAAGGGTGTGGAAGAGAGTATATCTGGTGTGGGAGGGGTCTTTGATTATGTTGTTTGTTTTCCTGATACAGTGGGACGTGTAGATGAAGTCAATGGATGGGAGACTGGTTTGTATGAAGGACTGTGTTCATAACTCTCTGTAGTTTCTTTCGGTCTTGGGAAAAGCAGTTGCCATACCATGCTGTGATGCATCCACATAGGTGCATCTATAAAAATTTGTAAGAGTCTTAATACACATGCCAAATTTCCTCGGCCTCCTGAGGAAGTAGAGCCATCGCTGTGTTTTCTTGTCCACGTGGGTGGACCAGGATAGATTGTTGGTGATCATCACTCCCAGGAACCTGATGCTCTCAACCTTCTCCACCTCAGCACTATTGATACAGACAGCAGAAGGCCTTCGACTCCACTTCCTGAAGTCAATGACCAGCTCCTTCATTTTGCTGACAGTGATGGAGAGATTGTTGTCTTTACACAATGCCATTAAGCACTCTATCTTTCCTGTACTCTGTCTCATCGTTGTTTGAGATCTGACCTGCAACAGTGGTGTCATCAGTAAACTTGTAAATGGAGTTGGTACAGAATTTGGCCACACAGCCCTGTGTGTATAAGGAGTATAGTAGAGGGCTGAGTACGCAGCCTTGCAGGATACTGGTGTTGAGGATTACTATAGATGAGGAGATGTCACTGTCATTACTGATTGCTGTCTGCAGGTCACAAAGTCGAGGATCCAGATCCAGTTACAGTGTGGAGAGCAGAGACATGAGTCCCAGACTTTGGAGATGCGTTTGGAGCTGTAGTCATCAAGTATGAGCCTGACGTACTTATTCGTACTGTCCACATGTTCCAGGGATAAGTGTAGGGTCAGGGAAATAGTGTCTGCCGTGAACCTGTTGCATCGGTAGGTGAATTACAAGGGATCAAGGCAATCTGGGAGGCTGGAGGTGATGTGAGCCATGACCAACCTCTTGAGGCACTTCATAATTATGGATGTCAGAGCTATCAGGGTTTGTCATTGAGGCACTCTGCATGATTTTTCTTTGACACTGGGATGATGATGGTCTTCTTGAAGCATGTGGGGACTTCAGATAAGAGGAAGGAGAGGCTAAAGGTATCTGTGAATAGTCCTGCCAGCTGGTCTGCACAGGATCTGAATACATGGCCGGGGACTCCATCTGGGCCAGTTGCTTTCCATGGGTTCACTCTAGAAGGCCGATCAAATGTCTGTGTGGTGACTGAGGTTCTAGGTGCATTCAGGGCTGCTGGGACAGCTGATATTGTTTTCGATATGTCCTTCCGTTCAAAACACATGTAGAATGTATTGAGCTTATTGGGTAAGGATTTAATGCTGCCTGCGATTCTGTTCAAGTTTGCTTTGCAGCCTATTATGTCGTGTAAGCCTTGTCATAAAGTACAAGTGTCCGTGTGGTTAGTCTTGGTCTCAAGCTTAGTTTACTATTGCCTCTTGGCATCTCTGATGGTCTTGAGAAAGTTATACCTGGATTTCCTGTTTAGGTCAGCGTTGTCCGATTAGAACATCTCAGACCTGGTCTTCAGTAGGAAGTGGATCACAAGTTCATCCATGGTTTCTTCGGTATGCAGTCAACCTCACACTTAACTAATGTACAGTAGTAGCTTACTCATTTAGTTTGGCTGCTGAGTTTTTGGATATGGACAAGTCCATGGACTCTAAGCAGTCCTGTGGAAGCTCTTCAGTTTCCCTAGATCAACACTGCACTAGTTTCTGTACTGGGTCCTCATGCTTCAATTTCTGCTTGTAAGCCGGGAGGAGGAGCACAGTCTGATTTACCAAAATAGGGGATATAACAATGGCCAAGGATGTTCAGACCTCTGGTGGGACAGGAGATGTATTGGTTGGATTTTTGATAGCACATTCTTGAGGTTGGCTTGGTTGTAGTCACTGGCTACAATGAACAAGACTTTGGGGTATTCCGTCCTAAGACTGTTTGTAGCATTGTATGCTACATCCTGTTGATTATTTTCCCCAGCGCTTGGGAATGTCGTGCCCCAACAGCAGCTGATTGGTTCTCTGTAAACAAACATGTTTGGTATGGAGCACTGGATAGAAGAGTTCAAATTATCATACCTGTATTCTCGATAGTGTCTTCCAGAAGGTCACCTTCAGTCTGATTTCCATTTCACTGTTATCGGAAGTAACCACTTTCTGCATGTGGGCAAATGAAAATGATACATCATTAAGGAGCAACTGGTTCATTGAGGCTCCCATATGTGCACAATTACTTTGTCATTACAGCTGGATAGTAGCCCTCACAGCCAGAGCATCTCTTTCAAAAGGCAAAATAAAAACCCTTGGATCAAAAAGGGAAAACATCAGACTCACTCAGACATTAGTCTAGGAGGTGACATTCATCATTCTTCTCTTCACTGGTAACCATTGAAAAGATGGAGGACAGATCTTCTGAGCCTGCAGGCAGCAAGTGAACTTAACTAAGAGGGGTAGCAAGGTGGTCAGAACCCCAACTACCTTCCTGTCCCAGCGATTGCCAACTGAGGCTCTTAAGTGATTGATTAATGACCATTTAAGAACTTCTGTCTTACGTGGGCTGCAGTTATTTCAGCTTCAGAAAGGATGAGAGGGTAAGCAGTGCAGGCAGGCTAAGTTTGGGGAGGGAGGATGTCTCTCAATCTGCACTAATTTGACAATGATCGAGAGATGCTGCACAGTGGCTCAGTGGTTAGCACTGCTGCTTCGCAGCGCCAAGGACCCAGGTTCGATTCCACCTTCGGGTGACTGTCTGTGTGGAGTTTGCACATTCTCCCTGTGTCCGCATGGGTTTCCTCCAGGTGCTCCGGTTTCCTCCCAAAGTCCAAAGATGTGCAGGCTAGGTGGATTGGCCATGCTAAATTGCCTGTAGTGTTCAGGGATGTGTAGATTAGGTGGGTTAGAGGGGGGTGAGTCTAGGTGGGATGCCCTGAGGGTTGGTGTGGACTTGTTGGGCCGAAGGGCCTGTTTCCACGCTGTAGGGATTCTAAAAAAATTGGGTGCTAGGATAGGGGAGTGGCTGATGACAGCCAACCCACTTCCCTTTGTACTCATTCCCCGGGTCTCCTCTCCCCAGAAGACACACCCTCACACACCTGTTATCCTTTACATGAGTGGCCCTAGGGTTCATCCTGCGAGTCCAGAGGATGTTGCTGTGTCACAGCCATGTTGTGGACCTGCTGGCAGCTCCTGGTGACTGGGACTTTGTTGTTCAGCGGTCCTAATTCCTGCAGAGAGCTCACCGGCAGACAATATGCTGCCTGATTGCCAGAAAGTCCAGCAAGCATTTTCACCGTTGTATGTTGCAGATTTCTATCCTTGAAATTCTTCTCTCTCAGATTAAGTTCAAAAATAAGAAGATCCTGCCATGGTCTCTGCACCAGCTGCAACGTGGTCTCAGTGATCGAGTATTCCAAATATCCGCTGCTGTTTGTGATTTCAAAAACAGACGCCTAATTTGTAGCCTATTTGTGATTTTGCATCGCTTAAATCATTGCTGCCAAAACTTTTCTCACTATGACCTCATTTTAATGCTTGAAAATCAGTGTGAACCTGAAGTGAAAACAGTGTGTGTATGTGAGCGTGTGCATATGTGTGTGCATGTGCATGTTTGTGTGTGTGTGTCCGTCCGTACACACGTGTGTATTTTGGAGGAGCAGAGTTGAGGATCATGGGCACGTATGGTGTAGTGGAACTGATTCTGGCCACTTGATCTGTAATATTGACTCTGTTTCTTTTTCCAGAGATGCTGCCTGTTGAGTTTTTCCTGCAATTGCTGTTTTTGTTTTCAGATTTCCAGCATTTCCAGCACTTTGTTTTTGCACTTTTAAGTCCAGGTTGTGCTAAAATAAGTAGAGTGACTACAGCAAGAGCCAAAATTGCCTTCCTCCAGACTTTTCAATTCTCAATGTAACTTAATAATGATATGGGTTTTAGCAAAAAGGTTTGGAGAATCATGTGAGATCGACGGCGAGGAGCTTCCTGCTGTCAAGAGTAAAATATATAATTTTTCACCAAGATTCTCACTAGTGAGCAGCAAGAGGCCTATTTCAATGTATTATCATAAATTAACATCTCCTCATTACATCATCTGCCCTCGCTGATGTGCGGTTTCCCCATTCCCCCCAACAACTGCATAGAACTGAAACAGCGACTGTTCCCAACGTGAACGTCAGAGCAGTAACCCTGAGGCTCCAGCTTGCTATGTGCTCCTCTGGATTTCCATCAGTCACCAACTTCTCAGGACAACTCCTTGGCCAGTGACTGTTCTCTCCCATCAGGTCCCTGTGGGTGAAGGAGGTACCAATTACCCTCTATCTGCCATGTCTGGGACAAACTGTTAAAGCACTGCGGGCTCTCAGTGCTTGAACAGATGCATAACTGAACTTTAAAGATGGCATTGGCACCAGGAGGTCCCAGCAGATGGGCAGTACTCTGTGGCAAATGGGAGAACCCAGCGTACTGGGCACAATGGGGTTAATGAAGTGAGTTTGGGAAAATAATGCAAGAAATCTTACTAGGGGTCATGGAGAGAAACCCTCCATGATTGTCGCTTAGCTGATTTTTGGGAAGATTCAGCTCAATGTCTCAAAAGAGAGCCTCACAAAAAAAATCTAAATTTCTGGGTTGACTAATAAGAAAACTTGAAGCTTAAAAGACAGGAACAAGTGAAGTTTGTTAAAATTTTAGGCTAAAATTTGTATTTGGTTCCTAATTTTTTTGGTTGGAAGTCTTGCTTTCAAATGGTTTAGTAACCCCTGAGTGCCCACACCCGGGTAAATTACACCAGGTAATCCTTTAATGAAAATATAATGGTACATGTAACTAAAGTTTTAATGAATCTTTTAAGAAAACTGTTTTGTTTTACTTTCTGATATCTGTGAGATTAGTGAGCCTGCTCCTCACTTCAATTTGTCCATCTCTGTAAGGAACACAGAATGAGAGAGAGAGAGAGAAAGAGCAAGGGCTCATGGAAAATGCTTCAGAGGAACCTGGGGAAAGCAGGACTATTGGGAAAGCACACTACAGTGATGCAGGAATATGTGGGGAGTGGATCTCAGAGTTCAGAAGCAAGGAGAAAGCAGAAGCCCTACAGTGCAGAATCAGGCTTGAGGAAGAGCTCAGGGAGAGAGAGAGCAGGAGTCCAGACAGAACAGGAAGTGAGGGAAAATAGAAGTCTAGTGGAGCAGCCAGCTACTCTTTTGTTTAATCTTGACCATTGTGCACTATAGAGAGCACACAGCCCAGAGAATGTAGGAGTACAAATATTGCAGGAATCTGGAGAAAACAGAATTAGGGAGAAAGCAAAAAGCTGAGGGAGCCAAAGCCCATATTGAGGAGAAGCCCAGAGAGATCAGGGAGTTTCCCATGTCACCGGTCTCAGACCCACTTTTAGATACGCCATCTTGAAACATACTGATGATCTATCATTTATACTGAGTTAGTTAAGATCCTGAATATGGCAAAGGAGAACATAACTGAGAGAAAAACAAAAAGGAGGAATATTTCCAAAAATAGTGCGTCAGTAAATAGGGCAGCATGGTGGCTCAGTAGTTAGTGCTGCTGCCTCGCAGCACCAGGGATTTGGGTTTGATTCCAGCCTCAGGCAACTGTCTGTGTGGAGTTTGCACATTTTCCCATGTCTGCGTGGATTTCCTCCAGGTGTATTGGTTTCCTCCCACAGTCCAAAGATGTGCAGATTTGGAGGATTGATCATGCTAAATCACCCATAGTGTCCAGGATGTGCAGGCTAGGTGAATTAGCCATGGGAAATGCAAGGTTAGGGGTGCAAGTGGGTGGGATGCTCTTTGGAGTGTCAATATGGACTTGATGGGCCAGATGGCCTGCTTTCACACTGTAGGACTTCAATGATTCTATGAGTAAAGACAATGTAGATTCATCCTGTGTTCCATTGTGGATGGCTATTTCTCATGGCATTTACAGGACATCAACAGCCTTGAATTTTAAAATAAATAAATCAAGCAATAAAATACGAATACCATGGAAATACACTTCCCCGTCAACTTGAAATTGAATTTGCAAAAAGCTGATCACCTTACTCCACAAAGCTAAACCACCTATCCAGTTTCACATTCACTTACCCAGACAGTTTTATCATATATTTTAACTAGTGGGACTGTTCTCCATACCTGTATACTGTGCGGGCTGACTTTGTTGGTTGTGAAAGAATGGAGACTTTTAAGAGGAAGTAACATCCCCATCATCGTGTTGTAATATTATGCCTTTCCTCGCCACTACTCCATGTGGGTTCCGGAAATCAACTGGTAGGAAGTTGGATGTAGGAGTTTTTGCAGGCTACACCAAACTTGACTGTTCATCAGAAGTACCACAAATTATTTTTATATAAAAGTGTTCAGTTTGTTTGAATGATAATTATCACTTCTCCTTACAAGGAATGTCAAAGCTAATTTAGCCTTGTTTCATTAATAGGTTTGGCAGATGAAAGGAAGAAATGCACTGGTCTGCAAAAAAATACATTTCATGAAATGTTTAGCAGCGCACAAAATCAGGCAAGGAGCAGTAATACTTTTAATTGTACAAAATGCGTAAACAGAGAGAGCTCTTTCCTGATCTATTAGTTTGATGCACTTATAGATTGGAATGAAATCACATTCAGTTGTTTGAATAAATATTTGTGGAGTAGAGATTTGCAGTCTAGGGCTGACAAGCTTTTGCAAATAATGTTAATGAAATGACATTACAGAAGTAAAATGTTTCCAACAAAATACTGTCTATGGAAGAAGTACTCACAGCCAGTTATGTTCTCTTAAAAACTATGTTGCTTTGGAAATAATCCAATAATTTGTTTTACTTTCTGGACTCTTGAAACCCTGTCATTTTAGTTTACATATGAATCAACCCAATCGACGTTGCAGTTCGAGCACAATAATTGGGACTGGTATAACCTAATTTAAAAAAAGTAATTGGAGGGAGCAACTTGGTATGTCATTGTTCTTTTTGCAATATATGTGCACTCAGATGTAAACAGAGGGTCAAGACTCCATGTAGCCATGTGACCTCAACAGGAAAAGGGGAGGGGGTGGTGGGGTTATTTGGGAAGGCTCCTGCTGGCAGTGACTATTTAAAGTATATGAACTCAAAGAGTTAATGAATGTCACTGCATCAGCATGTGATGAAAAATGGAATGTTATAAACTCTTTAATATATGATTTTAAATTTTAGACTCATTTACCACACAATCATCAAATGGTGGCATAAGTATGATGGATGCTATTCCATACCCTGCAGGAGACTCCCTGTTACTGGTAGAGTATAGCTTCTTTATGTTAACATGAAAATTTATGAGGAGGAAATCATTTCTGCTCGTCTTTGGAAAAAAAATTCAAAACTTTTTTTAAACAAAACAATCTGTCTCCTGAGAGTTGTCTAACAAGATACAGTTACTTAATTATATTCTTACAAAAAGATGCATTTCTGTTATTCTACCTCTACTGTATTCTTAATTCAATTGTTAGGAATTTAACAATTCAATTTAGTTGCATGGTATAGTCAATATTAAGGATGTTCTTTAGAAGAGAATGAAGCAAATGTGTTGTTCAGAGTGTTTGTGTTAGGAAATGCAGCACTGCAGTGTGGAATATTCCTTGCAGGAGGTATTTTAGTTCAGGCAGCTGTTCAACCACCTATATGCTAACAAGTCTTGCTGCCAGGTTCCTGAGGGGTCCTTGCTGGGAAAAATTAAAACCAAACCTCAGACCTCTCTGTCAGCTTGAAGAATTATATTTTTGCCAGTCTTTGGAGCGGACAGGAAATGACCCTTTCACAAACTGATTTTTTAAAAACAAGTTTTTCTGCCTAGAGCTATCCAGTCTTTCTCTTGCAGTAGAGGGCTCCCAGAGCATTTCCCAGTGTGTTCTGCTGATAGCTTGCCTGCACTGTAGCCTAAAGCCCATGTGCACTGTATGGATGTTGATGTTACAGTGTGTAGTTTAATTCTCTGCAAGCATCCAAGATGTCCAGCACACCTCATGACCCTTTCTATTCCTCTCCTTTTGGACCATTTTATAGGAGGCACACGCCATATGTGGTGCAACCAGACTATCGGATATATGAGCTGAACAAGCGACTGCAGACTCGCACGGAGGTAAGTCCTTCAGCTTTTTGAAAATAGCACATAGTACTTCAAATGTGGCTTTGGGATAATTTCGCAGCAACTCATTACGCTGCTTGAAGTATTCCATTATATGGAGAAACACATGGCTGTGATTATTTTTGTAATTAAATAATGTGACCTCATTATCTCTTGATGCAAATTAATTGTTTAACTTGATAAAAGCTGCTGCTTCTTTGCAAAATTTAATCAAGCCAAGAAATAAGGCATTTTGTTCCCAAGGTTGAACCTCTTTGCACAAAATTTTCTTAATTTGGGGAGTGGACGGGTGTTTGATGGTTAAGTATTTTTTTAATGGAAAGGAACTATCCCACATTACTGAAATTTCCACTGAAATTATCAGAAGCAACGCAGTGGGAGCGTACTACCAGATCAGTGACAGCTAGTTGTCTGATACTTACCGTAAGTAAGAGGTGCTTGGAATGGCTCTCACTGTTGTAACAGGGAGGGTAATAAGAAGAGGCTGAAATGGAAGTTACTCTTTCCTATTGTGCTGCCACCAAGCTCAGTTAGTTAAATTTAAGGAAGTGACAGGGAATTTACAAGAACCCAACAGACCTGTTAATTAAGAAAATCAGACTGTCATAAGCGTCTTATCAGACAGTTGCTCATAAATTCACCTTTTATATCTAAAGGCACGTGAGATATTTATTGCAGACTAAATTTTGCAAGCAAAGAAAATTATATATGTAAAGCGATGTTTTGTAGTTGCGACTCTGTAATCTGAGTTGATAACAAGTTTAGGTACTGATTGCCATTTCGACACTGAATAAATCTTCAGTTTTTATTGCTTATTGGATGTATTTATGTCTAGTGGCAGGACCTTCATGCTGATATTTTAAAAAAGCAGGATTCTCTTTCTCATTACACAGATTATACGAACAGTCAAAGCCGTAATAGGAAAGATGCTTTGGAATGAATTGATGAGCTTTAGTAAAATTTAGACACATCTGATTCGTGAAATTGAAGCATTACCAGAGACCTTTTTGCTTTTACAATAGTAAAGGTTACCTGAAACAGAGTCTGTGTGCACAATATTGTTTCTGTGATGTGTTAACATTCTTCACTCAGCTGCATTTACAGTTCTTAATGTGATAGGGACAGCCTCCTTAGTTTAACATTTTCAAACTGCTGATTGTTGTTGATGCTGGGCTGTCTTCTGTTTTGTTTATCAAG
This sequence comes from Rhincodon typus, assembly GCF_021869965.1. NCBI lineage: Eukaryota > Metazoa > Chordata > Chondrichthyes > Orectolobiformes > Rhincodontidae > Rhincodon > Rhincodon typus. The sequence continues at coordinate 99,213,632 of NC_063332.1, read as the reverse complement.
TTTTGAAAGTGCCATTTTCACTATTTGCCTCTGCAATTTTAATATTGAAATATTGATTTAAGCAGAGTGAGTCGTGTGCATCTCTAACTGGTATTGGATATAGTTTGTGTGCTCAGATTGCTGTATTGTAAATGGAAGCATTTGTTTTGTACTACATTCTTGTTATTGTAGGAATATTTAATGTTTTAAATGCCTGTCTTTCTCTCCTCAAACACTTATTATTGATGTTGCTGAAATTTACTAATTTCAAGGAGTTTAAGTAGAAAGACTATTGCATGAAAGCCGAATTTCCTTCTTGGCACATAGACCATAAGTCGTTCATGTTCACTTTGGCGTACACATTCAACAATGAAACAACTAAAATAAAATGTAGGGAGTACTGTAGTGTCGCAAAGTAGTTGCATTTGTGTTTGCTGTGAATTGCAGTGCCAGTGTTGGAGTGTGAACAATAGTTAGGAGGTGTTGATGACATATTGCTTTTTATTCTCCTTCAGGCTAAATGAAGTGATGGCCAAGTTCAGCAGTTCCCAAAGTACAAATTAATAATTATTCAGCAACTGCATCAATCTTACTAAATGTAACTGATTTAATGAGCTTGCTTTAGTTCAGATGGTATTTAATAAACAATCAGGAAGCAATGCATTGTAATGACTGTCATATTTGCATGATTATTGCTTTGTGTATTGGTGGCAATTTTATCATGAATAGATTAAAAAGAACACAGAATACTTCTAGTTTAAATTTGAAGGGTAAGTGGTAACAGTACGTAACAATGCATTTTCTCCACTAAAACATGAGCTTTTTGAAGTTAAAGTCTCGACAGTAAGGCAGTGCATTATTCATTTTCCGTTTCAAACAAAATTGTGCCGCAACTTAGTGCTTTGAGAGTCAATTAGGTTCAGCCTCTGTCGAATTCTTTTTTTCACCAGCCCTGCTGCTTGCCACCATCAGACACTCACTGCATGAGTGCTAAGAGGTCCCAAAATGCAGCTATAGATCTCTTTGATTAGTAATTGTAAATATATGAAGTTTTGTGGGCTTTGTCCAGGTCAGACAAAATGTTCCTAACACCTATTTAACACTGACTTGTCTTAGTTGGACAATTATTTTTGCTCATAAAAGACAGAGCACATCCCAGAACATAGAAATGAAGGGCAGTGCATGGTTGGAAGACAAGTTGCACTGAGTTTGTGACTAATGTGATGTTTTGGGGAAATTCGTGCTTTGATTCAACATCGCTTTGTAGTTGACCTGTGACTTCATGATGTTCCCTCTAGAATACAGACTGGAACAATGTTCAGTCATATGGAATGGCTGCTGCCTCATTTTTGAAGACAAGACAGAAAACATGAGATGTCCACCCTCCCACTTTTATTTTTGCCTGAGACATTTGCCTTGATTTTAAGTTTTTTACGAAGATCCTGCTATTAATTACATTTTTGTTTTATTTGATCTTGGGATGTGCATCATGTGCAGAATTACAGTTGTAGCCCTTATATTTCAACGTGGTGTGGGCCATTTCAAAAGAAATTTCAAGCCAACTCCGTAATGGTTATGGGATTGGAGTCACTAGTAAGGTAGTTAGTACTGAAAGCCAGGCAGATTTTCTTCATTGAAGAGCTAGGGGTGAACCAGATTAAGACGATGTCTCATTTTAAAAAATAAGCCCATTAGTTCCTCTGATCCCTTTGTCAACAGCATAAAAAATTATTTTCCAGTTCCCTTCAGTTTTGAAAAAGTTATATTGGCCTCAAACTTTTTACATGGTTTCCTTCTTCATAGATGTTGCCAGATCTGCTAAAAAAATTTTTGCCAGCCCTTTGTTTTAATTTCAGATCTCCAGCATCCACAATACTTTTCCTTTATAATTTTTTCTGTTTGATTCTTGGTTGTTTTTATAGTACCTGCCACAGATTATTAGGTTCACAGAATTCAGTTTTCATACCGTGGCTTGATGGGGTTTCAGCTCATGACTTCTGCATTGCAAACCCACTATGACCGCATGGTTAGTTACCTATGCAGTCAATGTTTCATTTGGCTTTGAGAATCCCAATAAAGCTAGGCTGTTTTTTTTTTTGTACGTTCATTGAAAGCCTAGATGTGGTGAACTGGTTGGCCCAGTGAATGACTCGCTGGCCTTTCACCAACCTCCAAATCAAATCTTCCCTATCTGCTCAATTTAAGACTCCCATACCCAGTGGGGTTTGGTCAGACTGATTCCACTTCCCGGTGGGCATGACCATTCAACATAAAAGTGAGAAGTCACAGGCTTGAAGAAATCTCACTCTGGCATAGTATGGAGTGCTGTTCTGAGTTTAGAACAAATTGGTTTGTTTGGGCACTATAGTGTTTCTTTATTCATTCACAGAATGAGAGTGCTGCTGGTGATCCCAGCATTAGTACCCATCAGTACTGGTCCTGAGCAGGTGGTAGTGAGCTGCCTTCTTGAACTGCTGCAGTCCATGTGCTGGTGTACTCCAACAATGCTTTCAGGGAGGGAGTTCCAGGATTTTGATCCAGTGACACTGAAGGAACAGCAGGATAGTTTCAACTCTGGATGGCGCCTGTGTTGCAGCTAGTTGTGTTTCCTGTAAGTGTTAGAGTTCGAGGCTTTTGAAAGTGCTGTCTAAGTAGCCTTGGGTGAGTTGTTGCAATGTAACTTATAGATGGCACACACTACTGCCACTGTGTGCCTGTGGTGAAGGGAATGAGTGTTAAATAATCGGTGCCAATCAGTTGGGCTGTTCTGTCCTGAAGAGGATTGAGTTCACTGAGTAGTGATGGACTCACGTTCATCGATGCAAATGAAGAATATTCCACTACATTCCAGACTTGTGCCTTGCAAATGATGGATGGATTTTGAGGTGACAGGAGATGAGTTACTCTCCACAGAATTCCAGGCCTTTGAGTTCCTCTTGTGGCCACAGCATTTATGTGTATGATCCAGTTCAGTAGCTGGTCAATGGTAAACTCCCAAGATAATGATAGAGGGAGATTCAGCCATTGAATGTCGAAGGATGATGGTAGGATTCCGTCTTGTTGGATATGGTAATTGTGACACTTGTGTGGCATGAATATTATTTGTCCCTTGACAATGTTGGCTTCTTGATGCCCACTTGATAAAACACAGCTTTGATATCAAGAACAATCAGTTTCACTTCCCAACTTGAGTACAGCTGTTTTGTCCACATCTGGATCAAGGTTGTATTGGGGTCAGGGTCTAAGTAGATCTGGCGGAACACATACTGAGTATCAGAGAGCGGGTTATTGTTGAGTTAGTGTTGCTTGATAGCGCTGATGAAGATACCATTAAAGATACCTTCCATTATTTTGGTAATGGTTGAGAGTAGAATCTGGTACAGTAGTAAGCTGAGTTGGACTTGACCTACTTGACCTTTTACTGTGCACCGGGTTGTGATTCAGCACATTGAGCTCTTCATTTGGGTGTATTTGTCAGGTTTCCAAAGGCTTGGGAACCTGGCTATTCACAGTTAACAATACCACATTATAATACTTTAAAAACTCAACTCACCTCTTTGGAGTGGGGTGGTTGACTGTTGCCTTGCCTTGTTAAAGCTGGACACTGGTGAGCTTGAGACAGGATTGGAGCAGAGCAAAGCCCATTTTTTTTTGCTGTTAAACTTTCATCTTGATTACTTGAAATGGAAGGGATTCCCGCTTCCCAGCTCTCAATCTCTCTCCTTATTGTATGCAATAATCTTAAACAATTTTGTAAAGCCTGAACCGGAAAAAGTTTACTTGACCACACCGTGTGCGCAGCCACAGGACTCTTTTTAAGGTGTTCTTCCTCATCAAGGCAAGTATAATTAATCCAGGCCCTAGAGTCATGACAGTAACCAGGTGGGTAAACCTGCCTGCAGTGCTGAGAGGGCTAAGAAAGACCAGCTGATCCAGGGTCATAATTTGACTTGATTGAATCCAACTTTTTGTTTGGTTGTGTAATGCATTAAACATTTGAGAATCAAGTCTCTCTCTCTATCTCCCTCTCTCACTGTTTTTTCCCAACGCACTGTGAAACTACAGTATTGCATCTCAAATGTAATTTAGTAAATTCATATAACAATTCAGAGTGTATTGATTTTTGTAGTTCCATGAAAGCCAGCACAGTGAATGACAAAGTGTATAAGTTGATTTGAAGTCAGGGTGTACATGCAGAGTAGAAGGAAAGAACAGCTGCGAACATATTTGAATGTGCTGATTGTGTACGAGTAATTAAACTGTAGGTGACAAAAACATCTCCCTTTAGGAGAACATCTCAGAAAAAGAATACAATTGTATTCTGCCAGTGTTGGCTCATATGGATCTAGAAGAACCAAAGTAGTTTAGGCAAGGTCACAGATGGAAACTGCAGAAACAAAACTCAAATGATTTCTGAAGTTATCAGAATCGTAAGTTCCTGTTACTGCTCCGAAGTGTTCTTGAGGCGTTTTTAAAATCACATAAAACTTGGCAATCACTATGATACTGCCATGAGTATTCTGTATGCCATATTCTGTACATTGAATGTGCCTGTGTTTTGTCATTTTTTGTGTTCTATATTTAAGGCACTGTCAAAATTACTTTTGGTAGAGTAATGGAATTTCAAACATGATAACTAAAATAATAAGGAGAAAAAGAGGTGTGGAAATGTATGGTGATAAGGAAACTATTTAACCTAAGTTGCTGAAGCATTTTCCTGTTGGGGCACAAAAGTAATGTTTTGTTCACTAAAAGCAAAGGCTGAAATAAGAGAGTCCTCCTGTTATCCACCCCACCCCCAACCACACTGGTGAAAAGTATTATAGCTGCATAAATCAAATAGACTTCATGACAGATTCCGGCCTTCTATTCAGTTTTGTCAAAGCAGAGAGCCACATTGATGTAATTGATGTAAATTACATTGAGTCATTGATGCAAATTGTAAACAGTCTTGCCTCAAAGGAGAGAAGGTGGTGGTCCCCTCAGTACTTTCTATCCACTCCTTGCCCAATTTTATCTAAAGTTCTGAATGTTTTCTACATTTCTACCAGTTACTTACCCTTTCCCAAGGTTATCCCAAGTCTTCACAACTTTGATTCTACTTAATAATATTTTGTGTGAAACTTTGTCAAATGTCTTTGGAAGCCTTCTTATACAATATTGCAGGATTTTCCAAAAATCCACTTTAGTCCCCACATCCTCAAAGAAGTGAAGGAATTTGATCAGACAGGATGATGTCCTTTTAAAGCGATTCTAATTGCTGGTTGCTAAGTTATTATTTTACAGGTGATCATAAAGTTTCCTCCTGAATATTTCTATTATTTACCGCTCGTTGAAATAACCTTAATGCACCTGTAATAACCTGTGTCTGTTCCAATATTTTTTTTGAATACAGACAACATGTTATCCTGTATCAAATCTACACTGCCATTGACTCCCTCACACTCATTATCAATACTATAAATCTCCTACTTTGACTCCTTTGGTAATCTGGAATTAATTTGATGTAACCCTCGAGATTCATTTGCTTTTAGTTAAATTAGTCTGTCTAGAATTTCCAAGTTTGTTAACTTAAAATCATTGTTTTTGTTTTGGTTATCTTTTGAGAAGGAAGAATATGTTCCTTGTGTCTTCCCTGTAAATATTTAAGGGAAGTGTGGTGGACTTGCCCTTGAAAAATAGAAAGAGCCAATATCCTTGTAGTATCATTGCAGACTGAAATGCAACAATTCTCATGTTGGTTACGTTGCAGATGGGGAAATGCAGAGAAACTATAAAATATCTGTCAAAGAAATTGTTAAATCAGAGCATTCTGCAAGCCAACAGTGTCTGCCAATGAATTTGAGACCTATGAGTATCATCAGTGTTCACTTCTGAAATATTAATAGTAGGTGGGCGTTGAATGCATATTCTGAAAGCTACCTGATACACGTGCTGCCCAAAAGTATATCAATTGAGTTTTAAGTTCAATGTGGCAGCTTTAACCGTCGCCATATTCTGGGTAAGGTTAAAACCCTCAGATGTGTCCACATTTATAGACGCTAATCTCTCATTTGCTGCTGGACTCTGCTTGTTGGGGAGCTAAAAGCCATCTATCTATAATAGATACGGAAACCTTGTGTAAATATATGCTAAAGTAACAGTAAACTCAACTACAGTCGGGAATGTGCCATTAAAATTAATTGTTTTAACATTGAAGTTTTAGGTTAAGTAAAACCGCAAAACAAACTTGTGGGACATGAATTTTAGCTTTAGTCTTGATGCAACAAATGTGGAGTGTTTGTGAGCTCTGTGGCTGCCTGCTTGGAGCAGTGTGTGAGTGACTAGAATCCAGTCTTCCTCACTGTAGTGAAGCAGATGTCTCTTGTTTGGCAGCACTCCAGGACAGTATGCTCTGACACTGGAGTTCCTTACGTGATGAAACGATGGTTGGAAAATCTCCACTGCTCCTTGCCTGTATAGAAATCATATGTATCTATAAAGAATGTGCTCACGATTTTCTGCAGGCTGTTTACTTTATACCCATAATGTTAAGTT
>NC_063332.1:99161319-99206616 GCF_021869965.1 Rhincodon typus | reverse complement strand
CCTTTTTTTTGCCTATCAGCAGCTTTTTTTCATGAAATACAAATTACTGATCCCTTTGAAATTTGGCATTCCTTGTTTTGATCCTGAAAAGTAGAAGACAAATTGCTTTGACCCTATGATTCTTCTATCCAGCAATAAAAAAATAAATTTGAAGGTGCTGTGTATAAATTGACAAAATATTCAAAACAGAGCAGATCAGCAAACAATTGGGCACCATGTGGACCAAGGGATATGCAATTCATTTTTTTACTTATCATTGATACCCGCAATCCATGAACAAATAAAGAAACATGCATTCGTGTCACAGTTAAAGATACATGGGTTAACTCTATTAACCAATGTTAAGACTTCTAAAACTTATTTTGTGTGGTGTATGTGTTGCTGGCTAGATCAGCAATTGTTGTCCATACTTAATATCTTTCAGAAGGTGATGGTCTTGAACCACTGCTGTCTATGGTAACCAAAGTTGGGATCTAAATATTCCAGGGTGCTTTACTTTTAGAAAAGATAGAAAAAAATAGAAAAGCAAGTGCAGTCCTGATAAGAGGTTGAGTTAAAGGGTGTCATGAGAAAGGATCTAAGCCCAAAAAAATCAGAATGTAGAATCAGTACAGACTATAAGGAATAGCAATGAGCAAAAATCATAGATAGGAGTAGTCTATAATAATTAGCAATAACCATAACTATCAATAATTATAGTGTTGGGTAAATTAATGGAGCATTTAGTGCAAGTAATTTAATTATCCTGAGATGCTTTAATCTTTGTATGAGTTGGGCAAATTAAATTAATGAAAGTTGCTTGGAGGATGAAATCGTGGAATTCATTTGAGCCCATTTTTGAGAAAAAATATTTTGAGGAATCAACTAGGGAAGAGGCTGTTTTAGATCTAGCATTGTGTAATAAGTAGTAGTTAAGGTAAAGGATCCTCTGGGGAAGATTGATCATGATATAAATTATGTTTTCATAATCACTTTGGTAGTGAGGATGATACGTTCACATCCAAAGCTAGTTCCTTAAGTTTAAACCCAAGGATGGGTTACAGTGTTAGATTGGGAAATTAGCTTAAATGATATGACAGTAAATAAGAAGTGACAAACATTTAAAACGGGAATTCATAATTCTCAATGAATATTGTCTGTTTTCACAGTAGAAGACATAAGGAATGTGTTGGATAGTATTTTGAATCAAGGGTCCAATGAGAGTGAACAATCTGAATTAATTATTTGTTATAAAGCAAAAGAACTGGAAAGGTTAATGGAACTAAAAGCCAACAGGTCCTTTGGATCTGATGACTTGCATCCTAGTTTTGAAAAGAGATGTTTGCAAAGATAGTGGATGTGTTAGATTTGATCTTTCAGAGTTTCCTAGATTCCAAAATGAGCCATGTGGATTGAAATGTAGCAAATATAACCCATGATTTAGGGAAGGTATGAGAGAGAAAATGGATTCTGAGGTACAGAATTTACATGTATTTGGAAAGGCAAAAACAGATTCGGGATAGTCAACATGGCTTTGTGCATGGGAAATCGTGTCTTACTAACTTGATTGAGTTTTTTGAAGAAGTAACGAAGAGGATTGATGAATACAGAGCGGTGGATGTTGTCTGTATGGACTTGAGTAAGGCGGTCGACAAGGTTCTACATGGCAGACTGGTTAACATGGTTAGATCACATGGAATACAGGGAGAACTAGCTATTTGGATAGAAAACTGGCTAAAAAGCAGGAGACACGTGGTGGTGGAGGGTTGCTTTTCGGACTGGAGCCTTGTGACCAGCAGTGTGCTGCAGGGATCGGTGCTGGGTCCACTGCTTTTTGTCATTTATATAAACGATTTGGATGTGAATATAGGAGGTATGGTTAGTAAATTTGCAGATGACACCAAAATTGGAGGTCTAGTGGACAGCAAAGAAGGTTACATCGGAGTACAATGGGACCTTGATTTGATGGGCTGAGGAGCGGCAGATGGAGTCTAATCTTGATAAATGTGAGGTGCTACATTCTGGTAGGGCAAAACAGGGCAGGACTTATACGCATAATGGTAAAGTCCTGGGGAGTGTTGCTGAACAAAGAGACCTTGGAATGCAGGTTCATTGTTCCTTGAAAGTGGACAGGTAGACAGGGTAGTGAAGGAGGCTTTTGGTACGCTTGCATTTATTGGCCAGTGCATTGAATATAGAAGTTGTGAAATCATGTTGCGACGGTACAGGACATTGGGTAGGCCACTTTTAGAATACTGTGTTCAATTCTGGTCTCCTTGCTATAGGAAAGATGTTGTTAAACTTGACAGGGTTCAGAAAAGATTTGCAAGCGTTTTGCCGGGGTTGGAGGGTTTGAGCGAGAGGGAGAGGCTGAATAGGCTGGGGCTATTTTCTCCAGAGCCTTGAAAGCTGAGGGGTGACCTTATAGAGGTTTATAAAATCATGAGAGGCATGGATCGGGTGAATGGTCAATTTCTTTTCCCACAGGGTAGGGGGGTCCAAAACTAGCGGGCATAGGTTTAAGGTGAGAGGGGAAAGATTTAAAAGAGCCCTGAGGGGCAACTTTTTCACGCAGAAGTTGGTGTGTGTATGGAACGAACTGCCCGAGGATGTAGTGGTGGCTGGTACATATACAACATTTAAAAGACATCTGAATGTGTATATGAATAGGAATAGGAAGGGTTTGGAGGAGTATGGGCCAAATGCTGACAAATGGGACTAGATTAATTTAGGATATCTGGTTGGCATGGATGAGTTGGACTGAAGATCCTGTTTCTGTGCTGCACATCTCTATGACTGTATGAACTATAGATAACTAGTAGATGCAGTATATTTGATTTTCAATAACAAGCACGCAGTGTAGTACCATACAACAGATTGTTGAAAAGAATTAAGGGTAGTGGGATTGTGGATAATATATTTAGTATGGGTTGAAGGTTAGGAAGTTGCTAGTGAGCCATGTTCTTGAATTGCAGCAGTCTGTGTGGGTAAGTGCATCTGCGCTATTACGTAGGAACCAACTAGGTGTTATAGTGCTCAAATCTTGGAACAACTAGGAAGGAAAATATGATGTGAGCCTTTATTAGAGGGTGTTGCAGTAAAGGAATATGGAACTGTTGCTGCAATTGTATGGAGCTTCAGTAGAACCAGATCCGGCGTACAGTTTTGATCTCTTTCCTAAGAAACGATGTGTTTGCTTTAGAAAGTTGCAATGAAAGATTGTTTTTTGTCGTGAGAGGAGGTCCTGAGGAGAAAATTACTGGAATGGGCTTAATTGTCTTGAGTCTGCAAGAATGTAAGGTAATCTCATTGAAATATATAAAATTCTGAATAAGAATTAAGAATTCTTAACAGTTCTTGGGAAGATAAATATTGAGAGGCTGTTTTTCTTGTTAAGAGTATCTAAATGGCCTCAGGGCAAAGGGCAACCATTTAGAACTGAAATGAAGAGAAATTTCTTTGAATGTCTGAATCTTTAGAATCCTCTACTTGAGAGGGCTATGAAGGCCCAGTCTTTCAGCACATCCAAGAGTGAGAAAATGGGCATTTTAGTCTCAAAGAAACTTATGAAATATGTGGATAGGGTGAAAAAATAAAGTGGATATAAAATATGAATGGCAGAGCAGGCTTCAGGGTTTCTTTGTCCATCTTCTGCTCCTGTTTCTATGTCTTGACCAAGCTTTTGATCACCTGTTCTTGCGTCTTCTGCTTCAGCTCTGTCAATGTTTTTGTAATACAATACACCCTTTGCTATGTTAAAAGTACTATCCAAGTGAAAATTGCTATTTTTCTCATCAGTGCATTTTTTGGAACTGCAGTATATTGTGTTTAATTTTTATTCCTGATTTTTCCCTGCAGGGTCTGGTTCTTGGTGTGTATGAAGGAGAAGAAGGGAATGACTTGGTACAGTTCACAAAGGCAGGGGAAACTTTTGATAATTCCACATCTGGAAGACTTAAAGAACTCCTGACCATGTACGTATTATATTCTAAAAGAAATTGGACACTACAGGTTATTGAGAGAAATTAAAAAGAGATTTATTCATTGTACTTGGATGAAAGTGTTTCCAACTATTTTGAGGTACTTTTAATATAAAGGAAGATGGTTGTTGTTGTTGGAGGTCAGACATCTAGGCTCTCTGACATCTCTGCATGTGTTCCTCAATGCAATAACCAGCTTCAGCTGCTTCAGAAATGATCTTTCCCTCCAACACAAAGTCAGAAGTGGGGATGTTTGCTGATGATTTCACAATGTTCAGCGCCATTCGCAACTTCTCAGACACCGAAAACAGTCCATGCCCAAATGAAACAAGACCTGGACCATATCAATCATGGACTGACAAGTAACAAGTAAGATTCACGTCTCGCATAGTTGCCATGCAATGACCATCTCCACCAAGAAAGAATTTAACTACCACTTCTTCTCATTCGGTGTCATTACCATTGCTAGATCCCCAACAATTAACATCCTGGGGGTTGCCATTAACCAGAAACTGACCTGGAGACATAGAAATACTGTGGCTACAAGAGTAGATGAGAGACTGGGAAGCTTACATAGAGTAATTTACTTCCTGACTCCCAAAGCCTGTCCTGCATCTACAAGGTGCAAGTCAGGAGTGTGATAGAATACTCTCCACTTGCTGAGAAATTTGTGGTGATCTTTGGTTGCCCAATCTTTATTGACGGTGGCTGTGTCACTTCACAACCATTGTGACATTTAAATAAGGCCAGATGATTCGAATTATTGTATACTTCTGCTATTTGGATGGAAAATTAACTCAGTTAATATCCTACAGTATTTCAGATTTATTGGTTAACATATGCATTTCAAAATACATAGACTTCAAATATGAAAATAATATTGCACTTTTATCAGTCTGAAATGCAATTAATTAATTGAAAGTGTTGTGACTTGTGAGGAAACCATTGTACACGTAACAAGATTCCTTAAAAACATCAAGATGAATGCCATGAAGTGGAGGTGATGGTGTTGGACTGGGGAGGACAAAGTCAGAAGTCACATGTCACCAGGTTGTAGTCCAACAGGTTTATTTGAAATCACGAGCTTTCGGAGTGCTGCTCCTTCGCCAGATGAAGTGGAGGGAAGTGCACAGGCACAGAATTTATGGAATTATCTTGCAATCATCTCTCCGCCTGTAAATTCTGTGCCTGTGCACTTCCCTCCACTTCATCTGGCGAAGAAGGAGCACTCCGAAAACTCGTGATTTCAAATAAACCTGTTGGGCTATAACCTGGTGTCGTGTGACTTCTGACCTTGTCAAGATGAACGGAGAGTTAATTTGGCCATTCATCTCATTTTGAGGTACTTATGAAAGACTAAAGCTATTGTATTTGACGCTTGCAGCAAAATCTCAACACCTTGGATCAGGCAGTTTGTAATGAGAGTTCTTTGCCCCGAGGAGAGTTTCTGATTCTTTATTTGCTTAATCGCAAGAACTGCCTACTTCCAGTTCTGTAAAGTGGCACATTTTCACCCGGACCTCAACCTATTTAATCCTGGTACCCTAGATTTTAATGATCTCATGTTCTGTATAAATGTAAGCTTGTTGTAATATGTTTTGAATGTTTCAAAGTACAAATATTAGCTAATGTGCTGGTGGGGTTTGGGGGGGATGTTGTCTAGCTTCTCTCTGGATATTCTCAAGACATTCAATGGTTATAGGTTGGCAAGACCTGTTTAACTTTCCTTTCAAACAACAGTATGTCTGGCAATGCAGTAGTCCCTTAACTCTGGATTGGAGTTTTGGAACGCTTAAGGCTTAAGGGCAGGAATCTGCAGTTGGGATTCAATTCTTATTGTCTAAAATGAACCAGGGTGAAAAATGCAATGTATTCGTATTTACCAACTCGTGATAATCTGTTCAAAATTGCCTTTTCCGGAAACTAACAAAAAATGTTCATCAGTTAAAAGAGTGAAAAAGAAGTGTGCTGTAAGGTGTTGTTGTCGTAAGTAGGGAGAAAATCATGTTGGCAGTTGACGTATTTAAGCTCTCTACCATTAGTTTCTGGTATTAATGCTTTCTTCAGAACCCGGTGCAACCTTTGACCAGATAAATATCAAAACTAACATGGGAAAATCCCAAGGTGCTTCATGGAGATGATGGGACACTGAACAGAGTGAAAATGAAGACTAGGGTAAGGTGGCCAAAAGTAAGGTTGAAGAAGTGGACTTTGCAAAGGCTTTTGAGGGTGAGGAATGTGAAGGTGAATTGGGTTTAGGATTGAATGGGTGGTAGGCAGGAGAATCGATAGTAGGCTAGTGAGGGGTAGGCCTACTGTGGCCAGTTGATAATTCAGCAATATGGTAGTGCAAGGATTTGGAGGGATTAAGGAGAGCAAACATCCTTTTTTGTGCTCTAGTTTTAATTGATGATTTTTACTTTTTTTTAAGATCTGGACCTGTGCTTAAGAAAGGCCGAAGTCGCATATTTTATGGGCTACATCAGGTATATTTTATAGATTTCAAAATATTTGAAAATTTATTCAAGTAAATGTGGGAATGTTAATTTTACTGATGTTTCACTGATAAAGTGAGATAGAAAACATGTTTAAAATGATTACTGATTTATAATTCTAATGTGGAATTATCAGAATTTCAAATTCTGTAGCTGCATTTGATTGTATCGAAAATTTGCAGATTTCCTTGGTTATTGTAAGAGTAAAATACATCCAGAACCCAGTCGATAATATATATCAATAATTAACAAATTACCAAAAATCTAGAAATTGCATAACTTTAAACATGGTAATTATAGTTCTGCAATCTGAAAACTGCTATGGATTAAATACTGGCCAAAACTGAACTAATAATTACAGAGGAATTGTCCTTGGGATGCATTGTCCTTGGTAAAATTTGTGTTTGTTTCAGTAAACCTTGTTAATGTTGGAAAAGAAAGTAGTTATGCATTTGCAGAGTTCCATACCACATCCCACTAATTAATCTGGAATTGGCATTTGGTAATACAGTACTTGAGTAATGCTGAAAAGATGCATTTTGTCAAAGCTTTTCTTGCACTTAGAAGGACAATTCACAAGAATGCCAATTGAAGTGAAAAACCCAATATATTGAATGAAGAGAGTGTGATTGGTTATCAAGTGGACCCTCTTGGTATAGGTGTTAATGATGACTGATAGTTAATAACCAGGCTTTATTTAATTTTTAAATCAGGCAGGTTTACCGAGATCTCAGGGCAATACATTGACCAAAAATACAAATGAATGGCTGTCATCTGTTACGTTGAGTTGAAACAGGAATAGTGTGGATACATGTTCTTTCTGTCTGCAAAGAACAGAACCCTCTGCATTATGTAAATTCTGGTGCACCACACTTCAAACCTAACTGACAGTCCTAAGTTGGTTATCACCGTAATTCTTTGGGCACTCAGAATTATTCAGAAGATGGTATCCAATTGCGGAATCATATCTGATGTTGGACACTTGCAAATATTGCAAGCACAAGCTAGTTGGGTCCAGGGCAATACTTGTTTCAAACAGCTGAAACAGTATGAGGATCAAATTGAACATCATATCCCTTTTGCTGTTTGCATATAAGCAAGAAACATTAAAATGATAAACATTTATGGACTCTCAGATTTGTGGGCTTGTGTGTATTGGAAAATATCTATCTTAATACAGAGGGATTTGCAGGCAGAAAGAACATGTACATAAATGTTTCCGTTTGAACTCAACAAAATAGGTGGCAGCCATTTAGTTCTTGGTATAGCCTTGAGTGTCATAATTAACCTGCTTTGGTTTAAAATTTAAACAAAACTGCTAGTTAACTGTCAGTCATTGTTCTTGATGGCAGTGTCTCTAACAGAAGTCAACCAATCAGTATCCTAGATAACAAGGTGTAGAGCTGGATGAACACAGCAGGCGAAGCAGCATCAGAGGAGCAGGAAGGCTGACGTTTCGGGCCTGGACCCTTCTTCAGAAATGGGGGAGGGGAAGGGGGTTCTGAAATAAATAGGGAGAGAGGGGGAGGCGGAGGCGGATAGAAGATGGATAGAGGAGAAGATAGTTGGAGAGGAGACAGACCGGTCAAAGAGGTGGGGATGGAGCCAGTAAAGGAGAGTGTAGGTGGGGAGGTAGGGAGGAGATAGGTAGGTCAAGGGGGCGGGATGAGGTTAGTAGGCAGGAGATGGGGTTGGGGCTTGAGGTGGGAGGAGGGGATAGGTGGGAGGAAGGACAGGTTAGGGAGGCGGGGACGAACTGGGCTGGTTTTACGATGCGGTAGTGGGAGGGGAGATTTTGAAGCTTGTGAAATCCACATTGATACCACTGGGCTGCAGGGTTCCCAAGCGGAATATGAGTTGCTGTTCCTGCAACCTTCGGGTGGCATCGTTGTGGCACTGCAGGAGGCCCAAGATGGACATGTTTGCGGAATGGGAGGGGGAGTTGAAATGGTTCGCGACTGGGAGGTGCAGTTGTTTAGTGCGAACTGAGCGTAGGTGTTCTGCAAAGCGGTCCCCAAGCTTCCGCTTGGTTTCCCCGATGTAGAGGAGGCCACAACGGGAACAGCGGATGCAGTATACCACATTAGCAGATGTGCAGGTAAACATCTGCTTGATGTGGAAAGTCTTCTTGGGGCCTGGGATGGGGGTGAAGGGGCAGGTGTAGCACTTCCTGCGGTTGCAGGGAAAAGTGCCGGGTGTGGTGGAGCTGGAGGTGAGTGTGGAGCGGACAAGGGAGTCACGGAGAGAGTGGTCCCTCCGGAAGGCAGATAAGGGTGGGGAGGGAAAAATGTCTTTGGTGGTGGTGTCGGATTGCAGATGGCAGAAGTGTTGGAGGATGATGTGTTGGATCTGGAGGTTGGTGGGGTGGTACGTGAGGACGAGGGGGATTCTGTTTTGGTTGATATTGCGGGGAGAGGGTGTGAGGGATGAGTTGCGGGAAATGCGGGAGACACGGTCGAGGGCGTTCTTGACCACTGAGAGGGGGAAGTTGCGGTCCTTGAAAAACGAGGACATCTGAGATGTACGGGAGTGGAATGCCTCATCCTGGGAGCAGATGCGGCGGAGGCGAAGGAATTGGGAGTAGGGGATAGCATTTTTGCAGGAAGGTGGGTGGGAGGAGGAGTATTCTAGGTAGCTGTGGGAGTCGGTGGGCTTGAAATGAATATCGGTTTCTAGGTGGTTGCCGGAGATGGAGACAGAGAGGTCCAGGAAGGAGAGAGAGGTATTAGAGATGGTCCAGGTGAACTTAAGTTTGGGGTGGAAGGTGTTGGTGAAGTGGATGAACTGTTCGAGCTCCTCGTGGGAGCACGAGGTGGTGCCGATACAGTCATCAATGTAACGGAGGAAGAGGTGGGGTTTAGGGCCAGTGTAGCTACGGAAGAGGGATTGTTCCACGTAACCTCCCCTCCCCCTACCGCATCCCAAAACCAGCCCAGCTCGTTCCCGCCTCCCTAACCTGTCCTTCCTCCCACCTATCCCCTCCTCCCACCTCAAGCCCCACCCCCATCTCCTACCTACTAACCTCATCCCGCCCCCTTGACCTGTCCATCCTCCCTGGACTGACCTATCTCCTCCCTACCTCCCCACCTACACTCTCCTTTACTGGCACCATCCCTGCCTCTTTGACCTGTCTGTCTCCTCTCCACCTATCTTCTCCTCTATCCATCTTCTATCCACCTCCCCCTCTCTCCCTATTTATTTCAGAACCCCTTCCCCTCCCCCATTTCTGAAGAAGGGTCTAGGCCCGAAACGTCAGCCTTCCTGCTCCTCTGATGCTGCTTCGCCTGCTGTGTTCATCCAGCTCTACACCTTGTTATCTCAGATTCTCCAGCATCTGCAGTTCCTGCTACCTCTGAAACAATCAGTATCCTGTGTTCATACAGTATTAATGTTGACCTTCCTTTTAAATTGGTATTCATATGAATTGTCCCGATGAATTCAAAATAAAAAAAGTTGACAAAATCTCTTTTTTGGCAATAGTTTGGAATTTAAAGTTATTTTCAGTAATAGTGACCAGGAAACTCTCTTCAATTATCATTAAAACCCATTTAGTTTCTATACCCTTTAGGGAAGAAAAGTTGCCATTCTAAACTAGCTTGCCCTAAATTTGACTATCACAATGAAATGGCATTGCAGGCCACTCAGTTGCAAGGGTGACAAATGCTGGCCTCGACTGCAATGCCTGCTTCTCACAAAAGAACTTTGAAAAAGTTTGCAAACACTTTGAGACCTAACTTTCAGCTTGCACCCTTTGCTCCTTCATCTACTTTGCTGGTTCGATAGTGTGGAGTTGGAGGAACACAGCAGGACAGAGGGAAGGGTGGGGCGGATAGGTGGGGAAGAAGATGGACGGATGAACTTGTCCATCTTCTACCCCACCTATCTGCCCCAACCACCCTACTGATCAGTCCCCCCTGCCCCTACCTGCATCCACCTATCACCATCCCACCTACCTTCCCCCAGCCCCACCACTCTTTCCTTTATTTATTTCCCAGCTGCCTGGCCACTCCCCAGTCCTGATGTAGGGTCTAGGCCCAAAATGTTGACTCTCCTATTCCTCTGATGCTGCCTGACCTGCGGTGTTCCTCCCGCTCCACACTGTATCATCTCTGACTCCAGCATCTTCCTTTCTACTTTGCTGATTATCTGATTTCATTTTTTATAAATTTAACCACAGCGATAATCAGCTGCAGTGGCTTCTCTTCCTGCTCTTGCACTGTTGTCTATGGTGACCCCGAAGAATATATCATTTTAGTCCCCTCCTATTATTGATCTATATGTTTGCCACTCAAAGACATGATCCATAATAAAAGTTTTCATACGCAGCCTGACTACATCCAAACTCTACCTCTCTCAACATTTCCACTACCTATAAATTATTAGGTTTTTTGCTAAAATCTAAATTATTTAAATATTGAGTGGACAAAAGCCATTTTGTTTGGTCTGCACTGAAAATACTTTTCCATAGTTATGGGCCCCAATAATGTCTTTGGCAGCTGTCCGAAATGGAAATCAAATGTTGTAATGTTGGTCTCATATTTGACCAGAGACCAACTTGCAACCACAGATTTGCACTATCACTAATAATAAATACTTACTGGCCAAATATTATCCAACTCTGCCCCTTGTGCAGCTTATCTACTGCAGTTGTGAACCACCAGACTTGACTTCTAATGCCCACCTAGCTGATCTCTCTTGTTACATTCAAAATCCAAAAATGTATACCTGTGTCCTGATATGCATTAAATTCCGTTCACCCTCTGTCCCTTTGCTCATATTCCTGCATTGGCTGTTAGTTAAAAATGCCTCAATTTAAAAATTCTCATTTTTTTTTCAAGATGTGACCTCATCTTTCACTGTCACCAAATAGCTCCTCCGTTGCTGTGCCTTCAGTTGTCTAGTTCTTTAGCTCCAAAATTCCCTTCTTAAGCCTCTTCACCTTTTTACCCTCTTTTTGTCCTTTAAGTTCTCCTTAAAAAAATACCTCTTTGATTAAGCTTTTTTTCATTTGCCCTAACATTAAATTAACTCAATATTAAATTTTGTTTTATAGCACCATTGGAAAGTGTCTTGGTGTGCGTATCGTATTAAGTGTTCTATATAATCACAAGTTATCAATTCTAGTTATTTTACTTGTTGCCTTCAACCACCTTCAAAACTCTGCACTCATGAATCCACTTAATTTTCTGCTGTGGCTACTTCACTCGCTTTCAAAAGATTTAAGGAAACCTACTTCACCAACCATTTCTTACAACCAAACGTTTGTGTCACAGCAATCCCATTTCAGTTCAGTTTCTGGTGCATATCAACCAGTCCACTAGATGGAGCATTGTATTGCGCTGCTTCTATCTGAGAACAACACCTACAGAATGTACTTCATGGTTGATTAATTGTCAAATTCTATGTTAGTAAAACATAACCGTGCAAAAATTCAACCTAGACTGACTTATTCTCTCAGGTTACTAGAGAAGGTTGTGGCATGATAACAAGGGCACAGAATGTGATTAGTTGCTACTTAAAAATAAATGAAGTTCTGTTAGTATTGCCGAAGAAGAGAGACCCAGTATCTCTCCCCACCACCCCCATCCCAACCTACCCTAAATACTCCATCACTTACCTTGCTACTTTATGCCCTGGCACCTTACCCCTATCCACTTGGCACATAGTGGACATTAGTTTCTACTGTATTCTCCATTCCAACACCACAACTAGTCCGAGTTAACTTGCCAACCAGTCAGTACCATTTCTTTATACAGTGTAAATTGTTGCTCCCTTTGAAACTTGGCATTAACCTGATGAGTGCTAATTGAAAGGCTTTGACAGATGTCTGTTTTATTAGCAGTACACATGTTCTTTACCATGAAGTGACTTCTACTAGGATGTTGTTGTATGAATTTTAACACAATTATGAAATTGTTCTTATTCATAAAAAGGATGTTTTACTTTAATAGGATTTCCCTCATGTTGTAGTTGTTGGTCTTGGTGACAAAGGTGTTGGAATAAGTAACTTGGAACAATGTGATGAAAGCAAAGAAAATATTCGAGCTGCAATAGCAGGTAGAGAATGCTTTTGGTTAATTTGTATGTGATGATTATTAATATCAGCTGCAAATGTAGTGAGATCAAGTAAAGTGATTGTTTGAAGCTTGGGAATATGTTTAAACTGATAAAAAGGACCTAATAGAGAGAAGAAGCATGATTATATACTGGATTATTATTATCATTCCTTGCAGAGTTATAACCTTTTACCAAGACAAGAAATGGATAGAGGTATGAGGCTAGTTTAGAGTAGGTTTCTTGCCTTTAATTGAAACTTGCTGCAGTTAAAATTAATCCAACATTATGTGACACAAATAATTAAAACATTAAAATTGACATTGAAAAATATGTTGATTTTTATTAGATTTTATTCTTGAAAAATATCTGGACAGCCCACTTAAAAGCAAGACTTTCCATTCTTAAACTGGGCAGGTGACAACTTGAACATTTTAAAAGATTTGAAGGTTTCAGCTATTAAGCTATATTCAACTCAGTTTTAAACAAAATCTGTCTATGAGCAAAAGCACTAAATAGATATCAAGAAATTCTTCTTCATAACAAGCTACCTACTTATGGCATTGATTTCCAGGGCAAAAACCAAAGAATTTTTTCCCGAAACAATGTAATGATACAATGGGGCATTCCTTGTTTGTTTATCAATGGCTGAATTTAGATGGGCTAACTAGATTCCTCACTTGTAACCTATATGATGAAATACACATTTTTTAACACAAAATTGGAAGATAGTGTGGCTATATCAACATCACAATTCCTACACAAAACACAAACACTAAGTAAAAGAATTAGAGAGTCTAAAATTATTTTATGAAGTCAAATACTCTCATAAAATTCCGCATGAATTTTCAGTTCAACGAAGGTATAATTTTGAAATCTGATGTGTAGAATTTGACTATAGTAAATAACAGTTCAACCAATATTTTTGACCATTTTATGGAACTGTTGTGTGAAGGAAAACACATTTGTACAGTGTTTTAATGATAGAAAATTTAGCATCTGAATTTCTTGTAGTTGGATGCAGGCAGCTACAAGACCTAGAGGTTCCTCTGGTTGAAGTTGATCCATGTGGGGATGCTCAGTGTGCAGCAGAAGGAGCTGTTTTGGGTTTGTTTGAGTATAATGAGCTGAAGACTAAAAAGAAGACTGTGGTCACTGTGAAACCATATGGAAGGTATCCAGACATTCTGTATTTATGCAAAGTGTGCTCTTAATTTTACAAACAGCATTTTATTTATTTGGTTATACTTTGGGAAATCTGCACGTGAGCAAAAAACTGAATTGCTGTACAACTGCTGTCAAGATCTTTACCTATCTTCCTGTTCTTGGCTCCGGCTCTGTTTGAATTCAGCAATCATTTAATAAAATAATTGAAGGACTTCTAGTTTTGGTGTAAATCTGTACTGCTTATCCTATGTTTATTCTCTGATTTCTGTAGCAAAGCTAGTTGTTATAGTGCTTTTATAGTTCACCCTTTCATGGCGTGTTTACACCTGAGTCTTTTTTCTTGTCTCTGCACTTGTTAACTGGCTTGTGAAGTGTTTCTTGCATTTCTTTTCCAAACTTTCAATAGCTGCAGATTTTTTTCTTCATATTTTGTACTTTTATTTAACTGACTTATTTACATTTTAAAAGTATGGAATGTAATTAAGCCTATTTTTTCACCCAAAATATGTATTTTTGTATTGTAAATAAGTCAAAGTTAATGTAAAACCAATCTTTTTGGTTGATTTCTGTTGTTGGTCCAAAAACTATTATTTTGAAACCATATAAATTGCTCACATGGTACTTTATTGGCTGTGATGGGTAAAAATGCTGTATAAATGCAAGTCTTTCTTGTCCATTTTGACATGTGAGTACTGAAGATTTTTAATTCACTTTTTTTTGTGTATTAGTTTGATCTGATAATTTGGACTTTATGGATCTGATACTTTGGCTTCTTTGAATTACATTGACTAATATGTGCATTTTTTAAAAAAAAACTTCATGTCTTTCTCTAAGTTTGGAAACTGAGACATGGCAGAAGGGAGTTCTGTATGCTGAAGGGCAGAATTTGGCAAGACATTTGATGGAAGCACCAGCTAATTATATAACTCCGACCAGTTTTGCAGAAATCATTCAACAAGCGCTATATTCAACAGGTGATAAAGTCAGTGTGCACATAAGGTAATTCTGACATCTATTCTAATGTTAAATGTGAAGTTTCAGTATGTGTGAGAAAAGGCAAGTGGCAGAGCCCAAACAATTCATTTTCAGTTTGTGTTACTTTATTGAAAGCTCCAGCTCAAGAAAAGCTCCAGTTTGTGGATGATATATTTAATACCAGCTAAGGTATCCTGTGAATGAATTTAAAAAATTGTTTCTCTCCTTTTTATCTCCTACTGTACAGCTAGCTCTCCTATAACATGACAGTTGCATTCTTGTGTAACCTCACGCTATAGAAAATCATGCTATAGGGAAAGCACTATCCCTTTTCAACAGAAAGTTTGTGTTATCCAGACAGCATCCACTATTCATCAATCGTGTTACAGCCAATTCGTGTTAACAAAACACCCGTTATAGCAGAACTACCTGTATGTTATTTTTTAGAATACAGTGTGACTCCTGAAACCGATTGGTTAGGGTTTGGCAGTTGTGCATGTGCACTCAGCTTGCACTGCCTCTGCTGAGGCATGCAGTTTTTTTATACTGCTGGTGTGTGTCCATCAGCAGTGTCAATACTGGTTTGCACCTACATGTGGTGATGTTATTGATCCACATGCTCAATTATTCTTTCTGGCTTTGGGTGACAGTGTGCCTTCTGCCAATTAGCACTGTAGCTTAGGAAGCTCTTTTGTCTGCCATTTCCAAATACCCTCCACCGCCTTTCATGTTCTCCTCCTTCTACGCACTTGTGATCCTATCTCCCGCACCCTGTACTATAGAATCATAGAATCCCTACAGTATGGAAAGAGGCCATTTTGTCCATCATGTCTGTACCAATCCGCCAAAGATCATCCCACCCAGACCCAGTCCCCCATCCTTTACGCATAACCCCGCATTTACCATAGCTAATCCACCTAGCCTACACATCCCTGGATACTATAGTGCAATTTAGCATGAATCTGCACATCTTTGGGCTGTGGGAGGAAACCCACACAGACACAGGAAAACGTGCACACTCCACACAGACAGTCACCCAAGGCTGGAATCGAACCTGGGTCCCTGGTGCTGTGAGGAAGCAGTGCCTATCACTGAGCCACCATGCCACCCTAGGCGGCACTCCATTTTCTGGCCTTTCTCACCTGTGGTCTGATGGTCTATATCTTAGTCCTACCAGGACATAACCTCGTTCACTAACCAGCCAAACCTACTGTCCCTGACCCCCAATTTCTCTTCTCTTTATTTTATCAGTGTTATAATGATGTATTGAACTCCTTAATTTCTTCCTTAAATTAGTTAGTGGGAAATGTGCATCACTGGCTGAACCCTTGTCTGTCCCTAATTACCTTGGAGACAATGGCGGTGAACCGTACTCTTGAATTGCTGCAGTCCTCGGGTTGTAGGGACACCCACAATGCTGTTGGGAAGGGAGTTCCAGGATTTTTACCCAACAGCAGAGAAGAACAATAATATAGTTCTGAAACATGGTGTGTACTTTACAGGGGATCTTCCCAATAGTGGAGTTCCCATGCAGTTCTGCCCTTGCCCTTCTAGATAATAGAGATCACAGGTTACAAGATACTGTCAAACGACACTTGATAAGTTGTTGCATTGTATCTTGTCGATGTATACAGTTCTGCTAGTGTGTGTCGCTGGTGAAGAGAGTGAATGTTGAAAGTGGTGGATGGCTTGCTTTGCCCTGATGGAGTCAAGCTTCTAGAGTGTTGTTGGAGCTCATCCGACGCAAGTTGGAAGTATTCCATTACATTGCTGACTTGTTGCTTTGTAGGTGGTGCACAGTCTTTGAGGAGTCGGGAGGTAAGTTACTCTCCACAGAATTCTTAGTCTGTCACCTGCTGAATGAGCCTTAATTTTCCCCTGAATCCCATTCATTGCAGTTTTACTGGGGGTTCTGATTGATACACTTGATCATATGTTCTCTTGATGTCAAGGGTAGACACTCTGGTTTCACCCTTTGATTTCAGCTTATTTGCCCAAATTTGGTCCAATTTAATGAGGTCAGGAACTCACTGACCTTGGCAGAACCCAAACTGAACATCACTGAGCAAATTATTCCTTTGCAAATGCCACTCAAGAGCACTGTTATTTTAGATTGACATATGTGAAAATCTTCTGATTGTCTCATACTGGTTGAATTAGTGGAATTGGAATCCCTTTCCCTGTTTTGGGAGTGTTGCATTTTCAAGAAGGAGTCCTTTGTTCATCTGCTCTGTCTGATAGAGCAGTATGTCATTGTGGAGAAGGCAGCTGTTGTTGGTACTGTTAATCCTCTTGTTCCTCATCATGTATAAGCTGCTCCAATGCTGCAGCGAAGGCTAACAGATCAAAGTGGACAAAAGTCAAGATTGCTAAAATAGATTCCTTCCAGTTCAGGCACAGGCTGTTCTCTCCTGTTAGTTAAAATGGTCCAAAATTGCATATTAAATGAATAGATGTTACAATGGCCTAGTGGTATTATAGCTGGATTGTTAATCCAGAGATCCAGATTCTGGGGACCCGGGTTCAAATCCTGCCACAGCAGTTAGTGGAATTTGAATTCAATGGAAATAAATTGGAATTAAGAGTCTACTGATAACCATGAATCCATTGTTAATTGTCAGAAAACAGCATCTGCTTCATTTAGGAAGAAAACTACCATCCTTACCTGGTCTGGCCTACATGTGATTCAGGCCCACAGCAATGTGGTTGATTCTTAATTTCCCTGGGCCTAGCCAGTGACACCCTCATCCTGTGAATGAATTAAAAACAAAACACATTACAATAATGTAATTCAGAAATGTTGAAAACCATCTACAAAATAATTAACATACCCTGATAATGAGTCCTCCATAAGTTTCCCTGGACAGAAAAGCAACAAAACATTTTCAGTCTGATGGACTGGTAAGCTTTTAAAACTTAATTGCTCAATGAATCCCTGCGATGTTTTCACGCTAGTGGTTTCCACACAGCTCAGGAACACGTGTGCTGGCTGTAAAAGCCAAGCTGTTTTAAAGGCAGAAGCAATGACTTCTTTACATAATTAAATTAAAGACACATTTCAATTCCCCTGCCTTCAAATTATGCACCAATAAAGACTGCAAGTAACTGGGATCATGTTGACGTCTGATAAACTGACCTTTTTTTTGAGGTTTTAACCTTTCCGGTCCTAGCTCAAACCCAACATTTCTTGACATTTGAAATTCTGTCTATTGCATTTTTGTTGTAAAAAAAAGTTTCTCTTCACCTTTTCAGATAAAAGTTGGCAGTCATATTAATGGCTGATGTATGTCTAATGGCTAAAAAGTAATCTTTGTTCATTTCTTATATAAGTGGACAATAACGGTAATTATAGATTTTTTGTATGTAATTACTGCTTATAAAAATTGCAAGGAGAAACTTCAATTCCTAGTCTGTCCTCCCTTCCCACCCTCCTACCCAATGAGTTGAAGTAATGAATAGCTGAGTAATACAGACCAGAAAGTTGAAGCCAAATTCCCCAATCCATTTTGAGGTCTTTGTTAATGCTTTGCATCAGAATTCATTATCACTACTTTGACAAGGTGCCAGAAGACATCTGTTATGAATAAAACTATCACAGAAAAATAACGGTAATTTTCAGAACTAAACCTGCAAAATTTGGTGAGATAGGTTGCATGTTCTAAAGGAAAGGGCTGCATCTTGCACTAATTATAAAGTTGCGTGTTCTTTCAGAAGATTTGAAATGAAAGAATTAAATGTATCTTAGCAGAGTTTTAAGCAATATTATTAACAAGGTTAATTAACAAGGCATTCGTTATCCAACTGTTTCAGGTATTTGCTTAAGAATTTTGTGTGCACATGAGCTAATTCTGTTCATGTCATTCGTTACAAGGGATTGTTGGAAAATCTGCTTTTTTAATACACAGATGACACATTTAGCTGGCTTCCAGAAGTGTCTCAAAAACAGGCTGGAATTACTGAAACATTCTGTCACTGAGTATATTATTGGAACCTCGATTAAAGTTATTATCAGTACCCACGGTTGTATTTGTTATGCTACTCGACTAGTAATCCAGAACATAGCAGTTTAAGAATTTGAAATAACTTATTTAAAAATCTAGTATTAGTAAAAGGTTTTTTGTTAAAATTTTGGATGCTGCAAAATAGCAACTGGTTCATTAATAGCCTTCAGAAATGGATACCTGCTGTTCATACTGGGTCTGGTCTACACTTGACTCCAGTTTCACACCAGTGTGATTGATCTTGACTCCTTGGTGAAATGATCCAGCAAACCATTTGGGGAGACTAGGGATGGACAATCACAGATATTCTTTCCAGCATTTAAAACAATAGCAATTTCTTATGACACCATTTTACTGAGGACAGTTTCCAATAATATTTATTTTCCATTTATGTCTGACACAGATCCAAATCCTGGATTGAGGATCAACAGATGGGAGCTTTCCTTAGTGTAGCTAAAGGTTCAGATGAAGAACCAATTTTCTTAGAGATTCACTATAATGGTTCTACAGTTGCCAGTGAATCACCACTAGTCTTTGTGGGAAAAGGTGTAACATTTGACAGGTAGGTTCTGACTTTGTCTCGTATTTTCTCTATAAAATAAATTTAAAAGTTCAAGAAGTTGTGTCCTGTTTTTTCAATCATACAGATAGTGATTAAATAATAGAGTTGAACTTCAACGGAAGCAAACAGGCAAGTTTGGTTGAGAGTGGGGTGGGGTTCATATTTGAGAAAATATATTCGACCTAAATCCATCTCCAACCTGTCCATTTTCAGCTTTGACTGAAACTGGAAGTTAGTTGGGTAACCAACTTGATTCAAAGAAACAGTTTGAAACTTGAAATATGGTAATGAGGATGGGTATTTCTGTTTTTGGGCTTTGCTTCTACTGACCAAACCAGCCTAGAGTCGGGAACCGTAGCAGCTTTGTCAAGACAAGGTGATAGATTCAGGCATTTCAGTGCTTCCAGATATCTGCCTGAGGAAATTCCATTGCCTGAAGCTTCCGCAGTGGCCTTCCTCGACAGTTCCTGACCTCTCTCTCTCTCACCAGCCCCCTATAATCACTACACCCACCAGATCCTGACCTCTTCCCCACCCCTCTCCACACCCCCAACCCATCATGCCCCTGTGAGACAATATCTCTTCTAGTTTTAGACTCTTGATTATTCCCCATCTCTATCCAGGAAGGCTACAATTCTCTCCAATGCATGAGCAATGGCATTATTCCCTCTCCCTACCCCCTCCATTCAGGACCAGGCACCTTCACAGGCTCCAATCCTGTTTGTCACGAGGGCTCCACTTCTGTTCTACCTTCTCCCACCCCTACTCTAGTCAACCTTCTGGTTACTCCCCTCCTTGAACGACTTCTATTTCCCACTCCGCAGTGTGTGATAGCATCCACGTAATGCTGGCCAGTCCAGTAAAAGTTATCATATTTTTGTTTCTAAATGTTCCATCTTTCCACTATTGAACCCTAGTGTTTTAGGAGAGTGCAGTTCACAAATTCTAACAGTGCAAACTCGCTTGGCAAAAGTACTGTTTGTCCTCGAAGTCAAAAGTCAGTCTTCTACTTCTCTGTCTCAAAAAGTAAAGGCATTACTTACATCAGTAATGAAGGCTTTCGTGGGATTTACATCCAAAGTAAACCATCATCCCATCTTGCCCTCCCTGCAGTCTACCCTGACCTAGGTTTGGGCATTGTTGGTAGAACCTTGATGTAAATTAACATTTGAATTCAAACTCTTGTTGTTTGAGTTTTTCCAGATTTTTGTTGAGGTATTTCATAATATTGGAAAGCTGACTGAAAAAACCCGATAGTGAGCTACAGTAAATCACTTAGGTTCTTAGCAAATTCATTCCTTTGTATGATGGGAGAAGTTAAAGTTGGTTATAAAACAGATTTGCATTTTGTATCCATGCATATGGTATTATGTTTTAGCTGACTGTATTTCCATTTTTTTTGGCAGTGGTGGAATTTCAATCAAACCTTCTTCAGGTATGGAAGCAATGAGAGCTGACATGGGTGGAGCAGCAACAATCTGTTCTGCAATCATCACTGCAGCATCTTTACAACTTCCCGTTAACATTATAGGTAAAACAGCAGAGTATAATTCTCCTGTAATGCTGACAACTTTGAGATGTTACTAAAATTACGATCTAGCATTTTTACTTTGCCTTATTTGCACAATTTATGAATCTCAGAACACTGAACCCTTTGGGTACTGATTACCAGTTCCTGCATTTAAAATATGGAAGAATTATCTAGTGACTACATAATTTATGTACCATTTTAGAAAGTACTGTATAGAATCACATTTTAAAACCATGGAATAATTGTATTTTTCGTGTGTGAAGATTTTCCTGCTCATACTTTGTTTAATTTCAAAAGGTTAAAATTCACATCTCTGGAAGGCAATTTTGGAATTCCTTTGTTTTTTAAAAATAGTTTATCTCAACAAATCAATGTTCTTTTTTCCAAATATTTACCTGTATTTATATTCAGCAAACTTTGTTTTAACTGGCACTTTTCAATTGGCAAAAATTACATAACTCGAATACCGCTATCTACTATGATGTCTGAGTATTTATGCTGTACATAAAGTATAACAGTGATGTGTATACCCTCTGCATTACATTTCTGTTACTTACTATATGTTTTTACATTGATTTTAGGAGGTGTGTTGATGTTTTTACATAGATTTTTGGGGATATTGATGTCTCAAAGCTTCATTTGGTCAGGCTTTACTGAGGTTATGCGTACCTCTTGATTATCTGGAATATTTGATCAACTAGCACACCCCTGATCCTATAGGTGCTGGTTAATAAAATGTTTGCTGTATTATCTCAGTTTAGAAGTAATTGTCGCCTATACATCATTTATTAAATGGGCTAGCAATGGAACAAGGAAAATTTAAAGTGCCTTGCCGTCCTCCCAAAAGGAGTTTCAGTTGTCCACACACCGCATGCTGAATTTACATGTAATTCTTACTACTTCTGTTAGCGGATCCGAGGATATGGAGAATCATACTTGGTTTTGGTGGAAAAGCTTTGTTACTAACTTTGTTACTACTCATATAACTTCTAGGTCTGGCTCCTTTGTGTGAGAATATGCTTAATGGCAGAGCAAATAAACCTGGTGATGTAGTCAAGGCAAAGAATGGGAAAACGATACAGGTAAATTGATTTTTTATTTTGAAATGCATCACCCATGTTCTTAGCCACAATTCTGTGCACTTTCAACTTTGGTCTTTTTTTATTCATTCATGCAATGAGGGCATCCTTGGCTCGGCAGCATTTATTGCCCATTTTTAATTGCCCAGAGGACAGTTGAGAATCAACCACATTGCTGTGGGTCTGGAGTCACATGTACACCAGACCAGGCAAGGATAGCAGTTTCCTTCCAAGAAGGACATTAGCAAACCAGATTGGTTTTTCTGACAGTTGTATTTATCATTAGACTCTTAATTCTAGAAAATTATTGAATTCAAATTCTACCATCTGCCGTGGTGGGATTTGAAACCAGGTCCCCAGAACATTACCTGGCTCACTGCATTAACAGTCCAGTGACGATACCATTATGCCGTCACCTCCCATCTTTAGTTCAATCTTCAGATCAAAAACATATCAGATGTTTTTTGGACATCCACGTGGATAACATTCATTCACACTCCAATACACATGATGTTAGTGACCTCAAATATCAGACACGACTTACCTATCAAATATCCCTGCTGATGCTCTGTGATCTGTTCGTCCTGGCTGAGTGCTGTGTTTGGTGAAAGATTCTAAAGTTATCTCAATAAATTATATTAAATTCGTAGTTTTAAATCTTATTCACTTCTTGAATAATTGAGTACCATTTTCCAATTTTCCAAGACACAATTCAAATCTAGAGAGTTTCAGAAATTAATAAAAACACAATTACTTCAAAGTTGGGTCATTCAGGAGAAAATCAAAAAGCACTTTTTCACATAAGGGAAATTCAGATGTGGGCTTTGCTTGTTTGACCAGCATTTGTTGACCATCCCTAACTGCCCTGAGAAGCTGATTTTGAGTTAAAATGGTGTCTCCTTGGAAAAATAGTTTAAACATTGCTCTAGTCCTTTGCTTTGCTTCATGTGTATAATTCAGCAAGGTAAATTGTCCTATTGTTAATATGTGTTTGGGAGAAAGATGCAATTTATACGAGTGTACCTCCGGGCTTACATACCTATGAACATAAGGAACAGGAGTAGGCCACTCAGTCCCTTGCGACTGCTCTGCCATTCAATAAACTCATGGTTGATCTGATTATTCCACATTTCTGCCTATCCCCAATAGCCTTTCACCCCCATCAAGAAACTATTTATGTTTACCTTAAAAAATATTCAAAGACTGTTTCTACTGCCTTTTGAGGAAGAGTTTACCAAAAAGCCATGACTGTCTGTGAGAAAAAAAAGTTTTATCTCTGTCTTGAATGTGACTGCTTATTGTTAAACAGTGACCCCCAGTTCTTGATTCTCACACAACTGGAACATCTTTTCTACATCCACACTGTCAAGGCCCCTCTGGATCTTACATGTTTTCATCAAGTCACCTCTTATTCTCTAAACTCCAGTGGATACAAGCCTAGCTTGTCCAATCTTATCTTATAAGACAACCTCACCAGTCGGGTATTAGTCTAGTGAATCTTCTCTGAACCTTTTCTAATGTTTACATCCTTCCTTAAATAAAGATACCAGTACTATACACTGTATTCAATATATGGCGTTAAGCAATTGCCCTGTACAAGTGAAGCATATCCTCCCTACATTCTTATTCAATTCACCTCACACTAAACAATAAGATTTTGTTAGCTTTTCGTACTGTTTTCTGTGCCTGCATACTCATTTCGTATTTCATGCACCAGGACACCCAGAGCTCTGATTGTACCTCAACCCTTTTGCTACAGAAACCTTCCAAATAACATTTTCAAGTATTCCAAAGCTGTATATATTCATGTGCTGCATAAACACTGTCACTAATTTACTGTCTCTCATAAAGTCCCCTCTCACCTTACACCTATGACCTCAAGTTTTGGATTCCCCTACCGTGAGGAAAAGACCTTGGTTATTCACCCTATCCATGCCCTTGTGATATTATAAGGTCACCCTTCAGCCTCCGACGCTCCAGGGAAAAAAGCCCCAGCCTATTCATCCTCTCCCTATAACTCAAACCCTCGAGTCCTGGCAACATTCTTGTAAATCTTTTCTCCACAGTCCTAGATGCTGAATTCCAGGCCCTAACGACTCACTGTATCAAAACGTTTTTTCTCACCTCACATTTGCTTCTTTTGCACACTTTAAAATTGTGACCTCTGGTTCTTAATTAATTTATACTTGAGAGTTATTAATTAACAATGTTAGGAAATGTTTAACAGAAACAAAAACATTATATTACATTTACATTAAATGTGCAGTTAGTAAATGTTCAAAAGAAACAGACAAAAATATTAGAAAGCTACATAATACCTGAAAGATGCTACATATGTTTTAATCAACTTGCCTTGCAGATTAAATCTGTATATTATCTGTTGCCACCCTTATGGGAAATTCCCAGCTCTTCCAGCATCATGGTGAGGATGGCTGAAATATCCCTGTACTGTAAATCTTTTCTGCACCCTCTCAGGTTTAACAACATCATTCCTATAGAAGAGCGACCAGAATTATACACAGTATTCTAAAAGTGGCCTCATCACTTTTACTATGGCTTTTTGGAAGCAGTAAGAGGGAGAATTTGAGACAGACCAGCATCAACAATCTTTTGGGGAAGTTCTGCGTGACAACAGTGCTTTGCGTGTTCAAGGTGGAGAGTGCCAAGGGCAGCAGAGAACAAAAATTGTCCAGAGCTTGCCCACAGAAAGCATCCTCTGTGTCTCTGTAAGAGGAAAAAGACAGAAAACCCAAGGAAGCTTAAAACAAAAGAATTTGTAGAAGAAAAGGCTTACGTTCACCTGATTAAAGTACAATGAACAGTGTTGTCAAGAATCAGAAAGACAATGAGGAAAATAAATTTCCACTTTGTCATCTAGTCTTTTGATCTTTGAAATTTTGTTTATCCATTATATTGCTTTGCGTCCATTACGAATGTTTTAAATAGTTTGCCTTTTGATTGCCTTAATGGTGATTGGGTGTGTCTCTGTAGGATTTTGAAGGTGTATAGTTTAAGTTGCAAAAGATAGAAATCCTTTCCTTTCAATGTTCTTGTTAAAGTTGTGTGTTCCAATAAATAGAGATTTTTGTTCTGTTACTAAAGAATTACAGCTGTCATTCAGACAAATTGGTCATTTTGGTGGTCTTATTTGGAATTTATATATTTTTTGATGGTTTGTGGCACAGTGGGAAAAGATTCATGACACTGACTTCCCAATTACGTCATGACAACTTATTCACATTTTATTCTGTCTGACATGTTCTGGTAAGAACATGATCTGTAATTCTATTTTAATTTAATCCCTACCCTCCCCTTTCACTTTTTTCACGTAAGCATTGCCGTTATCAGACTTTGCTTGTTATTGGTTCTTGGCGCAGTGGCAGTGTGGGGACAGGGGGAAAATAAACAGGGATTCAGTATCTCCTCATAGGGAAAAGAGAACATGATCTGTAGTTGACATTCTCGCCTAGGTTTGTGTCACTGGTAAATGTGGAAATATCTCAGCTGGTCTCTTCATCCCAATTAAGTATACACATTGCGAACGCCTGGGCCTTGGCATTGATTCTAATAGAACCCCATTAATAACAGCCTAAGCATCACCTGTTTATTCTTACTCTGCTTTCTGTCTGTAAATCAAATCTGATATATACCAATACATTGCCTCAATGTTATACAAGATGGATAACATGGTAGGCGGGTAAGTTGGCAGATGGTTAGGGTGGTGGCATGACAGGATGGTAGAGGGGTTGCAAGGTGGCTAGTGTGTGAGTGGGTAGGGTGGATTAGGCAGGGGTCTGATCCATTCAAGTCAGGTAATGAATTCAGGTTGAGGCACTGGGTTGTCAGGGAGTGTTTTGGGCAGGGGGGATGTGTTGTCAGACGATGACGTGGATTCGGTTTGGATGGGGTTGAGTTGAAATTTGTGGGTGGTCAATTGATGGTGTCGGAAGTCAGGTTGAGGATTGTGTCTTGGGGGATTAGCGGTGTGTCAGACAGGGATCAGTTCTGTAGTTACCCAGTGGTTAGAACAGGTTTCAATCCCTCTGGTGTTTCCTGGGTAAATCTCTAGGTCAGTGAATTAGAATCTTCTGAAATCTCTGACTTTCAAAGTTGGAGACTTTCTTGGAGGTTCCTAATGCTGGCTAATTGCCTAGGAGAAGTTTAAACTATGAGGGTAATTTGCATGTGCTTAGGTATACTGGGACTTTTGCCTGGTCCTGACTCACAAGGCTTTTATATAGTACTGCAGTGACTGTCTTTACATCAGATGATCTGAGCCCTGATTTGTGAAATCATCAGATGTAACTGACTTGGAGCAGAACCCTAAGTTTTTACACTATCTGTTGTTTTACATGTTGGGATTTTGGGGATGGACCTTATTTGTGAAGATTTTAAAACCCTCACTGCTTGAGTTCCCCTCTGTCTTTAAGGTGGATAACACTGATGCTGAAGGTCGTTTGATACTAGCTGATGCTCTATGCTACGCACACAGCTTTAACCCCAAAGCAATTGTAAATGCTGCAACGTTAACAGGTACTGTATCGCTGCCTTTGATGTTGCACAAACTCTGAGAGTGCATGAGAAATAAAACAGTGGCGTACTCACTGATTTCATCAAGAATAAGAGTGCTGAAACATCATTCAGCTACACCTGCAGCATTTTACTAGTTCAACATTGAATGTAAAAAAGTATTCTTTGGACATGATGTTGCTGGCAGGATTGATGTTTATGTCCATACACTTTCCCTGAGAAGGTGATAGTGAGGCATCTTGAAAATGGAATCCATGTGATATCCTTTGTATTGGTTTGATACAACTCAGTTGTCTCCACAGCCACTTCAGAAGGCAGCTGAATCAATCATGCTGGCGTATTTCTGGAGGCATATGTAGGCCAGACAAGGTTTGAATGTTCAATATTCCTTCCTTAAAGGACGTTACTGAATCAATTGTGTTAATACAACAATTTGACTGTATCGTTGTTGTTTACTGAAACCATTTTTTATTTCTAGATGTTTTAAAAAAGACTAAATTTAAATACATAATCTGCCATAGTAGAATTTTCATTTGTTAACTCTGGATTATTGGTTCTGACATCTTATTCAAGTAACCTAATCACTGCCTTATTGTGACAGCAGAAATGTCATATCTTATATAATGTAAGTTCTTTTCAGCTAAACAATAGTTTTGAAACAAAATCAAATTCCAGTGATTTAATTTGTGCTATTTCACAGGTGCTATGGATGTTGCCCTTGGATCAGCAGCTACTGGGGTGTTCACCAATTCTGACTGGCTGTGGGGACTCCTCAGACAAGTAAGAATCATTTCTGCAATGTTTTATGCCAGATGTCATTTCTGCGTAAAACTTGTTTAAAATTTGATATGAGTACTAGCTCTGCAACCCTATACTCATGTGAGAATTCAGGCTTGCAGGAAGTGTAGGTCAGAGAAAGAGCTAAAATATTGTTTTCCATCCTTATTTGCCATTTAAATTTTCATGAAAGAACAACCAATCAACATTCTTGTGTGACTCTGTTAAATGACCAAGCCTTTTCTGTCTTTGCCTATGCTGCACAATGATGTTGTAACATCAGTGTGAATTCGTGAATAACAGTCTATATCCCCATCAGATTAATGAGACTGATATTACGATTACTTGTAAATAGCACTGTTTGAATTGACCCTGCATATAAAGCCTCAAAACCATGTTTTTGCTTAAACTCAGCATATATGAAAACTCTCCTTTTCAGCCACAGTATGCTATACTTGCATTAGTTAGCCACCTCAATTTTTCATCCACAAATGAATGTTTTATTTACTGTTACATTTATAACTCTGCAGAAGGAATGCAGGAGACAAAATGGACTGTGTTGTGAAGATGCGCAAAAGTTTAAGACATGCTCACATTTTGTATTTTCAGACCGATTTTCCAGGCTTCAAAAGTCAATTTATGTGCCAGCATCGATGGTGCAGATCTAGTTGCGATAAAGGGACATGACCTTGTGAATGCAAATTTACAATAAGATATTTAATAGTCAAATATCTTAATTTATTATGTTAATTGATGCAGTATTGTAGTAAATTGCAACAAGACAGGGCCATTTTTACATCCAGTTCTGTCTTGCATTCAAGTCCTTCATGGCACAGTTTTTAAACAAACATTTATTTTGAAGATAATTTGGAGCAATAAATTCTGAACAATTATGTTTTTTTTGGCACTAACTTGAAAAATAGAACAATCATTTGAATTTGAGTGGATGCTTTTATTTATCTTTTTCTGTTTTAAACTGTAATGTTAATAGTATGAATATAAAGTTTTTCATTGAGGGTTAGGTTTAATTACTGTCATTTTTGGTTTTGATGATAGAGTTCATATCCTTTATTTATGTCTTTTTGATCATAATTGATGATGCTGATATGTTCTTGTTTTAGGCAAGTGTTGTGACTGGAGATCGAGTGTGGAGAATGCCACTTTTTCAACATTACACCAGGCAGGTCACAGAATCGCAACTGGCAGACCTGAACAACATTGGAAAATACAGGTGAATATGGTATTAAGTACATAATTTAAGTACATTCTTACTTTGTATATTCTGTTTTGTGGCTTTAGAAGTACCTAACATGGAATGTGGAAAAATAATCATAGAAACAGGATTATGTAATTAAACTGTTTGAACTCGTTCTATTGTGTCACAGCTAATCTAAATCTTAACTATTCTCCCAGCTTACTCTATATCCCTTAATACCTGTGGCTGTTAAAAATCTGTCTATCTTAAAAAAAGAATTCTACCCCATGATCCATACACAATCAAATGTGAAACTCCTCAACCTAAACCTTTCATGTGGCATGTCCTGATTAGAGAATTTCTACATACTGATGATGTGGCACTGGTTTATCTTATGACCATTCCTCTACAAAGAAGAGATGAGAATCAGGGTGGGGACTTCGCTGGAAGTCTGTCCTTTCGGTTTTCAGCTTGCTGTTAATCTAGACAATATACAGGAAGAGGCTTGAACAAGGTTTGCAATTCAGGGTCAGATGGTATTGTCAATACCCCAACAACATTTTTGTAAGAACCTGTGCTGCTATTGTTAGTTCCTTATTTTGCCTACATATTCATTCTTGATAGCAATCTACAAATTATATTATTTAAAATTGGGAAATTTTAGGGAAATTAACTTCAGTCAGGTAAAACCGGAAATAAGTCTGACACTCAGGTTTCTCACAGACACTTGGATATTATAAACAATTATTTCACACTTGTACAGCTAACAATTTTGTTTTCCTGAAAACTGTTGTTTCATTCACTTCCACTTCCTCTCTTTTTAAGATGCTGTTGGAGATCCATGGTGATCAGCGGTTTCACTGGATTTCCATGCATTTCATGCAGCCAGCTATCCTAAATCCTCAGTACAATTAGTGCTGGTAATTCCCTAATGACACCTGATCATAATTAATTAGACCTTAGCTGATGCCATTAAATGATTGGAGTAGCCCTGCTCGTTGCTTGCCTTAAATATAAACACATTAAAATCGACCCCACAATATGTAGCAAACAGTGTCTTCAAGTTGAAAGATTTGAATGCAGTGCCCAGAACTCTGGTGTGTTGTGCGCTGCATGTAACGACAAGAATTGAATGTAATTAAACTGTGAATGTTCTTGTACCACAGCAAAAAACAATTGCACTATGTAACTAACATTAAACTATTGGAAGACCATATTGCTTACTATTCATAAAGAATCAAAAATTTCAAAACATCCTCTCAGTTAATGAAAGTGAAATATTCAAAGGGAGCTTGGTAATTTTAACTAAATTGTTGCAGTGATGATCTAATGAAACAGTTACCCAAAAGACCTGCCCTATATAACATTCTTGTCTGTGCTTCACCTTATGATTAAATGGGCATAATAAAAAAATGAGCAGAAATTATGCAGAGAAAAATGGAACAAAAATTAATGTTTTGTTTTATTATTTTTTGTGAATCTTTGAGGAAGGGTATTTCTGATTTATAAATGAATGGTAAGATTTCAAAAATGTATATTTTCTGCCTCTTGATAATTTCACTGTGCTCTGATATGTTCCTGCAGGTCTGGTGGTGCATGTACAGCTGCAGCATTTCTGCGAGAGTTTGTTACAGTATCTCACTGGGCTCATCTTGACATAGCTGGTGTTATGTCAAACAAAGATGAAGTTCCATACCTGCGGAAGGGAATGGCGGGAAGACCAACCAGGACATTAGTGGAATTTACAGCCTACCTGAGTCACGAAAGCCAAAATTCTTAAATTGTCCTTTTAAAGATGTGCCCACTTTTTCTTTTGTATGTTTAAATTACATGGATTTCACAATTTCATTGCCCATATAAATACCCCTTTTGTATCTCTGATAGGTTAAGTTTTGATTATTTTTGCATTTGGAAAAATGGTAATTAAATAAAAAAGGATGCACGATTTTATCTTGCAAACTCTGTTGAAGAAGAATCTTATCATGATTGACACTTGTTTATAGAGGCTTTAAATGGTGATTTTTTTTCTCCTCCAAACCATAACTTCCA
The DNA here is from genome assembly GCF_021869965.1 of Rhincodon typus. Classification (NCBI taxonomy): domain Eukaryota; kingdom Metazoa; phylum Chordata; class Chondrichthyes; order Orectolobiformes; family Rhincodontidae; genus Rhincodon; species Rhincodon typus. The sequence continues at coordinate 99,176,242 of NC_063332.1, read as the reverse complement.
TCATTCATTGTGCAACTGTTCATTTTATGTTAAAAGGACACCTATTTTGCAGCAACACAAAATCTGCAGTGTTCCCAGTGCCTTTTACAAATACTGAAACTGTAAAAACCTATGGATTTTGATAATTAATGATCATTGTTGAAAAGTCTTTGCCGTTCACAGGAAAAGCTGACACGTAGATCAAGCGTTCAATATGATTAAACATGAGTATTTTTGTAATATTGTAATACTCAAAATGAAGATGTTAGCCAAAACAATAAAGAATAAACTAGATATAACAATAATTTCTAACTGATCTCAGCTGTAATTGCAAAACTTAGAATATTGACAGTCACAGTCGGATGCTCTCAAATTAATAGATGGAGAATAATTCCTGAATGTGGACAGTATTGATCTTCAAATTTTACAAGGGTAATCAGAAGTATAGAAAATATGACCGAGGAGGAGGCCAGTCGTTCTGTTGTATTTGTACTGACCATTCCATTTTGTCATATAGCTATGTAGCTCATGACACTTGAAGTGCATATCTATGTAGTTTATGTTGTTTCAGGAATAATCATGAACCTAATGAATTATCAGAATTCAACAGGTGCATGGTTTTCAGGAAAGGAAATCATCATCCTTAGGCAGTCTGGCCTATGTGTAATTCCAGACCCACGATGCTCTTAACTGCACCATTGAAAATCTGTTTTATCAAGCTAAGAGAGAAATGTTGAACAACAATAAAACTGGGTAGGCCATCCAGCATTGAGCTCAGATTCAAAAATAGCAAAGGTGTAATCAGTCTTGCTGGCACACTGATACACAGCTGTGAATGAGAAGACCTGGGAGTCCTCAAGTTGACTACAAATCTTCTGAAGTCTCATAGCATCAGATCAGACATGGAAAGGGGAGAACTACCATCTGAACACAATTTGGAAGGAGCAGAAAGTAGCGAGCACACAAAGTAAACTCTGAATGCAGTGATTTCATTGTCCACACTCTGACTCAGCTGGCTGAGCCCTGAAAAAAAATCCTACCATACTGGCTATGGAGCAGGTGGTGAGGAAACTGACAACAAGGAGAAATCCATGCATTTCATGCAGCTAGCTGTCCTAAATTTTCCGTACAATTAGTGCTGGTAATTCCCTAATGACACCTGATCATGAAAATTAATTAGACCTTAGCTGATGCCATTAAATGATTAGACTTTGCCCTCATTGATCTACCTATTACAGATATATCTGTCTATGATAGTAGGAGTGACAATTCTTGTTGATTCGTGCTGTCTTAACAGTAAGGATACCCTCCAATGTGTTTTGTGGTACTGCTGCCATGTTCAACTGATCGAAAACTGATCTGGCAACTCAAAACTGGCCATCCGTGAGCCTCTGGATCATCAGCAGATGGAGAGCTGCATTCAACCACTGTCTATGGCTGCTCTTGCATACTCCTCTCACTACAATGACTATCAAGCCAAGAGATCAGCCTTGCTCTCACAATGTGCATCTTAGCTTAACATAAAGTTCCAGTGAAGATCAACGCTTTAGTATATGTCAGAACAACAAACTTGTGAACAAAATTCATGGAATAAAAAGGACTGTAGCAACATGGACACAGAATTGGCCCAGTGGCAGGATACATGGTCGTGGTTGATGGATGTTTTTTGGACAGGAGGAAGGTTTGTAGTATGGTTCCACAGGGGCCAGTATTAGTACCTTTGCTCAACCTAATACACGTTAATGACTTGGACCTCTGTGAAGTGGGTACAACTTCAACATTTGTGGATGATAAACATCTTAAAAGCATTGTGAACTTTGGGAAGGAAACTTCAGAAGGACATAAATGAGATAGTGCTCATTTTGAACATGAAAATCAACCTAGAAAATTTTCCCCACTAGTCCCAGAAAAAATGGTGGAAGTTTTTTCAGCATACAGAACAATAGACTGCTATCTGACTATCCTTGATGAAGATAGTCACATGATAGTCCTTCATTCAGTATGTTGGACAATGATTGAAACAATGCACAATGTGATAAAGTAAATGTAACTTACATTGAAAACAATAATTATCCCACATGTATAATGTGTCATTTTGACACAAGAACAATAAAGATTGCTGGCATGTTTACCAAAATCGAGCAATTTAAGGTGTCACGCCTGACACGCATTGTGTGACCTAAAATGTCACCTCTCCTTAACACTAATAAAACCTTTAGTTCTCTCAGGACTGTGATTTGAAAGGAATTTGGGGATTTACATATACATATTAGTCAATTAAAACCTCCTAACTGATTAAAGATTTAACAACATCTTAGGTTTGTTTAGGACATCCTCATCAATGGTGTGAACCTTTGATCTTATACTTTTATTTTGATCTTTGTGTCTGATGCTACCTCTCTCACTAACACCTGAAGAAGGACGGAGGCTCCGAAAGCTTTGTTTTTAAATAAACCTGTTGGACTGTAACCTGGTGTCGTGTGATTTCTGACTTTGTCCATTCCAGTCCAACACTGGCACCTCCACATCATGGTTATCCACGGTGGTAGGAAGAATAGATGGACACAGTATTTCTTAAATGGAATAAGGTTAGAAAGTATGAAGTAGGACTCTTGTGACACGGTGGTAGTGTCTCTATTTTTGAGCCAGGTAACCTGTGTTCAAGTCCCACCTACTCCAGAGAGGTGAAAAATCATCACTGATGAGCTTGATTTGAGAGTATGAAGGGACTTGGGAGTCTACATCAATAAGTCACTAAACATCATCGAATCCCTACAGTGTGGGGGCAGGCTCTTCGGCCCAACAAGTTCACACCAACCCTCAGAGCATCCCACCCAGACCCATCCCCCTATAACTCATCCAATCTACACATCCCTGCATACTATGGGCAACTTAGCATGGCCTACCATAGCCTGCACATCTTTGGATGTAGGAGGAAACCCAAGCAGACACAGGGAGTATGTGCAAACTCCACACAGACAGTTGCCTGAGGGTGGAATCGAACTTAAGTCCCTGGCGCTGTGAGGCTGCAGTGCCACCCCATGGCTAACATATAGATGAAGCTAGCATTTAGGAAAGCTATATTAGTTATTCGAATTAGCTTCATTGTCACATGTACTCACGTCAGTACAGTGAAAAGTTTACAATTTACCACTTGGGAGCTATCATGGGTACTAAGGCCCCCAGGTACAGATTCTTACGAATAACTGGAAAAATAAAGGAATAAAAAGTCCAGCATTAGGTACAAAAATGCAAAACATAGGAATAAATTAGAAAAAAAAACAAAAAGTTCAGAATTACACTCGTCTCCAATGTGTGTGCTAGAGTTGAAACTCGTCCCCAGGCTGTACCTGGCCTTGACTTCAGACTGCCCTGGGAACTCGCCTCCCGTTTGCTGCAGACCCCATTCGAGGTAAGTTGAAGGGGTAAAATAAAAAAAATGACAGAGCAGATTAGGTCTGGTATGGAAGCCCTACTCTGCAACCATCTTGATTCCTATCGCTAGTGGATTTGAGTACAGGAGTGGTGAAGTCTTGTTTCAATTGTGTAGAGCCTTTGATGCACTGCACAGTGTGCAATTTTGGATTCCTTACATTAGGCAAGAGGTGACCTTATGGTGCAGTGGTTGCGTCCCTATCACTGGGCCAGGAGAACTGGGTTAAGCCCCCATCAGCCCCAGAGGTATGTAATAACAACTATGAACAGATTGATTAGAAATGCTCTACAGTAGGTAGGTAGGATATTATTGCTATATAGGGAATGCAACAAAGGTTTGCCAGACTTGTTCCCAGTATTGGGGGGGGGGGGGTTGAGGACGATGTAAAGAAATTGGAGAAACGGGGCCCGTATTGGACAGAGTTTCAAAGAATTACAGAAAACCTAATTGAAACCTACAAGATGCTGAAAAGGTTAGACAGGGTTTATCTGGTTCTGACTCGCCAAAGTGGGGAGTCCAGAACCCGACAGACATTATCAAAATAAGGAGAAGCCAATTAGGATCAAGCTGAGGTGATCATTTTATACTCAGAGTTGTGAATCTTTGAAAATTATCTACCCTGTAGGAGCTCTGTCCTTGAGTACATTTAAAGTAGGGTTAAATGGTTTCTAAATACAAATCCCATAAAAGGGACAACAAGGTGCAGGGCTGGATGAACACAGCAAGCCAAGCAGCATCATAGGAGCAGAGAGGCTATGGAGATAGTGAGAAAAGGCAGTTAAAGTGGATGATTACCCACAATGGTACTGGAATGCACAGCAGGCTGAACCACAACCTCCAATCCTTATGTTTCAAATGTAGGAATAAAATGACTTTGTTTTTCTGGCTCCGGATGTGCCCCTTCCTACCCCAGGCCCCGCCCCGCGTTTTCCCCCCCGCCCCCTCATGGGGCAGGAGTACGCGTGCGCAGTGCCGTTGACACAAGATGGCCTCTTCGCTGACTGGGATGTTCTCGCATCCGCCACAGAATCCGCCGCCGCCGCCGCCGCCGCCTCCTCCGCCTCCTGGACCCGGACCCCAAGGACCGACAGCGGTCGGTCTCCCTGCGGCTCCGGCGCGGCCTCCTAGCACTCTGGTGGACGAGCTGGAGGCATCATTTGAGGTAGTAGCCACATCGGAGTGAAGGGGAAGAGATTGAGGATAAGGGAAGATGGAGAGGTGAAAGGGGGGTCTGGAGAGGTGAGGGGTGGGGGAGAGGTGTGAGCGGGTAGGCAGATGGAGCCTGGGACTGTCACTGGGGCTATGACAGGACAAGGGATGAGAAAATGAAATTGTAACAAGGTAAAGATAAAGGTTGGGGTTGGGGGGGGCGCAGGGGTTTCAAAGCCAGTGTGGAAGGAAACAATGCATTCAGTTTTGAACAAAAGAAGTGATGCCGTTTTATGGCTGAATGTTTGGGCAATGGTGATCGTAATATCAGGTTGAGAGTAATCTTGGAAAAGGACAAGTTTTGATAAAATGTAAAAACATTTAGCTGGAGGAGGATTAGTTATTTCGATTCACTTTTGGGGTGTAGGCATCACTGGCTGGCCAGTATTTATTGCCTGCTCCTAGTTGCCCTTGAGAAAGTGGTGGTGAGCTGCTTTTTTGAACTGCTGTAAACCATATAGGTAGATCCACAGTGCTGTCAAGGAGGCGGCTTTAGGATTTTGCCCCAGCAACAGTTAAGGAACGTTGGTATATTTCTAAGTCATGATGGTGACTGGAAGAGAAACTTGCAATTGCAGTGTTCCCACGTATCTACTGTCCTTGTCCTTCTCGATGGAAGTGATTATGGGTTTGGAAGGTGATGCCTAAGATTCTGTTGCAAATTTCTGCAGTGCATCTTGTAGATAGTACATGCTGCTGCTACTGGGCATCAGTAGTGGATGCTTGCGAATGTGGTGCCAATTAAGTTGTCTACTTTTGCCTGAACATTGTCAAGCTTCTTGGGTGTTGTTGGAGCTGCATTTATCCAGGCAAGTGTGGAGTATTCCATCACACTCCTGACCTTGTAGGTGGTGGACAGTCTTTGGGGGAACCAGGAGATGCGTTACTTGCTGCAGGATTTCTGAGCCTCTAACTTGCTGTTGTAGCGCATATATTTGTATGGTGAATCCAGTTGAGTTTCTGATCACTGGTAAGCCTCTTGGTGTTGATAGTGGACAATTCTCCCTTGTTGGAGATGTTCATGGCTTGACATTTGTGTGTGGTGCATAAGTTACTTGTCACTTTTCATCCCAAGCCTCGATATTGTCCAGGCCTTGTTTTTGTACAGTATCTGAGAACTCGTGAATGGTGCTGCTGGGACAGCATGGTGGCTCAGTGGTTAAAACTACTGCCTCGCAACACCAGGGACCCAAGTTCGATTCTACCCTTGGGCGACTGTCTGTGTGGAGTTTGCACATTCTCCCTGTGTCTGTGTGGGTTTCCTCCGGGTGCTCCGGTTTCCTTCCACAGTCCAAAGATGTGCAGGCTAGGTGGATTGGTCATGCAAAATTGCCCATAATGTTCAGGGATGTGTAGATTAGTTGGGTTATAGAGATGGGTCTTGGTCAGATGCTCTGAGGGTTGGTGTGGACTTGTTGGGCCAAAGGGCCTGTTTTCACACTGTAGGGATTCTATGATTCTATGAGCATGGTGTAATCATCCCTACCTCAGACCTGATGGTGGAGGGAAGGACACTGATGAAGCATATTTGGATGATTGAGACTACCCTGAGGAATTTCTGCACTGATGTCCTAGCGCTGAGATGACCAACCTCTGACAACCACAACCATCCTCCTATATGCCAGGTATGACTCCAGCCAGCAGAGAGGTTTTCCTCTGATTCCCATTGATTCCAGATTTGCTATGGCTCCTTGAAGCCACATTCGATCAACTGTGGCATTGATGTCAAGGGTTGTCACTCTCACCTCACCTCTGCAGTTTAGTTCTTTTGAAAGTGTTTGAATCAAGGCTGTAATGAGCTCAGGAGCTGAGCGGCCCTGGGGGAACGCAAACTGGATATCAGTGAGCATGCAGGTTGTTGCTAAGCAGCTGCTGTTTGATAGCAGTGTTGATGATCAAAAGTAGACAGATGACATGGTAATTGGACAGGTTGCATTTGTCCTTCGTTTTGTGTACAGGATATACCTGGGCAATTTTCCACATTGGTGGGAAGTTGCCAGTGTTATAACTGTACTGGAACAGCTTGGCTAGGGGAGTGGCAAGTTCCGGCTTGCAGGTCTTCAGTACTGTTGCCGGAATGTTGTCAGAGCCTATTGCCTTTGCAGTATCCAGTGCCTCCAGCTGTTTCTTGATATCGTGTGGAGTGAATCAAATTGGATAAAGATAGGCACCTGTGGTGCTTGTGACCACTGAAGGAGACTGAGATGGATCATTCGCTTGGCACTTCTGACTGAAGATTATTGCAGGTACCTCAGTGTTATCTTCTGCACTAATGTGTTGGGCTCCTAAAGCATTGAAGATGGGATATTTGTGGAGCCTTCCCCTCCAATGAAATGTCCACTGCCATTCACAACCGGAGGTGGCAGGACTGCAGAGCTTAGATCTGATCCATTGGTTGTGGGATTGCTTACCTCTGTCTGACGCTTGCTGCTTATGCTGTTTAGCATACAAGTAGTCCTGTTTGGTAGCTTCACCAGATTGACACCTCATTTTTAAGTGTGCCTGTTGCTGCACCTGGCATGACCTCCACCACTCTCCATTGAACCAGGGTTGACTCCCTTGCTTGATAGTAACAGTAGAGTGGAAGATATGCTGGACCACAAGGCTGCAGATTATGTTTGAGTATGATTCTATGGCTGTCGATGATCCACAGCACCTCATGGATGCCCAGTCTTGAGTTGCTGGGTCTGTTCGAAGCCTGTCCCATTTAGCATGGTGATAGTGCCACACCACACGATGGAGGTTTTTCCCAATGTGAAGTCGGACTTTGTCTTCATAAGGACTGTGGAGTGGTAAGTCTTACTGGTACTGTTGTGGTCAGATGCGTCTACAGCCAGCAGATTGGTGAGGATGAGGTCAAGTATGTCTTTTCCCCCTCTTGTTCTGTCCCATCCAGCACCTGCAAACCCAGTCTAGCAGCTGTGTTTTTTTGGGACCAAGTTAGTTTGATCAGTGATGTTGCTGTTGAGCCACTCTTGGTGTTGAACATTGAAATCCCATACCCAGAATATATTCTGTGCTCTTGCCACCCTCACTGCTTCTTCCAAGTGTTGTCAACTTTGGGAAGTATTGATTCGTCAACCTGAGGGACAACAGTAGCTGGTAATCAAGAAAGGTTTCCTAGTCCACGTTTGACCTGATGCCAAGGCATTCTGTGGGATTTGGAGTCGATGTTGAGGAATCCCAAGGCAACTCCCTTCCAACTGCTACCAGTGGAACAGAACATATCCAGTGATGGTAACGGTGGTGGCTGGGACATCCTATGATACCATGAATATGACTGCGTCAGGCTGTTGTTTGATTCGCCTGTGAGACAGTTGTCCCAACTTTGGCACCAGACCCCAGAAGTTAGAAAGCAGGACTTTTCAGGTCAACAGGGTTTTTTTTGCTGTTGTCTTTTCTGGTACTTGGGTCAATGCCAAGTGGTTTGTCTGGTTTCATTTCTTGGTTTAGACTTTGTAGCAATTGATACAACTGAGTGGCTTGCTCGGCCATTTCAGAGGGCAGTTGAGAGTCTGAAGTCATATGTAGGCCAGACCAGGTGAAGTTGGCAGATTTCCTTTCCTGAAGGATGTTAATGAACCAGATGGGCCTTTTCCGATAATTGAAGCAGTAGTTGCGTGATCACCATTGTTTGGGTACAGAAACTGCACATTTCTATGAGGATGGTAGAAAGGCATCTAAATTTTCAGCGGCTAGATAAAGACTGTGAAATGAGATCGAGAAAAGCTTATGTTGTGAGTTTCATAATATGCATTGTAAGTTGAATATGGCAAGTTGTGATTTTATAAAGGAATAAAACGATAAAGGTCAAGTACAAAAATAGGTTCAAAAATTGCTGACGAAACTGAGGTCTGCCAGAATCTGTGAAAAGAGATCATTGAGTACGACGTGATTTCTTTGGAACTGAATGGGATAGAAAATGATTTTATTTTGTGCCATTAAGAAAGGGAGAGATATAGCAAGTGCAGCAGATGGTATGTGTGCTCAAAGCAAAAGACAAATGGAGTGCTAATAGTAAGAGAGGAGAGTTATGATGCAAAATAGGTCTTAAAAGTAGGTATGAATATTAGAAATTAAGTTAGTTTTCCTGCAAGCAAACCCAAATCTCGGGGGGTGTGAGAGTATTCAAAATAGTTCAAAGTCCAAAACCAAGGGGTATGAATACAAAATATCCATTTATAAATCCATTAAGGAATTCAGGAGAAACTTGGTAGTGACAGAGTCTGAGGTCTGTAGAACAGAAAAGCCCATAGTCTGTGGCAGTCAAAACAACTGCCTAACTATTCCGAAACACTGTACTGACATGGAACTTATTAGGAATGGTTGAAGTGATTAGCGCAGTTGGATTTAAGGGGGATCTAGATAAGTGAGAGCAAAATGGAATGATATCTTGATGTGAGATGAATTAGCGTGTCCGTTAAATTATCTTTAAGCTTTCTCCACCAGTAAGCTAATTTACATATTTTCCTTGCACTTTTTTGCTCAATTTCCACAGAATCCTTGAATCTGCTAAAGCAATTGTAATTGGACATAAAATATATCCTTACTCAAGATTGTTTCTGTTAACTAAACATTAGTGTATTGGAAGCATTAACTGTGAATTTCTTGTAGGCATGCTTTGCATCACTGGTCAGTCAAGACTATGTGAATGGTACTGATCAAGAAGAAATTAGAACAGGTGAGACTTCCTGGAATAGCACATGTAATAATGTAAAATATGCTTGTAGGATATATATCCTTTTAGTTCAGCCAATAATCAAATGTATTTCAAGTGTTGCTTTGCATTGTTTAGGGGTCATGTGTTGAAGCCAGTAGTTCAGTTGATTGTTCTTTCTTTTCAAACATACCTTGTATTAAGACCTGAGAAGTGAGCATTTGGATGTGATACAGTGTCATATTATGGCAGAAACATTTCTCAAAACATTTTTGACCCATTACAAAATTGGTGTGAACCATTCTAATGTTACTTTAAATAATCCGTTTGCATACATTAGGCTGAATATACTGTTCAAAATTGTAAAATGTAGGAAACAGCACCTCATTTTGATCATCATTAATGTTATTGGAATATCTGGTAACAGTGGTTTGATGATTGACAAAGAGAGGTATGACAAAATATGCAAAAATTGGAAATTATGGCAATATTTGAACTCTAGCCTAAATTATTATTTGTATGGATTTAGTATTACTTATATTTTTGTATTCCATGTCACTATTTATGAAACGTAGGATAATGTTCATATTTTTACTGAGTCCACTGTTCTTACTCTTTAGGTCTTTCTCAAAATAATAAAGTTTACCCTATTAAAAGTTAGAAGTCTCAGGTTTATTAGCCACAATCGTTAAGCATATGCTAAGCAGTTAAAGAAAACCTTGCAGATTTTAGGCAGGGAATTCAAATATGTTACAATTTTAAATTAAGTTTTCAGTTTTATTACTAATCAAATTCTGAAGTACCCGTTCAACACCCACTTTTTATTCAACTTCTTTACCTATTAAGTCTTAATTTGAATGTTTCCTCGGATTACCTAATACAACTTAATTGTTTTTAAATGGTCTCTATTTGTGGTAGCAGTGACAGCAAACTCAGTTTTTGGGATTGTCATAAATCTTCCATTGTATGTCTTTCTCCTATCCTGTCTTACAGGAATCTGTTTATACTCTTGTCTGCTACAAGGTTGCCACATGTCTTAAAATGTACAGCGTTCTTTTCCAGTCATTTGTGTTCAAAGTTCGTGCCTATTAAAATGCCTTTCAGTATTAGTCATTGTACTTCTGATGGAACTCCTTTTTATAAAATCTTATTTTGTTCTTACTACACTGATGCACAGTTACAATTCATATTATTGCCTTTTATCACCTTTATAAATTTTCAAAATGATCATATTTCTCTCAGTCAGAAGTTACACAATGCCAGGTTATAGTCCAACAGGTTTATTTGAAATCACAAGCTTTCGGACCATAGCCCGTTCGTCAGGTGTAGTGACTTTACTTCACCTGAAGAAGGAGCAGCGCTCTGAAAGCTTGTGATTTCAAATAAATCTGTTGGGACTGTAAACTGGGGTGGTTTGACTTCTGACTTTGTCCACCCAGTCCAACACTGGCACCTCCAGATATTTCTCTCAATCACCTTTTTTCTATATATAGTCGTAGAAGCTTTTGTTTTAATTTTGATATTTCTGCATTTCTTTTCATATTCGGCTTTTCTTAGTTCTCACAACTTGCATTGTCCTGCTATTCTTTGTATCTTTCCCCATTGTACAGGATTTTTGTGTTCTCTTTGTGTATTGCTGAAAAAAGCTTTTCATCTTGAACTCATCATGACAATTCATGAGAAATACCACTGTTAAAGGGAAAATGTTTCGTACCATGTGAGAAGAGAGTACTGATTGGTAGTTGTAAGGGTATTGTCATAAAGAAGTCATTGAATGTTTTTAAGACTGAGCTGGATAGATTCTTCTTAGGCAGGGGAATCGAGGGTTATTGGGAGTAGATGGGAATGTATAATTCAATACAAACATCAGCTTTGATTTTATTGAATGGCGGAACCGGCTCAAGGGGCTCAGTGGTCTAATCGTATTCATCTGTTTGTATGTGTCTAATTTTTTTTTTTGTTTCCTTATACGCTTTATGCTGATTCTGATTTTTAGAGCTATTGTGTTATCCCAGTCTCCCTGACTGTTTGCAGTTAAATATAGCTTTCACTTCCTTATTGTGATCTGACTAAATTTATAAAAGAAAACTCTGTTTGGTTAAATTTTCGTTCAAACTTCTATTTGCTATTTTTCTGATATGATTGGAAATTGTATGCGTCTGTTCTCTGAGTTAGGATCTTCTGAAGTAAATTTTAGTGATGTAATTTCAGCGATGTAATGTACAACGCTTGTGTTACAAATATTTTGTGTCTGAACATGTTCCAGAACATCATAAAGGAAATGTTGGTCTGCATCTGTGACTATCCCTTCTTTGTGTTTCAGATTCAAAATTGTGATACAGTGGGTGGTTACTGAGTGGAAGATAGACTTTTTCCTTGAGTGAAGGCAGGGGTGAAGAACTCGTAGTTCTGTTTTAATTTGGCTCTTTCCAATGTAGAATAGAAGCTTATTTCCTAGTGGCATTTTCCATGCTATCTTTTCCACGAGTACATAAAAGAACAAATGACTATATTGATCCGTAAGTTATTCAGCAGAGCACAGCTAAATGTTCTTGATTAGAAGCATAGATATTTTCTGATCTGTCTATTCAGAGATGTTATTACGCACCTTTGGAGCAGATGGGAATTGTACCTGAGCTTCCCTAGTCCTGATAGGGACACTTCAACTGTACCAATAGAGCCAAAACAATACACGCAAATACTGACAAGGTTTTCTGCCCTGGACAACAAACAAAAGAGGGCATATGGGTCTTGATGAGAACTGAAAATTCTTAGGTTGTTTTATTACCACTGAGACATTTTTCACTTTTCACTTTTCTTTTTAATTACTATGATGCAGATTTTAGAACTTAGTAAACTTCCTGAATTTTTTAAAACAAATATGTTGATTCATATTCTGACAGGTGTAGAGCAGTGCATCCAAAGGTTTTTGGATGTTGCCAGACAAACGGAATGTTTTTTTCTCCAGAAGAGACTGCAGCTTGCCGTACAAAAACCTGAACAAGTCATAAAAGAGGTGAAGAGCATTTATTACGGTTTTAAAGCTTTATTTCCTACATTTTGGGATACGTTGTTGAAAGGGTACAATTACTTGGGAATTGAATAATGGGATTTTATCACTAGGATCTAAACTAAAACTTAATGAAGTTAATACTTCTGGACCTAAGGTCATGGCAGAGCTACTGAGATTCCTGAGTAGCCTGTGTAATCTCTTAAGAGAAATATGTTCACTCAAGTAACCTAATAAATTACCAAATACTTTATATAAGACCATAAGAAGTATGAATAAGAGTAGGCCATTTGTCCCCTTGGCCTGCTCTGTCATTCAATAGGATCATAGTTAATCCGGCAATCCTCAATTCCACTTCCCTGCCTTTCCCCCGTAACCTTTTGATTCTCTTACTGATCAAAAATCTATCTGTCTCGGCCTTGAATATACACAAGGACTCTGCCTCCACAACTCTCTGTGGCAAGAAGTTCCAAAGATTCTCAACCTTCAGAAAAAATTACTCCCTTTCTCAATCTTAAATTGGCACCTCTTTATTCTGAGACTATGCCCTCTGGTTCTAGACTTTTCCATGGAAAGATCTTCTCAGCATTTACCCTGTCAAGCCCTGTAAGAATCCTATATGTTTGAATGAGGTAACCTCTAATTCTTCTAAACTCCTGTGAGAATCCTAACCTGTTTAGCCTTTGTTCATAAGACAATCTCTCCATACCAGGGATCATCTAGTGAACCTTCTCTGAACCCCAGTGAAATTATATTTTCCCTTAAGGTGGCTAAAACTGCTCAACAGTACTCCAAGGTTTCACCAGCACCTTGTATAGTCGCAGTAAGACTTCCCTGCTGTTTTCATCCCACCCCCTTGAAATATGGGCCACATTCTATTAGCCTTCCTGATTACCTGCTACATCTAGGTGCTAGGTTTGTGTTTCATGCACAAGTATCTCAAGTCCGTTTGTGTTGCATCTTTTCTCTATTTAAATAATACTCTCTACTTTTCTGTGTTTTCCCTTCCAAAATGAATAACTTCACATTTTCCTCACATTATACCCCATTTGCCAAGTTTTTACCCACTTACTTAACGTATCAATATCTGTAGCTGTTTGTATTCCCTTTGTAACTTTATTTTCCACCTATTTTTGTGTCATTTGTATACTTGGCTTCCTTCTTACCTGTCATTAATATATTGTAAATGGTTGTGGTTCAAGCACTGGTCCCTGTGGATGCCCACTGTTTATAGGTTGCCAACCTGAAAAAGAACCCCTTAATTCCCACTCATTTCCTGCCTATTAGCCAATTCTTTATCTACGGCAGTATACAACCTTTGACACCATGGATTCTTATCGTATGACTTAGCCTTTTGTAAAGCACCTTGTCAAACATATTCTGGAAGCCCAAATACAACATATTTACAAGTTCCCCTCTATCTACTCTGTTTGAGTCTTCCTTGGAAAAACTCTAATAAGTTGGTCTGACACAATTTCCCTTTGACATCCATCAAAGTATCTACTGCATGTGTACATTATAAAACTATTTGCTGCAGAATTTGCCTCCAGTTTTGGATAAGACCTGGTGTTACCTTTTGGATTTCAATGGTAGAATAAAATATGGATTTATTCCCAGGGATATCGGTTTTGACAGGTCACTAATATTTGACTCTGACAGATGGACAACATCATTCTTGGTCTCTTCTGCCATATCCCATTAAAACAGTTTTATTTTTACTAAGTTAGAGCAACCATGGTTAAAACAGCGACTTCCCACTGTTGCTTTGTCTTCCAGCAATTGATAGTTGAAGCTTGAAGCTCCACTTCTGCAACTCTAATGTTCTTGCTTTCCTTGGGCAATACTTGCAGGCATCAGTGATTGATTTATCTCTATATGCATGTCATGCTATCTTTGCATTCATCTGAAAGGAAAAATAGGAATTCTGTATAATACTTTATTGAATAGGTGGTGTCTGTAACAATGAAGCAACAGTGAATGTACTTCCTCAGTACAATCTGGAGTGTCAGGTTAAATCTTTATGCTTCGCTGTCTTCAAGCTTTGGATCAATAACCTTCTGATTTGAGTGCTATTGCTGAGGCACAGCTGCCACATAACACAGGAAGGCAATCAGTGGTGTCACTTACAGACCAGACCAGGAAGGTAGGTTTCCTTCGCTAATTATGTTATTGAACTAGTTGGGTACAACAATTCTGTAGCTTCCTTGTCCCCATTACTGATACTTAATTTTTAATCTAGGTTATTAAATTACATTTTAATTCCCCAGTTCCCATTGCATGATTTCAAAATATGCCTGCAGGTATTTCTCATTGCTTGATTATTAGACATGTAACATAACCATTATGTTCGGAGCATTGTAAACAATAGGTAGAGATGGAGCCCAGTGAGACAAAATAGCAGTTGGGCAAAGGGAAGGAGAATTGTGAGCTAGGGAGAAAGAAAAGGTGATAATAGGAATCATTCGTGGGTGAAAATGAGTTTGCTGTGATGAAAGCAGCCCATGTGATTGACAGGGCCGAGGTGTGGAGGTGTTTAAAGGACATGGAAAACGATGTGCAAGCCCTAAAATTATTGAACTCGTTATTGAGTCCTGAATTCTGCAAGGTTTTCTAGGTTTAAAAAAAAAAAGTT
>NC_063332.1:99156616-99160919 GCF_021869965.1 Rhincodon typus | reverse complement strand
CCTCTGATGCTGCTTGGCCTGCTGTGTTCATCCAGCTCTACACCTTGCTTTATGAGAGATGGTTAAGCAGATTATGTCTATATTCAGTGGAGTTCAGAAAAATTAGGTAATCTTGTTGAAACATGGGATTTGAGGGGTCTTGACAATTTAAATGCTAAGGGAAATCTTTCTTTTCTAGGAGAATTTAAAAATAAAGATTTCTCCCAGTTAAGACTGGGATGAGGAGAAATTTCTTTGACTGCCTTTAGTGTTTGAAATTCTCTTCCTAAGTGAATGTTGGAAGCTGGATTCTTTGAATATATTCATGGCTGACTTAAAGATTTTTATTGACAATGAAGTTGAGTGTTATGGTGGGCAGGCAGAAAATTAGATTTAAGATCACAATTGGATTAGCCATGACTTATTAAATGGTGGAGCAGGCTCAATGGGCTGAATGGCCTCCTGTTATGATCTTCTGAAGTTTGGACACAGAGAAGCAATGGTCTAATTAAATGGCGTATTCGACTAATGGGCTAAATACCTTGTGTTGCTATGTTTCCAAATTAATCTTGCAATCCAAATTCTGCTTCTTCACTGTGGTGCTACATATTTATTGAATCATTTCCATGTGTGTTTTCTCCCTGATTCTGATATCATCCAATTTTCCTCATTCCCTGACCTTCAGGAAGGACAGTTCCTAGTTTCATTGTTGATTTAGCAATTACAAAGCTGCACAAGTATAGTGGGTCTGAGTTTCACTGCCTTGTTCTACTCAACTTTTATTTTGGAAATTCTAGTCACAATGTATATGATCAACAATATATTCCTAATCATATTGTGCCTTATTAATGTTTAAGCATAGATTCCTGTACTTGACAAAAGTTTTTCTGTTCTTTTTACAGGATGTCTCTGAATTGAAAAATGAGCTACAGAGAAAGGAGGCCTTAATCCAGAAACATCTGAGCAAGCTGCGCCACTGGCAACAAGTCTTGGAAGATATTAGTGTGCAGCCCAAAAAATCAGCAGATCTAGCTCAAGGCCCTTTGGCCTATCTTGAACAAGCATCTGCAAATATCCCAGCTCCATTAAAGCAAACTTGAAAATTATTGCATAAACTAAGGTGTCTGGAACTTCTAACTGTTCTTCTAACACCACACCCACTGATCCAATTCCCCTACCACCAGAAACCAAAACAGTTCCAGTTGATCTATATGAGGACAGATTGCATTTATACATATACAGTAACTAAATCACTTTTCAGTTACTGTTTGGGACTGCAAGGTATAAATTACTGGTAGAGGCCTTTTGAGGTCAGTCATTCTCAGTGTAAAAATATTTTGTGAAACTATTGCTGCCGTGGTTTTATATAATACAACTATGTACATAATATTATGTATTGCAATTAAGTGTGAGGAATTTCTACAGTTTTCAGAGCTATTAAAAGATCTTATTGGACTTTTTCTAGATACATGTTGTTACAATTATTTTCATAGCATATTAATGTCTTGTAGAATATAGTAACTTAGTTTGGCCAGTAATCTTTATCAATAGAGTCTTTAATGGAGGCATTTGCTGTAGTGAAAGAAATTGAGACCTATCATTTAGTGTAAAGTCTTAAACAAAGTGCCTGCAAGTTTAAATTGGGCCTTGATTTCTGTGGTTTTAGATTGCTGATAACTCCTGTGTCTTTGGACAGGAAATTTGTAACCGTTTCGACTAAAGGCAGGAATGATTGCTGATACCAACTGCAGGCAACTATGCATTCAGATAAATTGGGGAATGTGCATTTGCAAGCACTGCCATCACCATGTACACTTTATACATGACATCATGCACGAATGCATTACTGCACATGGGATTTTAAAGTAAGCTTCAGTGTTGGGGAGAGGGACAGGGGAATCCACTGTGTGAAAAGAGAATGGGGCCCAGAAACCAGGGAGCAACAAGGAGAGCCCAGGAGGCCCTGTTTTTCAAGAGAACAATTCTTGGATGTGTGATATTGAACAAAAGATGTTATCAAGCAGCACTTACTTAGCAATAACCTGCTAACATATACTCAGTTTCCACTTCGCCAAGACTACTCCTCACTGCATTACAGCTTTGGTTCAAACGTGGACAAAAGAGCTGAACTTGAGAGGAAGTTAGGGTGACTGCACTTGATATCAATGCAACATTTGACTGAGCATGATGTTGAGGAGAACCAGCAAATTAGAATCAATGGAAATCAAGTGGAAATCTCCCTGTTCGTTGGGGTCAGATGGTTGTGATTATTGGTAGTTAATCATCTGATCCACAGGGCATCACTGCAGAAGTCCCTCAGGATAGTCTCCTAGGCCCAATTGTCTTAAGCTGGTTTATTAGTGATCTTCCCTCTATTATAAGGTCAGAGGTGAGGATGTTTGATGACTGCACAATGTACAGCATAACCTGGACCACATTAAAATATGGGCTTACAAGTGGCAAGTAACATTCACACCACATAAGTACCAGGCAATGACCATTTCCAACCATCATCCTTTGCTATCCAATGGCATTACCATCATTGAACCGTCCATTATTAACATCCTGGGGATTACCATTGAGCAGAAACTGAGCTGGACAAGCTAAACGAATACCATGGATACAAAACAGATCCAAGACTTGGAATTTAGCAATGAATAACTTACTTCCAATTCCTCAAAGCCACCTACAAGGCACAAATCAGGAGTGTGATGGAAGACTCTCCACTTGCCTGGATGAGTGCAGTCTACAACACTAATGAATCTTAACACCATCCAGAACAATGCAGCCCACTTGATTGGCACTTCATTCAACATTTATTTCCTCCACCACTGGTGCACAGTAGCAACAGTGCGTGCATTTTGAAGATGCATTACAACAATAAACCAAGGTTTCTTCA
Source organism: Rhincodon typus (assembly GCF_021869965.1). NCBI lineage: Eukaryota > Metazoa > Chordata > Chondrichthyes > Orectolobiformes > Rhincodontidae > Rhincodon > Rhincodon typus. The sequence continues at coordinate 99,158,041 of NC_063332.1, read as the reverse complement.
ATAGCACTTTTTAAACACACAACTTCTAACAGTTAGAAGAACGTGGGCAGCAAATGCATGGGTATACAACCACCTTCAAGGTACCCTCCAAGCCCCACACAGTTCTGATTTGTAAATACATCGTCACTCCTTCAATATTGTTGAGTCAAAATCTTGGAACTCCTTCCCACTAGTACTAAGTGTATCTACACCACATGGACTGCTGTGGTTCAAGAAGGAAAATCATGACTATTTTCTCAAGGGCAATTAAGGATGAGCAATAAATGCCAGCCTAGCCATTGAAGTCTACGTATTCTGAATAAGTAAAGAAGAACTAAACCATATAAATTATCATAGGATCTCGGAAAACAACCTTGCCATTAACCAGCAGTCAGTGTTCAAGGCTTCACTAGTCATTACCAAAAACACGTCCAGAAATTCTGTTTGCAAAGTCTCCACTTCAGAGATTAACTTTGGGTATTCAACTACTCACCCACCAATAGTAACAAAATCCTTAGTCCTCAGTTCCTCAGTAGTGGAACATACAAGAGTGATTTAAATTTCAAGAACATTATTTGCCTACTTGCATGTATGCAAGATCTTGACGTTTTTCCTAGAACATCAAATTGTTTAGATCATATAAATAACAGTTTTGGCCATATTATTGTTAACGTATCTTTAAAAGTGGAATATATCCAACACAAGACTCCATAAGACTGTAAGACAAAAGAGCAGAAGTGAGTTATTCAGCCCATCGAGTCTTCACCATTCAATGAGATCACGGCTGATCTGATAATCCTCAGTTCCACTTTCTGCTTTTTCCCCATAACCCTGGATTCCCTTACTGATTAAAACTCTATCTTGGCCTTGAATACGTGCAACAATCCAACCTTGACAGCTCTGTGGGGTAAAGAAATCCACAGATTCACAATCCTCTGTGAGAAGAAATTCCCTCTCCTCTGTCTTGAATGAGTGACCCTTCTGAGATTATAGCTTCTGGTCCTAGACTCTCCCACAAAGAGAAACAACCCTTTGACATCTACCCTCTCAAGTCTCCTAAGAATCTTATAAGTTAAAGTAAGGTTACTTCTTATTCCTCTATATTCCAGCGAGTATAGGCCCAATTTACTCAATCTCTCCTCATAAGACAGTCTCTCTTATACCTATTCATTGTCTCTTTTTCAATAGTTGAATATTCTTGTTGACATGCAATCAGTTACTTTAAAAAAAAGACTGACAGGCTGTTCAATCCCCATTTTGACATCCAACAGTAAAATAAGCCCCTACACTGATATTAATGGGATTAGCAGTCAAATTGAATATCCTTGCATAATTCAGCGTGGTTAAAATTGAGTGGAATTGTCAGTACTGGCTTCAAGTTTTCAAAGTTACTTTGATACTCTTGAGTCCATTCAAATTTTCTACCTTTTTAAATAAGGTTGTGAA
>NC_063332.1:99154541-99156116 GCF_021869965.1 Rhincodon typus | reverse complement strand
ATGGAGGCTACAAGACCTGCTGAGTTTCTCCCAGCAATTTCTGTTTTTGTTTCAAGCATATCATGAATTCCCTGCTGGATTGCAAAATGCTGCCAGTGAATCAGGACATTCCCTGGTACAATGACAGAAATCTCTGGGACACTAACTATCGCACATGACTCCCTGAGTATGAATTGCTTGTCTATTAATTCATTTAGGGTAGGCAATGGTCTAGAGGTATTATCGCCAGACTATTAATCCAGAAACCCAGCTAATGTTCTGGGGACCCGGGTTCGAAACCCACCACAGCAGATGGTGGAATTTGAATTCAATTTAGGAGGCACGGTGGCTCAGTGGTTAGCACTGCTGCCTCACCGCACCAGTGACCTGCGTTCGATTCCACCCTCAGGCGACTGTCTGTGTAGAGTTTGCACGTTCTTTCCTTATCTGCGTGGGTTTCCACCAGGTGCTCTGGTTTCCTCCCACAGTCCAAAGATGTGCAGGCTAGGTGGATTGGCCATGCAATATTGCCCATAGTGTTCAGGGATGTGTAGATTTGCTGGGTAATAGAGGGATGGGTCTGGGTGGAATGCTTTGAGGCTCGGTATGGACTTGTTTGGCTGAAGGGCCTGTTTCCACACTGTAGGGATTCTATGATAATAAATCTACAGATGTCAGTGAGAGGTTTGTAGGTTTGACTGAGCTACCTGTGTATTTGTCAGTGTGGATGGTTCATCTGCTTTCATTTTTATTAGGCTTTTTATAGTGGTTTTACACAATTGAGTGGATTGCTATTTCATTTCCGGGAGGAAGGTAACATTGTAGGACTGGAGTCAAGGCCAGTAAAACTGGCAGATTTTCTAAGCAAAGAGATAAGGTGTAGAGCTGGATGAACACAGCAGGCCAAGCAGCATCATAGGAGCTTGTTTTTTGACAGTAATCTAATTAGTTTCCAATATCATTATTATAGATACTATTTTACAAATCTGGATGCTTTTACTTAAAATTTAAAAGCCCCAGCTCCTGTGCTGGGACTTGAGTTAATATCTTCTCAAGTGGATTAGTCTTGAGCACTAGATTACTAGTCCAGTAACATAACCTATATGCTACCTCTCTCATAATGATGCCTATAGAAGTTGTGATTAGTGTTAATAAGCAACTGTGATATCTAAGGAAACAGCAAATTGTTACAAATACAAATCTATTTTCTAAAGGAGTGTAATTACCAGAACCAGCTGAAAGCACTTGAAGACGATCTTTTAAAGTCCCAGAGTGAGGCCTCCGAGCTGCAAAAAGAGAAAATACTTCTTCAGGAAGCACTTTCACAACTCAAAAAGGAGCTTGAGTCAAGCAATCAGAAAGTTGTCCAGCACAGAAGTGAAGAGGAGCAACATCAGAAGTTGGTAGCTCAATGACCAAACAATTTGGACTGAATTTTAAATGTTCTTTTGTTTGTCCGGTGGATATAGTGGGTATAGTTTGATCAAAAACAAAAACAAAGTTGCTGGAAAAGCTCAGCGGGTCTGGCAGCATCTCTCAAGGACAAAACAGAGCTAACATTTCGGGTCCGGTGACCCTTCCTCAGAACTGATGGTG
>NC_063332.1:99046237-99154141 GCF_021869965.1 Rhincodon typus | reverse complement strand
CTTCAGAGATGCTGCCAGACCTGCTGAGCTTTTCCAGCAACTTTGTTTTTGTTCCTGATTTACAGCATCCACAGTTCTTTCTGTTTTTATGGGTATAGTTTGATGTTGAGCTTAACAGTTGATCCAAGAGCTTTAACTAGTACTAGGGGAATGATTCTGATGTCACCAGGATTGGATCTCTTGAGGCAGTCTATTATGTGGGTGAAGACCTGGCACAGATGGTCACAGTTCCAATTTGGGTTGTTCCTCATTTGTGGAGTAATAGCCATATCTCCTTTGGCACATCCATAATGTCGCTGAGGGTTACCCACATTTTGCATGAGAGGTTAAAACCAGGGGCTTCACCATTTGAGTCAGTGACCAGGTTTTTTGATGAGTAGTTTGAATTCCTATGTCAATAAGAATGTTTTCATTGTCAGCCAGTGGTGTAATATGAGGAGGATACCTTCCCTCAGACAAAAGGAGTTTCAATGGTGCTAGCACAGGGAGATACTCTGGCTGTGTTTTTTAAAAATTCTTTCATGGATCTGGGCATCACTGGTAAGGCCAACATTTGTTGCCACTTCTTAACTGTCCCGGAGAAGCTTAGGTTGAGCTTTCTTCTTGACCCACTGCATCCATGTGCTGTAGATGTGCCCACAGTGCTGTTGGGGAGGGAGTTCCAGGATTTTGACCCAAAGTGAAGTTACTGTTAGTGTTATCTCAACTTTCCCAGAAATAATTCTTAACTTTCTGAAGATGGCCGTCTATCACATTTTCTGGTGGTTCCTGTACCAGGTTGAGCAGTACCACTCTGCCGATGGGGAGATCGGAGCAAATGTTGTACAGTCTAGTGTGATGTGGTCCTGCTACACCAAATGGTATCCTCAATTGATAGACTAAAAAAATGTGTTTTATTCAACTGTGCAAAGGTTATGGATTAAAGGATGTCATTCCAATTTGTTCCACAGGGTCTTTTCTCAAGCCACTCTTATTTGCAATATGAATGATCAGAACTTAAGATTTGAAGGAAAATAGCTGCCATCTTTGGCCCCGGCTGCAATTTCTATTAGCCTCCCTGATCACTGGCGAGGTTCAAACCACACTGCCTGAAACCTCTGCTTTTAGTCTGAGTTGATTCTCGTCTGTAATCATTCTATCACAAAGATTCCCTTCCTTCATCTCTCTAATATCACACACCTTAACCCCTTTGCCAGAATGTAAAGAATAGAGTTTAATGGGAAAATCATTAAGGATAGTCAAGGTGGGATTGATATCAAATGGGAGACCTAAAAAGTTTGAAATTGGTCTTGGGTGGTAGCGCATCAGAGACCTGTTTGTTGTTCTGCTGAATATTGGGCAAGGTTTATAATGGACAGAGATCCCAAAGCACACCATTTTGTGCTATTTTCCAAGATGAATGAATGCCCCAATAATACACCTGAGATTTGACGGATCACATGGGCTTTCCTTTATATTCACACAATTTTAACTAAGGCAGCAGTGAGGAATGCTTTACATTAGAGATAAGAGGTCTGCTAATCTTATATTGATTCCTATTGACTGTTGTTTTGTGAGAATTGTAAAAACACCTCAATGAAAGTGCAATAATATTAACTATTGGGTCTGTATAAAGATGATCACCTGACCAGTAATCTTCTCTTGAAATGATCCATGGACCAGATTTCCCTCCTAGCCACAAAGGAACAGCTTTTACTGTTCATCTCATGCACGGTTGCCTCAAGGTTAATGTATGCCTGTCAGTAGCAATTTCTATTAATCCTAGATTTAATCCAGTGTAGTTCGCTAGACAAAGGACCTGTGACAACTGCGAGCAGGACAAGCAGCAAACAAGCTCTTCAGCCAAACAGTTTTAAGAATCTTTATTATCAACTGCAAAGCAGCAAGTAAAAAATGCTGAATGTAGATTATATTTAAATCATTTGAGCAGAAAGTGAAATAAAGGTTGGAATACTCAAGTAGTAATAAAATATAGAGTTAAAAGAAGAAAATAGATTTTAAAAAAAATACAACATTTCAATTTATTCTAAGATTACTCACTTATAAAATTAAATTTTCTTGGTGAGGGAGGTTGTTCATCAGAAAATTGCACTCTTTGCACCAGTGAAAACACATTTACTCTGAAATGTATGAGCCCTAACCTTTCCCACTAATATTATTGTGTGACTGGCAGATTATTACCATTATGATTTTGTTGCTTAATATTGTCACTACATTGTCTTACTACTTTTTGCTCAATGTCCAAGGTCTCTGCAAGAAGAGTTTAAGGCTCAGCATGAAAAAGAAATCAACTTTCTCAAGCAAAACCACCTGAAAGAAATTCAAGGCATTGTGTCTGATTTCAGCAGCTCCCAAACCCGTCTCCAAGCAAAGATAGTTTCCTTGGAAACAGAGTAAGTGCTACATTATTGTTTAAATGCACATCTACATGGAATGAAAATAATTAACATTTGGTTTAAATGTTAATATTGATTGGTCTACATAAAGATAATCATCTGATAACTGATGTCTTGAAAAGATCCATGGCTAGGGTCCTAAGGCCATAGCACAGATGTATCATGTACCAAAATTTGGAGTGAAAACCAGTCCAAATACTGGTGTCCAGGATTTCTCGCCAATTTATGGGTCAGCTCCTCCAGTAGTTCAGTGTCTCCTTCATATAGATAAAATCATGCAAAACAGATTAAATTTGCCAAGATCTAATGAACAGAATAAAACCACAATCGGAATCAACTTTGTCTTTTCTCAGTTTACGGCTTAATATTATATTTCTTTCACTTAATAATATTGCATTGGTTTGAGATTTGGCATCCTTTTCTTTCTTGTGTACAAGAGATACAATTGCAGACATTTTCGCTCACCATGGGGTAGAATAAGCTGCACGCTTTTGTTTCCAGCCACCGTCTTAACTCTCTTTGAGGATTATTATATTGTCAAGCTGCAGTATAATGTGTTATTACAATTTGTTGATAAGTGACTCAATTCATAACAGACTCTTGCAAACCTGCAATCATTTGCAGAGTGAAAGAGATGGAAGAAAAATCAAAGAAGCATGAATCCAAACCAGAAGATTTGCATCATATTAGCAAACTTCAAGATAAGTTATCTGAACGTGACCAGGTTATCAAAAAACTTCTGGTAAGCATATTTTATTTGAGGCTGCGATATAGAAATTAAGATATAGATCTAGTGTTCTCTGAAAAAGAATCTATTCTCATTCAGCCAGTTTTTTTTTTCGGTCCTTTCTTTATTATCCATGAGAGGTGGCGGCAAGATAGCCTCTTGAAAAACTACCGTCAATGTGATGTAGATACACCTCAGTGGTATTAGGACAGGAGTTCCCAGGCTTTGATCCTGTGATAGTGAAGGAGTGGTGGTAAAATTGAAGGGGAACTTGCATATGGTGCTGCTTCCATCCATCTGCTGCAGCCCTTATTCTTCTAAGTGGTAGAAATTACAGGTTTGGAAAATGCCGTCGAAAGAGCCTCAATGAGTTGTTGCAGTGGATCTTGTAGATTGAGGGAGTAAATGTTTAAGGTGATGGATGGGATGGCAATCAATTTGGTTGCTTTGTCCTGTCTTGTTGAGCACCTTGAGTGTTGTTGCAGCTTCACTTATCTAGGCAAGTGGAGACGCTCATACTCCAGACTTGTACCTTTATGAATTGGCTATGGGGACTCGAGATGAGTTACTTACTGCAGAATTCCTAGCCTCCAGCCTGCTCTTGTAATCCATGTATTTATATCTGTCTAGTCTGGTCACATTCTAGTTAAATGTTAACATCAAGGATTTTTGATAATGGGAGATTCAGTGTTGGTGATGCCATTGAATGTCAGGGGAAAATGCTTAGATTCTCTTTTGTTGAAGGTGATCATCTCCAAGTAATTTTGTAGCACAAATGTTATTTGGTATTTATGGAGGATATTCAGATCATGCTAAATATGGACAGAGACTGCTTCAGTATCTTGGAGTCATGCATGGTGCTGAACATTGTGCAATCATCAGTGAACATCCCCACTTCTGATCTTATATGAGGAGAAGGTGATCAGAGCAGCTGAAGATGATTGGGCCAAGGGCTGTATCCTGACGAATTCTTGATGTGATGTCCTGGAACAGATGATTTAACCTGCAATAACTATGACCAATTTCCTTTGTGCAAAGCATAATTAATTAATGTCTTAATTCTAACCTTTATTTATTTATAAGTCTAGTGTAAACATTATAATTATAACAATCTCCATCATTTTTAGAAATTGAAAGCAGATTTGATTTCAATCATATCACAGGCTTTTTAATAGTGAGTGGGTTGAATTCTTCACTATCTATTATAGGGGAAAATGTAAATCCAGGAGCATCTCTCTCAATATTTTCAAAAGGTTACTTCTCCAAACTCCTGTTCGAAAACTGAAAAGCAAAGATTTTTTAAGTATGGCATTCCTGTGACAAACCTTTACTGTGAAATACAGGTTCAAATGCAGTTGAGGAGACAGAAGATGATTGTCTTTCACAGTGACAGCTGTCATGCTTCAGTAGGAAATCTTTATCACCACAATGTTATTCACTTCAACAGAACAGTTATTTCTGCCGAGGACAAATATTTGAGGCTGTGCAATTAACTGCATTCTGGCTGTCTTGGACTTCTTCCTTGCTCAAATATGACGGGATAAAAGGGAGCCATGAATTTCTGTCAGGCTTTCAGTGCCTGTCATTTTGCAAACTGGCCATCATGAAATTTCAATGCATAAAATGAAATCAAAGGTGTAACTTTACAATGGAAGTGTCGGATTAATTACAAATCTTCTGTGTAGGCTCCTGAGATAAGAGTCTGAACAATACAACAGCTCTTCTTCCCATGATGCTTAATACTCTCAAGCATATTATAAGGCATTAGGTTTTATTGCAATAATTATGACTTTGTCTATAGATTGTAATGCCCTAGATAGTTTCTGATTTAGCAATGCTGCTTCCTGAATGTTAATATTTGCCACTTGTATTTAAAATATTTCTGCTTTAACTTGATCAAAGTGTGAGATGCCAATGCCAAGGAATTGGGTGCATTTCCATCTTGTACTCCTAACATTGTATCATCAGTCAATTTGGTTAATTCTTTTTTTCATTGTCTGAGACGTATTTATAAAAGACTGAGAAACTGAGACCCGTATAAAAATACTTGGAGCCGCCAATATTCACATTCTGCCGCTTGTAGTACACACCCATTATACGTACAGTGTGTTTTCAACCTCCAAACTAATCCCCTACTCTTGTCAATTTTGCTGATAGGCTTGTGGAAGTCCATATAGATAATATCCTTAGGAATTCCATTATCGAGCAGATTTGCTACCTTCTGCAAAAACAAAATTGCCAAGATTTGCAGAAGAATAATTGGCAGATTCACAGCAATGTCCCTAAGCACACTGTGAAATGTAGAGTGCAGGCTGAATGAATGCTCGTCTCCACGCCCATTAAAGATTTCTGTTGGTGCTGAGTAAGGATGGGAAACCTGTATGGTCGGAGTTTCTCCACCTGAGTTAAACCAGAATTCTGCGCCAGGAAAAGCCAGTATTTCTGGGCTTCATTCTCACCTCCTAATTCTGCTTGCTCAAGTCTCTGAGTCAAAAGTAGAGCATTGGTTGGTGATTGTAGGATAGATGTGATTTTTGTGCTGCATCTAAATTGGGGGCTTCTAATATATTAGGATCATCATTCAGGGAAGGTAGTGGTGTTGTAATATTTTCACAGAACGGGTGATCCAGAATCAGGACATGGGTTCAAATCCCACCATGGAAAGTGAAGCTAAATATAATTTTTTTTTTTTAAAATCTGGAAAAGCTAGTCTAATGGTGACCATGTAACTACTGTTGATATTTGTAAAAGCCCATCTGGTTCACTAATTACCCTTAGGGAAGGAAATCTTCCCTGTCTGGATCTGAAGTCATATGTAGGCCAATGTGGATGACTATGAATCAGTGATAAACGCTGGCCCTGGCTAGTGATGTCCACATCCCATGAACGAATGAATACAAAAATAGTATCATACTTTGCAAGGCAGCAGATGAAAGACTAATAATGAATGCAATGTTAGTTCAGTACTGCATTCTAGAGCTTGCTTCATATCAATGCGAGAGAAGAAGAGAAGGTTAATTTGTGAGAGGGAGACTCACCAGAAAGAAAAGTGAGCATGGGCAGTATTAAGCATTTGGAGTGCAGAAAGGGTATTATGAAAGACTGTACAGGGAAGAATGTAAGTGCATCAAAAACACAATGGATTTCAGAGAAATTATATGAACAGTATCAAAGCAATAAAAACTGTGGCATGTTGAATTGTGACAATACTATGGCTTTAAGGGGTATATTTTGTCCCTTTTTTTTAATGAAGAAATGTTGAGAGAGAGGTGACGAGCAGTCTACTGAAAACCAATAAACAGTTTGTGAGGCCTTGGGGTTTTGTTTTGTAAAGTCGAAACAATAGAAGCAGGCTGAATATATGGGGTCAAGCTCCCACAGAACCAGTATTTTTAATTTAAATTTTTCAGTAGCAGCTGCTAGGGTCTTGAAGCTGGATGTGGAGGCTGTTTTACCTCTCTCTCTGTTACAGCTAAAAGCTGGGGGTTTTCTTCCTGCTGCTAGAAATACACATGAGACAATCTATTTTACTGAATTTGCCTTTGCCAATTTTGAGTTTATGGGGTTTACTATATTGGAATAGTTACTGTTTAGTAGTTAAAAATAATTTATTATTCTGAAAGTTTTCCAGTAGGATTGCTATTCCAAGTTATTTCTTTTGTTGTATTATAACTATAGTGTATGAATAAAGTGTGTTTTGCTTCAAGACTGGTAGTTTGAGTAAATAATTTGCATCTGGAATGCAAAGCATGGCACTTGCATTTAAAATAAGAAAAAGTTAGGGTCCAGGCTTATCTTCTTAATATATCTTCAGGGGGTTCGGCCTGGTCTAAAACAGAATGCATTAACATATGACAAAAGACACTAGTTATTACCAACTTGCCTTTATATTGCTCAATTAATGCAGAGAAGCACCCCAAGGTACTTACTGGAAGTGTGAAAGAAACACCAAACCAAAGAAGGACAGATTAGGAATAATCAAGAGCTTGAAGGTATAGTGACTTCTGTTAAGAACAGAACAGATGCACAAGAAGTTAGAATCCAAAAAAAAAATGGAGAAAAATTCCAGGAGGGATATTTATCAGACTGTTGGAGGTTCATTACTGTAAAAGCATTAAGAGATTTAAATGCAAAGATGAGAATTTTAAGTTTGGAACCTTGTGGGATTAGGAGCTAATATAGGCTAGCAACAAAAAGTGTTAATGAATAAGTAGGACCGAATTTGAGATGGAATATAGGTAGCAGAGCTTTAGATAAGTTGAGGTTTAGCCAGAAAATATTGGAATATTGTATCTGGCAATACATGGAGGAGGATATAAATGGTAGATGGGTTGATTTGAAATGGTGTGGTCAATAATACAGAGACCTAAGGAACACCAAGGGTTGAGATTTTGAGGCATGGCTGGAAATGGGACTTTGGAGATTATTCTGTCATTTTTCTCTGGTATTTTAGAGAAAGTAGTGTACTGATGAAAAAGGAATCTGAAGCAAACTTTCACAAAACTGAAGATAAGAGTTATGGGACCAAAATTTCAGAAGCTTAAAAGGGGGGAAAAAGATTGGCAAACCTAGAATTTTCTACCACAGCTGATGCACCAGTAAGGTTCTGCCCCAAGCCATTTTAAAAGTGGCTGGATCGAGGGCTGAATGGCTACCTACACTCAAAGCGGGGTAGGTATTATTAATTACCTTTATTGACTGTCTACTGCTGCCTTTTGCTCTCTCATGCTGATTGGCAGTCAAGACCCCCTTTCAAGTGGTTAAAATCAAGCTTGTGAAGTGAAGAGGACTCCTGCTGGCAGATGCAGGAGAAGCATCAGCTTTATAAACCAAGAATCACAGACACTGTACTGCAATGACCATGGTGATGACATTACAGCTGTTGCCTCCTTCTGTTTCCATAATTTGGAAACAAATTCAGAGGGCACTTCCATCTTAAGTCTCTCCTCGCTCTGTCCCCTGCATACCTTGATGACTCCAATTTGTCATTTGTGAAGAGCATTCAATTGATCCTCCAGCTTTGGGAACTGACCTGCCATTTTTAAATGGACAGTGAGCAGGCTTTCTTCCCATTAATTTGACTTGTAGACACAATGCAGGATCAGCACCCAGACGTTCTCCTAATACAGGGTTCCCAACCCCAGAAAAAGAGCCCAACACATTGAAAAGGTGGTGAGAAAATATTTTCTGAATGTTTTCTTTTATCTTTTTCCAATAAACTGAACACACAATATTCCTATATGACACATAACACAATGCTAAGTGCTGGATGGCACAATTTAAACAAATAGCACAAATGACCAATGTAGCACAATACAGTATCTGGCAATAATTTAGTGATCTCCATTGTTTTGAAATCTATTAGTAATTTTAAAATTGCCTATTCACAGTACACTCTATTGTAAATCATTTCACTTTTATTGAATTCGATTTAAAAGATTAAAATTTTAAAACTTTCAAAATGTTTCAAATTTTTTTTAGGAAAGTTTTCTTTTTAAATTAAGACTTTCATTTCCATTGAATTCAAGTGACATTATTTAAAAGGGATGTTAACTCATTATCACCGATTTTACTATGATCGTACACATGCATTTCATCTCTCCAGAATCTGACATAATGCTGCAAGATTTGATCAATTTCCCTGAGGGAAAGCTAGATTTACTTGAACCATCAACTTCCTTCCTTCCTCTAATTAGATCAAGCAGTTTGCAGCGATGACTGTTATTGCTGGGATGATAATATAACCTCCACCAAGACTACAATTACCCGTTCTGTTTGTGCTGCAGAAATGAAATATCTGGTTCTGTTATGCAGGGTTATCTGAGTTGAATATTCAAGTGGATCAGGCAAAAGAGCAAGGGGGCCATGACAACAAGGGAGTGAATTGGTGGGGGTGCATTTGTAAAAGGGCTGCTGTTTGCCACGTTGCACTCTCTGTATTTTACTCTATGGAAAAGAACATAGCCAGTGGTCAGAGATGCTATAGATCAGGATTGACAGATGTGAAGCACGATGAGGAGGCTATCGAGCAAAAGGATTTTGTAATCGAGTCTGATTCTTGACATTTTATTTCAAGTCGATGCTGTACATGTAAGGAATTGCTAAAGTACTCCAGTTATGTCATGGAGAGGCTCCTGAATTAAGTTTTCTTCAGCAGCAGTTTTAGTGAACATTGCGCACAGTTTGCATGCAGATTTCCAGTGTTGTTAGTGCCGCCTGGTAATATAGAGACTGAGTGTCCATCTGAGAGATCACTTTTTTCTTGTATTGCCCATCTCCAATTTCACTGTAATTCAACATGCTAAGTCAGAGAATCCTCAAAGATTTTAAGGGGTGGCTAAAGTAGCTGACGGGACTGTTGATAGATGTTATTTATAAGGACTTCCTCAAAATATTGGTTCAAGTGCCTCTTAAGTGACTGTTAGCTAGGCAAAGGTCATGGAATTGAAGAATAATTATTAACCTGGCTAAGAAGTTGGATGAATTGTGACAGACAATAGGGCTAATGGACGGATATTCTAACTGGCAGGCTGAGAAGAGTGATGACTTGTAAGTATCTGTGGGACCTGAAATCATTTAGAAATAAGTTGACTATTTAAATGATAAAATTACATATGTGTAGTTGCCACTGACACTAATAGAAGAATTCACTGGAAATCAAGCACTACTATTGCATGGACTGTCACAAATGTACAAATGATTAATTGAATCACTAATATAGCAAAGAACAAAGAACAATACACCACAGGAACAGGCCCTTTTGGCTCTCCAAGCCCGTGCCACCACATTTTTCCCTTTCATACTAAAACTGTCTTCACTTACAGGATCAGTATCCCTCGATTCCCTTCCTATTCATGTATTCGTCAAGGTGCTTCTTGAATGCTGCTATTGTGTCTGCTTCCACCACCTCCTCTGGCAGCGTGTTACAGGCACTCATCACCCTTAGCATAAAAAAAGTGCCTCGCACATCTGTTTTAAACTTACCCCCTCCCCGCTCTCGCATCTTGAACCTGTCTCCCCTAGTAATTGACACCTCCACCCTGGGGAAAAAGCCTTATACTTTCCACTCTATCCATGCCATTCACAATCTTATAAACTTCAATTAGGTCCCATCCCCTCAAACACATGTGTTCCAGTGAAAACAAACCCAGTCTAACCAACCTTTCCTCATAGCTAAAATCCCCCATCCCAGGCAGCATCCTGCTAAACCTTTTATGTACCCTCTCCAAAGCATCCATGTCCTTATGATAGCGTAGTGACTGAAACTATATGCAATATTCCAAGTATTGCCTAACTAAAGTTCTGCAGCATAACTTGTCTATCCTTATACTCAGTGCCCCTGCCAATGAAGGCAAGCAGTCCATAAGCCTTTTTTACTACCTTATCCACCTGCGCTGCCACCTTCAGTGATGTGTGGACCTGAACATCCAGATCCCTCTGCACATCAATATTCCCAAGGGTTCTGCCATTCACTGTATAATCTCCACCTGTATTTGACCTTCCAAAATGCAACACCTCATATTTGTCCAGACTAAACTTCTGTCTGCCATTTTTCTGCCCATGCCTCCAACTGATGTATATCTTGCTGTATCCTCTGACAATCTTCCTCACTATCTGCAACTCTACCAATCTTTGTATCGTCCACAAACTTATTAAATAGACCAGCTTATGGTCTCCTCCAAATCACTTATGTAGATCACGAACAGCAGAGGTCCCAGCACTGATCCCTGTGGAACACCACTAGTCACAGCCCTCCATTCTGAAAAGCATCCTTCCACCACTACTGTCTGTCACCTATGACTAAGCCAGTTCTACATCCATCTTACCAGCTCACCCCGATACTATGTAACATCAGAGATAATAGGAACTGCCGATGCTAGAGAATCTGAGATAACAAGGTGTAGAGCTGGATGAACACAGCAGGCCAAGCAGCATCAGAGGAGCAGAAAAGCTGACGTTTCAGGTCTGGACCCTTCTTCAGAAATGGAGGAGGGGAAGGGGACTCTGGAATAAATAGCGAGAAAGGTGGGAGGCGGATAAAGGAGCAGGTAGATGGAGAGAAGACAGACAGGTCAAGGAGGCAGGGATGGAGCCAGTAAAGGTGCGTGTAGGTACAGAGTTGGGTTGGGGGGTTGGTCAGTTGAGGGAAGACAGACAGGTCAAGGAGGCAGGGATGAGGCTGGTAGTTAGGAGGTGGGAGAAAAGACGGACAGGTGAAGGAGGCGGGGACAAGATGGGCTGGTTTTGGGATGAGGTCGGGGGTGGGGACACTAAAAACCGTAAGTATACTAAACTTACTGGTGCCTGCCACCCAGCACAGGCCTCTTCCACCCCCCAAAATCCCCAACCCTACCCAGAACCTTGCCCACAATGTGCCTGCCGCCATCAGGGTACCCACGGATGATGTCACATCTGCTGCCGGGTACACCACTTCCAGTACAGCGAACGCCATCGACACCGCTGCTGATACCGTCGCCTCCGTTTCCGAGACCAGCAGCACCACTGACATCGAAGCTGCATCTGCCAACGCCACTCTGCCCACCGCCTCCACAGCCAGCAGCTCCAGAGTATACACTAGCACCCAGCCCTGCCAGGTCATCACAATCCCCCCAGACGTCCCCCTCATTGAGAACAAACGGTCAGTCCTCAGTAAAGGACTCACCTTTATCCCTCTCCACCCGAACATCAACAAATGCCGCTCATGCCTGGACATTGAACAGTTTTTCTGCCCCCTCCGCCTCCACGCTTACGTCTTTAATAGAGAGTTTAACCCTCCCTCTACTGACCCCTTCTCCCACCTCCAACACACCCCTTCCTCCTGGACACCACCCCAAGGCGGCCTACCCTCCCTTGACCTCTTCATCTCCAACTGCCAGCGAGACATCAATTGCCTCAACCTCTCCACCCCTCTCACCCACTCCAACCTCTACCCCGCAGAATGTGCAGCCCTCCGCTCCATCCAATCCAATCCAATCCTAACCTCACCATAAAACCCGCGGACAAGGGAGGCGCAGTTGGCACATTGACCTCTACAGCGCTGAGGCCAGGCACCAGCTCTCTGAAAGCTCCTCCTACCACCCCCTTGATCATGACCCCACCCCCAACCACAAAAACATCATCTCCCAGATCATCCACAACCTCATCACCTCAGGTGACCTCCAGCCTCCTCGTTCCCCAACCCCGCACCGCCCGTTTCTTTCTCCTTCCCAAAATCCACAAACCCGACTGCCCTGGTCGACCCATTGTCTCTGCCTGCTCCTGCCCCACTGAACTTACCTCCACTCCCTTTTCTTCCCCCTCCTCCAGGAACTCCCCACCTACGTCCGTGACACCACCCACGCCCTCCACTCCTCCAAAACTTCCGATTCCCTGGTCCTCAACAGCTCATCTTCACCATGGATGTCCAGACCCTATATACTTGCATTCCCCATGCAGATGGCCTAAAGGCCATCTCCTCTCCAGCAGTCCTGACCAGTCCCCCTCCGCCGACACCCTTATCCGCTTAGCCGAACTTGTCCTCGCCCTTAACAACTTCTCCTTCAACTCCTCCCACTTCCTACAAAGGGGGTGGCCTCGGGTACCCGCGTGGGCCCAAGCTATGCCTGCCTCTTTGCAGGTTACGTGGAACAGTCCCTCTTCCGCAGCTACACTGGCCCTATCCCCCACCTCTTCCTCTGTTACATCGATTACTGTATCGGCGCCGCCTCATGCTCGCACGAGGCGCTCGAACAGTTCATCCACTTCTCTAACACCTTCCACCCCAACCTTAAGTTCACCTGGACCATCTGCGATACCTCTCTCTCCTTTCTGGACCTCTGTTTCCATCTCTGGCGACCATCTGGAAACCGATATCCATTTCAAGCCTACCGACTCCCACAGCTACCTAGAATACACCTCTTCTCAATCACCTTCCTGCAAGAATGCCTTCCCCTATTCCCAAATCCTTTGCTTCTGCTGCATCTGCTCCCAAGATGAGGCATTCCACTCCCGGACATCCCAGATGTCCTCGTTTTTCAAGGACCGCAATTTCCCTTCCACAGTGGTGGAAAACGTCCTCGACTGCATCTCTCGCGTTTCCTGCAACTCATCCCTCACACCCCCTCCCCGTAATAACAACAAAGACAGAATTCCCCTCATCCTCACGTACTGCCCCACCAACCTCCGGATTCAACGCATCATCCTCCGCAGCTTCCGCCACCTGCAATCTGACCCCACTAGCAAGGACATTTTTCCCTCCCCACCCTTATCTGCCTTCTGGAGGACCGCTCTCTTAAATTACAGGCCTGTAATTTCCAGGATTATCCTTTCTGCCCTTCTTAAACAGTGGGACAACATTGGCTATTCTTCAGTCCTCTGGGACCTCACCTGTGACCAAAGAGGATACAAACATGACTCGGTGACTCCCTCATCTGCTCCACACTCCCCACTAGCCCCACCACCCCTGGCACTTTTCCCTGCAACTGCAGGAAGTGCTACACCTGCCCCTACACCTCCCTCCTCACCCCCATCCCAGGCCCCAAGAAAACCTTCCACATTAAACAGATGTTCACCTGCACATCTGCTAATGTGGTATATTGTATCCGCTGTTCCCGATGTGGCCTCCTCTACATCGGGAAAACCAAGCAGAAGAGAGCTTGGAGACCACTTTGTGGAACACCTACACTCGGTTCATGACAAACGACTGCACCTCCCAGTCACGAACCACTTCAACTCTCCCTCCCACTCCTTGGACGACATGTCTGTCTTGGGCCTCCTCCAGTGCCACAATGATGCCACCCGAAGGCTGCAAGAACAGCACCTCATATTTCGCTTGGGAACCCTGCAGCCCAATGGTCTCAATGTGGACTTCACAAGCTTCAAAATCTCCCCACCCCTGACCTCATCCCAAAACCAGCCCAGCACGTCCCCGCCTCCTTGACCTGTCTGTCTTTTCTCCCATCTATCCGCTCCCGCCACCTCCTACCTACCAGCCTCATGACCTGTCCGTGTTCCCTCAATTGACCAACCCCCATCCCAACTCCCTACCTACATTCACCTTTTACTGGCTCCATCCCC
This sequence comes from Rhincodon typus, assembly GCF_021869965.1. NCBI lineage: Eukaryota > Metazoa > Chordata > Chondrichthyes > Orectolobiformes > Rhincodontidae > Rhincodon > Rhincodon typus. Next base: position 99,139,963 of record NC_063332.1, on the reverse strand, counting down.
GCCTCCTTGACCTGTCCGTCTTCTCTCCACCTATCTGCTCCTTTATCCACCTTCCATCATCACCTCCCCCCCGACCCCCATCTCTCTATTTATTCCAGAGTCCCCTTCCTCTTTCCCTCCCCGACTTCTGAAGAAGGATCCAGACCCAAAACGTCAGCTTTCCTGCTCCTCTGATGCTGCCTGGCCTGTTGTGTTCATCCAGCTCTACACTATGTAACATCACCCTTTTTTACTTATCCACCATGAGGCACCTTGTCAAAGACTTTACTGAAGTCCATGTAGACAACATCAACCAACCACATTTCCCTCAATCATCTTCGCCACCTCCTCAAAAAATCCAATCAAGTTAGTGAGGCATGACCTCCCCCGCACAAAACCATGCTGTTTATCACTAATTTCCATTTGCTTCCAAATGCTATAGACCTTGTCCCTGAGAATCTTTTCCAGTAATTTCCCTACCACCAATGTTGGACTCACAGGCCTGTAATTTCCAGGATTATCCTTTCTTAAACAGTAGGACAACATTAGCTATTCTTCAGTCCTCTGGGACCTCACCTGTGGCCAAAGAGGATACAAAGATGTCTGTCAATACTCCAGCAATTTGTTCTCTTGCCTCCCTCAATATTCTGGGATAGATCCAATCAGGACCCAGGGACTTATCTACCTTAATACTTTATAAGACGCACAACACCTCTTCCTTTCTAATAGCGACTTGGTTTAGAAACCCGACATTCCCTTCCCTGAGATCATCCTCCACTAAATTCCTTCTCTGGTCAATACTGACATAGTATTCATTTAGGACCTCACCTACCTTTTCTGACTTCACGCATAGATTCCTTCCTTTGTCCTTAAGTGGGCCAACCCTTTCCCTGGCTACCCTCATGCTTTTTTATATATGTATGACAAGCCATGGGGATTCTGCTTAATCCTGTTTGCTAACAGCTTTTCATGACCCCTTTTAGCCCTGATGCCTTGTTTAAGTTCTTTCCCACGTTCCTTATATACTTCAAGGGCTTCATCAGTTCCCATCCTCCTAGACCTTACGTATGCTTCCTTTGACTTTCTGACAAAAGTCATAACATCCCTTGTCATCAAAGGTTCACGTAACTTGCCATACCTATCCTTCATTCTCGCAGGAATGTGCTACTTGTGAACTCTTATCAACTCCCTTTTGAAACAGTCCCCCATGTCCGATGTAGATTTACCCTCGAACAGCCGCCTCCAATCACAATTCTCCAGTTCCTGCCTAATATTGTTATAGTTCACCTTCCCCCAATTTAACACTTTCACCCGAGGACTGCTGCTTTCCCTATCCATGAGTTCTTAAAACTCTCTGCATCGTGGTCACCACTACACCCAAAATGCTCCCCCACTGAAACTTCACTCACATGGCTGGGCTCATTTCCAGAAACTAGGTCCAGTATAACCCCTTTCTCTAGTTGGACTGTTTACATACTGTGTCAAGAAACCTTCCTGAATGGTCCTTACAAATTTTACTCCATCCAAGCCCCAGCACGAAGTGAGTTCCAGTCAACATAGGGGAGGTTAAAGTCATCCATCACAACAATCCTGCTGTTTTTACATCTTTCTTAAATCTTTCTGTATGTTCTCTCCTCTATCTCCTGCTGCTGTTGGGAGGCCTGTAGTATACGCCCAGCATTGTGATTTCACCTTTCCTATTCCTGAGTTCTACCCATATTGCCTCACTGCACTCTGATGTATCCTCCCTCAGTACAGTTGTGAGAGACTCACCTATGTGATGGGCAACCTATCTTTGATAGGCTTTCTACATGTATGAGTGCAATTACTCAGGTCTGTGACAAACTGCAACTTAAAACTAATCCAAGGGTTGTTGCTAGGCAGCTTTTCAACTCAAAGGCTCACAAAAGTATCAAATCCAGTTTTTACAAAGGTTACATGACCTTTTAAATTGCAAAAACACACACTAGGCACATTCTATGCAACATGGCAGTGTCTAAACTTCCATTCTTCCCAGTTTATAATTGTATAGTCTTTACAGGTAGTGTAGTTGGAAGCATAAAATTAAAATGATGTAGTGATAGAATACTTTACTGAGCAAAACTGTAGTGAACGAACTTTAATGGAGGAAGCTGTGTTATCAGCTTGTACCCAAAAAGAATAGAACAGGATTCTAAGTAGTGAAAAGTTAGAAATATTTGAAGCTCTAAGAGATTAAAATGGCACAAACAGGTAGAGAAAATGATCAAAAATGCTATTGCAATGCTGTTTTTTATATCCAGTGAATAGAATGTAAGGAGACAGAAGCCATGCTTCAGCAAACCCCATTACAAACCCATCTCAATGAATCTTAGACATGACCTGTTGAACTCTTCTTCTATTGCCATCATGCCAACTTCTCTGGGGAGGTGTCCTCTCCCTGCTCCGTGGTCCCTTTCATCTGATCCAGACAATCGCAGTATGGAAGTCAGAGATGGACCACGTGAATGTGAGGGAAGGATGGAAATTGGAAGCAAAATGGATTAATTTTCCAGTTCCAGACAAGAGCAGGAAGCAGCACTGATAATATTCTCAATATACTGGAGAAGAGCTGTGGGAAGGCTTCCTGAGTAGTACTGGAACAAGGAATGTTTAACATACTCCACAGAGAAATTGGCATAGCTGGGACCATGTGGATACTTATAGTCACACCTTTAAATTGAAGAAATTGGGATGAGGTAAAGGAGAAATTGATTAAAGCAAGAACCAGCTCAGCCAGGCAAAGGTGGCTGGTGGTAAACAGGGATTTTCAGGCCTCCTTTCATGAAGGAACAGACAACCTTCAGGCTATCCTGCTGGGGAAACGATGTGTAGAGGGATTTCACATCCAGCTTGGGGCCAGAAAACTGAAAATGGCACTGAAATAAAGCATCAGACAAATTACGGATGTAAGTTAGAAGAGACTGGGGGAGGGAAGAAAGAAACAGAGTCAAGATAGGAAGAAATAAGATTTGGGTGGGGCAGGAACAGGCTAAGACAGAAGAGCAGAAATAGGCCACTCGGCCCATCACATCTGCTCCTCCATTGCTTGAGAATATGGCTGATCTGATCATTCTCAGCTTCACTTTCCTGCCTTTTTCCCCATAACCATTGATTATCTTCCAGATTAAAAATTTGCCTATGTTGGCCTTGAATATACTTAATTACCCAGCCTTAAATGCCATTTTGTAGTAAAGAATTCTAAACATTTACATCCCTCTAACAGAAAAGAAAATACTTATCTGTCTTCACTGTGCAACCCCTTATTCTAAGGTTATACTCTGGTCCTTGGCTCTCCCACAAAATAAAACAACCTTTCTTCTTCTACCCGGTCAAGTCCCATAAGAATTTTGTATGTCTTAATATGGTTGCCTCTTTTTTTTATATTCGAACAAGTACAGGCCCAACCCACCTAACCTCTCCCTATAAGAGAGTTCCTCCATACCTGGTATTAGTGTAGTGAACCTTCTGTGGACTGTCTCCATAGCCAGTATGTCTTTCCTTGGATAAAGGGCTCCAATTGTTCACAATATTCCAGCTGTAGTCTGACTAATGCCTTGTACAGTGTGAGCAAAACGTTGCACCTTTTATACTCCATTTTATTTGCCTTCCCTATTACTTGCTGAACCTGGATACCTGCTTTTTGTGATTTGTGGATGAGGGCTCCCAAATGCCTCTGTCCTTAAGCTTCCTGCAGTCCTCCTTCATTTAAATAATATTCAGCTCCCCTAGTCTTCCTGTCAAAGTGCTTAACCTGACACTTGAAACATTCAGTCTACCAGGTTGGTCTGGTTTGTGGATTTTAGGAAGCAGGGAGAGGGATTGTGCAGGGTTGAGGGACTATGAGGCAGGAAGCTGTGTAGGGAAAATTTCCAGAGTATATGAGGTGAATGACAACCCTGCTTGATGTTTATTGGTGGGACCACGGCCCGGGGGCGATACGAAGTATCTGCGAACTGTTGCTGAGCCTTTGCAAAGTGGAGAGGTCTGCATGCCAGATAACTAGAGAACTACATTAATAACAAAATCAGGGTTAAATCATTACTGTTCCATTTGCTCCTCTTCCTCTGAAACTGGTGTAGAGTGTACAGTTTCAGTCTCCATATTTTGTTGGCATTGAAGGCTGTTCAAAAGAGATTCACGTGTTTATCGGACTGATTTATCAAAAACAGCTAAATAGATAAGGCCTTTATTCATTAAAGCTTAGAAGAATTAAGGATGATCTTATTGAAACACACAAGATTTGGAGGGTGCTTCAGATATTGTAGATGTTGAGAAGATGTTTCTATTGGTGGGGCAATCTCAAACTAGGGGACATAGTTGCAGAATAAGGGAACGCTAATTTAAACTGAGATGTGAAAGATTTTTTAAGAGGGTAGTGAACGTCTGGAATGCTCTACCCCCAGGAGTTATGGAAGCTGGATCACTGAAAGTATTTAAAGAGGAGGTTATAGAAAATTGAAATATTGAAGGGTTGAGGGTTATGAAAAGCTGGCAACGAAAGAGTTGATCTGTCCCAGGCTCCTATGATCTCAGAATGGTGGGGCAGGCTCGAGGGGACAAATATTCCACTCGAGCCAAGTCTGTTGTTCTCAATAGAGTTAAATGAGTAAAATTTATTATTATATATTCAAAACTGGTTTAAGCCAGAAAATTGTTCTAAGTACATTCAAGTGCTTGACAAAATTCTTTAATCTATTAAATTGACAGGATGAAAGAAGATTTCACCAATTAGCCATGGCCAACAGTGAAAGCAGCATCAATAGAAGTCTATATGGTGGAACCTTCACACCCACCTTGAAGGTAAAATAGTCTTCATGTGTTAAAACAGCTGAAAGTTATGAATTATCCAGCTGCTATGATCCCAGCAAGAAATCTGGCTTGATAAACCATTTTTTTTTTTTTTTTTAAAATGAACATGGCTGTCTTTCACTGAAATTACAGCACACATAGAAACATAGGAATTAGTAGGAGTATGCAGTTCGGCCCTCTGATTCGTCCTCTCAGTGCCATTTTCCCATCATACCCCTTACATGTTCAGATACTGAAGACATTATCAATCTCTTTCTTGAATATGCTCAATGACCAGGTTTGCACAACCTTCTGTGGTAGTGAATTCCACAGGTTGACCACCCTCTGAGTGAAGAAATACTTTCTCATTCGGTCCTGAATGGCCTATCCTCTCTGCATCCAGCCTGTCCATCCCTGTTAGAATCATATATGTCATTATCTAAACTCTAGTGAATATAGGCCCAATCGAACCCAATCGCTCCTCATGAGGTAGTCCTGTCGCCCTCGGTATCAGCCTACTGAACCTTTGCCGCACTTCCTCTAGCTAGAACTAAAACTGCACAAAATACTCCAGGTGTGGTCTTACCAAGGACCTGTGTAACAGCAGTAAGACATCTCTACTTATGAACTCAAATCTTCTTGCAATGAAGACCAATATACCATTTGCCTTCCTAATTGCTTGTTGCACCTGCCGGTTTACTTTCACTGACTGGTGTACAAGTACATCCAGATCCCTTTATATATTCACATTTCCCAATATATGTTGTCACTTAAATAATATCTACCTTTGTTTTTTCACTCCAAAGTGTACAGCTTCACATTCAACTACATTATATTGTATCTGCCACGTGTTTGTCCAGACACTTAGCTTGTCCAGGTCACCTTGCATTCTCCTTTCCACTCTCCATCACACACAGTTTTATTTTTCAGCAAACTTGCAAAGTCACTCTGTAGCAAATTGTAGATAAACAGCTGGGAGATATTTGAAATATTTCCTCCAATCTGTTGCAGAATTTTAAAACCTGCAGAAGGGTATGATTTTCTTCCTCCTCCCACCCTCAGGATAATGTTTGAGTCTATAAATGACCTGGCCTCAGACAATGAACTTTGTCAGCGATTTACATATCAAATGCTACACAGTGAAAAAGTGAAAGATTTTAGCCAATTAGTACAAGGGCAATTGTAGGAATGGATAATAAATGCAGCAATGCCCACATCATGTCAACAAAAGAAAATAAACTCTGTACCTATGAGACTCCACACTGTGTATTATGGCACAGATTCCAGACTTCACAAGCACTAAACCTTTAAGACTGTTATGTGACATCATGACATGCGGCAATCTGGTATAAAAGGTACCCACGTCCTCTTTATTCACTTTTTCTGTGTAACTGATTTAGTGTCGTTTGTCAGCCATGTGTCAATGTATTATAACAGTGTGGTGTACAGCAACATCAGTATGTACAGAAACCACACTGTGCAGGTGTGTGATATCGTAGCCTAGTAAATACCTAACACAACTATTGATGGCTTATGTTATACGGACTAACATACAAGATAAACTATAAAACATCATCAACCAGATTCAGATCAATTGGAATTGTTCATCTTCTGAACCTGAGAGGCTGATTACCAGTCATTAAGAAGGGTAATCATTTGTATAAAAAGCAGAAATTGCCGGCAAAACTCAGCCGGTCTGGCAGCAGGACATGAGGAGTCACCAGACTTAAAACATTTACTCTGCTTTCTCCCCAGACCTGCAGAGTTTCACGAGCAATTTCTGTTTTTATTTGATCTTCAGCATCTCCAGTTGTTTGTTTTATTTTTGTTGTCTTGTGTTCCTAATTACTTGGTTTAACTTTTAGGGCTATCTTTAATTGGCAATTACAGCTATCCCTCATTTAGCACTCCTAAAACACAACGTGCTAAATGAAAAATGTACTAGAGATTATTTATCCGTAAGTAAACATGTAACAAGGGTGGCTTAAATTCCTGACCGATAACTTGTACATTCAAAACCCATCAGCTAGTGTTGAACCTAACGTCTCAAAAATCTCTTTCCACGCATTTAATGCTCTTAGCTCCACGTCCCTGCTTGCTGTCCCTCTCCAATCACTTTGCTACATTCCTTTCTCTACCCCTGTCTAGATTGGGGGAGGGGCAGTGAGTGAATGGGAAGCAGCAAGGAGTTTATCTGATTAAGGAAGCGGTGAACAGGAGGGTGAAGACAGAGAGAGGTTAGGAAATGTTTGAAAAAAACACAATGCATTTATAATTACAGTACGATTCTTGACAAATACACAAGGATGTAATGGCGCTGAACTGAAAATGAATGTCAAGGTCAGCACCATTATTTTTGGATAAGTTCTCCAAATCAAGACTAAAGAATGCACTTTAAAAGGGGGGGTATTTATGACATACAAAGGCTGCAACTTGGTGAAGAATGTTCAGCATAAGACTACAATTCCACAATTCATGGAATGTCTCTCCATTGCCACAATTTACTCGATTCACGGATTGGTAATGTAATTCAGACAATCAAATTTTTCAACAAAAGACCTGGGCCATTATAGTACTTCCCTGCAAGTAGTAACTGATACAATTTAATGTATTCTCTTTTTTATTTTATGATCGTTAACTTCAGAAGAAGAGAACGGAAGACTTACCAGTCCGGGTGGTCAGTGTTCCCAACCTGAGTTCATATGAGAAAAGTTTTCTAAGCTCAGACTTAAGTCCAACCAATAGGTTTCCTCTAATGACGAAATCTCCGAGCCTGGACCAAAGCCTCAGCAGCACATCAAGGTTATTGAATCAGCCTGCACAAGTCCAGCCATCTAAACAAGCCCCAAGGTATTAATGTACTCATTTATATTGAAGCTTTTATTTTAAATCTTAAATCTCATTGATAGCTTCCAGTAATTTTTTTTTTGAATTGGGTACAATAGTACATCAAGTTTTAGGCTGATGTGTTTATACTTGAATAGGGCAGAGGATTGGGAATAAAGTCATGGGAATTAGAGATACTAGTTAGTGGATATGACTTTGTGGAATTTGACATGAACTAATGACATGAGTGAAGCCATAGATTGTGGTTTTTAAATTGACAGTTGGGCTTGAGCAGAATCTTGCTGCCAATCATGCAAAGATTACTGCCAGTACAATTTGATGCTTGGAGCCATAGCAGTGTAATTACTTCCTGGATCTCTCTCTCGGCTGAACGAGATGTCATGCGTTTCTACTGAGCCCCAATCACCTGATCAGACAGATGGAAAATGTCTTGCAGACATTTTGAACATAGATTTATAGATATGCTTAAACATCTACTTTACTTTAATATTGTTATATACCTTTCATTTTGCTTATTTTCAGAAGTAATTCCTCAACTTTTGAAAACAAATCCCTTGTAATTATTTCAGTAGCTGCCTCTTTGCTTCTTGCAATTAATAGTGTTTGCCGATTGACAATGCTTGATTGAAAGATTTCTTCATTTTTCTTTTCTGTTTGCTATTTATCTGTACATGCAACAAAAGTTTAATTGCAATTTGTTAATACTACATGGACACAAAATACTTCACTAATCAATAAAGCACTCTCTTGTATTGACATCCTGCTGCCCACTTCAGACAAGCTGAAATCCAGTATAAACGAAAGAGAGAAGACTAGCTTCGGGGAAAAGCTCCAGAGCAGCTACTCATCTAGCAGAAATGACACAGCATCTAATCAAGAATGTAGAAAATTGCCCTGTCTGTCCTAGCTACAACAAAATAGCTTAAATTTAAACTAGCTAGTTACCTACGATCAGCAGTAAAATGATGTGGAGAGTAATCAGAGGTGGAATTAAATGGCAGCTATTCAATGACTCATTGCACGACATAATTGCAGACCTCAACGCAGCCTCAGTAACTTTTTCTGGAGTGGGGTGTGGGGTGGGGTGGGGTGGGGTCGGGTGGGGAATGAACTGCTTAACTTCCTGGAAGAAAATGTCACATCCAATTGACCTAATTTTGAAAGGCCCATGTCTCAGTAATGACCTGCTTAGGGAATGTTAAACAGACGGAGGGTCAGACTTCCTCTCCTCAGTGGACAGGGGATAAAGGGGATGTATTATAATATCAAGAACGTGGAGAAACAGTATAAAAGGTATGACTCTTAAAAAATGCATAGGAGCAGAAAGACCTGGGGTGTATGTGTGCAAATCATTTAACAGTGACTGGACAGGTGGAGTACATAGTTAATAAAGCATATGGTCTTCTAAGTTCTATTAGTAAATGTAAAGATTACAAGAGCAGGATGGTTATGCTGAACCTGTAAAAGATACTGCTTAGACCTCAGCTGGAATATTGTATAGAGTACTGGGTGTATACTAAAGGGAGGATGTAAATACATTGGACACAATACAGAAGAGGTTTACAAGAACGGTTCCAGGGATGGGAAACTTCAGTAATGATAGAATGAGAAATTGGAGAGGAGAAAGCCTAAGTGGATATTTAATTGAAACAGTGGATAGGGAGCAACTATTCCACCCTATAACTAGATCAATAAACGAGAGGGCACAGTTCAAAGCAATTTGAAAAAGAAGCAAAATGTGGTGCAAGAAGTAGCATTCTCATGCTACTTTTTGAGTCTCAAGTGCCCTGCCTGGAAGCATGGTGGAGGCAAGTTTAATTGTAGTATTCAAGATAACATCAGTTTACTGTTTAAATAGTAAAAATATGAAGGATTATGGGGAAAGGGTGGGAGAACAGCTAAGTCATTATGCTTATTCAGAACGCTAGTGCAGACACAATAGGCCAAATAGCCTCCTTCTGCACAGGAACAATTTTGTGATTGTGAAATCCCATCCTCAATCTGATTGTCATGGGTGCTGCCAGCACTGCAAGGAGGAATGTAGAGATCCTGGGTATCCAGACTTGGGAAAGTTCTGGACTTTTAGCCTGGGAAGTGATCGGGCATCCTCAGGAGAGGCTTAATGGAGTTGGTTTTAGAGGAGAAGCAATGTGGGGTAACACCTTTGGATAGGGCATTATGCACAGGGCACTGTTGGATAAGGGTACACTGGTCTGAATGGGTTAGTACTGAGCAGTACCTTTAGCAGCACCACATATTATGATGACAGCAGGTGGACCTGGTGGGAGAGTAGCTCAGAACCTTTACAGAATAAGACCCACCCTCCAGATACTCCAGAGTCTCTAACATGGGAGGAGTTTTCTCGGGGTCTGAGCAATATGGGCTCTGGTGAGATTTGTGGTAGAATCAGATGAGAAGTCTGGGGAGGTCTACCTTGAAGTCAAGAGCATTTTGTTCCATCTTTTATACTTTAGCTAAGTAGCAAGGTGGGTTTCTCACCAGACAGCAGTAGATTACCAGTTAAAGAGGATTATTGATTTTGGTGGCCCAGCTCACCTCATTAATATTCAGCTTCCTATCTTACCAAATAAGCCAGAAGGAAAGCTCACCATGAAAGTCAGAGTGAAGACATCAGGTCACCCCTTGCTGTAACTAGCCTCCATGTTGCTCAGCAGCAAGCAGCATCTCAGGACTTGATCCATGGGCACCAGCCCCCTCACCCACTGACACTGGCATCTGACATTTGCCAACCCCATCATTCCACCCCGTCGATCTTCTTGCAGGCCACTTAAAAAAGGAAAAGCTGTATTGTCGGGCACACCAGCAACTAGCATTTAAAGGCTGTTGATGTAGCTCATGGATTGGACCAGGCTGCATCTCAGATCGGCTCATGGGCTTTTTTTAATGTTCACCCACATAGCATTCTGCCTTGTCATGCCAAGTAGTGCAGTGACACAACCAGGCAGTTTGCCTTGCTGGTGAGCAGTCAAGGGGCTGTACATCTTGCTGTACAGCAGTGTGCTGCTTCAATCTCACACCTACACCAAGTGCCAGCAGCTTATGCAGTAAACACACTGTGTATGCAGCAAGCAGATAGCTGTGCCTCAGTCTTAGGGGAGTAATTCTCAAAGTCTACGGAGGTACGCATTGTTCAGGTGTTCCCTGCATAGTAGGGCAACAGCAGCCTCCAATATAAGTCCAGGGGATTGACGACAGTCCGGCAACTAGTCAAGGTAATTTTACTCAGGGGTCTGTGCTTCTGCATGCCAGAGAGTGGGTCATCATCAATCCCATGGTTCCATAGCAACCAATCCAGGGGTTAGGATTAATCTGATCGGGAGGATGTACAGCTATCAGACAGGGTTCTAGACACCTCTTGTCCAGGTCTATCCAGTTATGTTGTTTGAGGGTTGAAGGGCTACATGGGGACCACTGTAGGAAGGAGAATTGGGAACCTATTCTTCATGATTAGGGACTGCAAGCTATGAAGAAGGAGAGATGATAATTGTGAAGGTGGGGGGTGGGGGCAACTGTCTTTGTAAGAGGGGATATGATAAAGCATGCGTGGATGGGGGTCATGCAGGAGAGGGTTCATCCTGTCAGGAGCACACTGGCTTCAAGATGGACGGGACATTGCATCACCACAGTAGGCATGGTCACTGCATATGGCAGTGGCTGTTATTGGGAAGGTGCAGGCACATGTAGACAACTCATGGGGACCCGGGGAGATGTGGTAGCCATGGAGTTCATGGGAAGGCTTGCACGGGAAGGGGATCTGGATGTTTGGGGCCTCACCAGCATGTTCAGGTTGAGACTGGAACACTAGCCAACAGAATGCTCACACTGACCTGCATCGTGCTGGAAATTGAAAGTGCCCAATGGAGAAGAAAATGACTGCAAGAACAGCTGGATACACCTGTAAGATAAGAGAGAAAATGTCTCATGGCCAGTGGTTAGAAGTGACGTACGAATTAAATTGACAGTATGGTTAATGTGAGAACCGTAGTGGAATGAAGAGTGGTATTTACTCGATTGGCAGGATGTTGATGCTTCAGTATTCCCCTAGGAGCGGCCCTAGCCTTCTCCTGCAAAAGCCACAATTCTCCTCTTTTAGAGAGTGAGAGGTTTGATGTAAAGCATCCTACAACCCTATGGGCTTATTCAGCCTTATTGTGGACTGTGTTCTCCTGTAACAAAAGTAAGAGGAACTGAATGGGGCAAAAGTGGGTGGTATGGCAGTTTGTTCTGGTGCAGGTGGGTTGAAAGGTGGTGAGTGCCCCCAAGTGAATGAGGGAGTAGGGGGCTATGAAGGGTGGGTGGTGTGGCAGGTTATTGGACGAACAAGAGCAACTGAAGGAAGATGTTGCAGGCTAAGCGTGAACCTTGGTGGGAATTGGTACACTATAGCAGGGATAAGATGTGTGTGGGATACCAGAATCGAGCACTTACCTTGGTGGAACGGAGATCATTGTTTTCTTAGGGCTCTGCTGGCAGTTACTCCATACCGTGGAGACTGCAGTAACCTGGGTAGTAACATCAGATCAACTACCTGGGTCTGATGTTATGCCCTCCTCTTTCAGTCCTCCAGGAAAAGACTCCACTTCTTTGCATCATCCCATCAACCAAGACCTCCAGGGCCCTATCAGAGAATCATGTGCCGTCTTCCCCTTGTCCAACATCCTCGTTACATCTGTCCTCTGATAAGCAAGACAGATTTGGAATGCTAGTGCTTGTTCAGGTGGGCACAGCAACCCCTTAAAGATGACACAGGTACGAGGGATGCTGGTCTTTTGGCTAATATCCACTGAGTGGCGCAATGTAAGATGGGGCTAGAATTGGACAAGGGGACACCATTGAAGCAGAGTAGGTAGATGTGGTAGGTTTGGAAGATGCAGCAAGAAATTCCATCAGGCCTCATGGTGAGAATCCTTCCAAAAACAATTCAACACACTTCGCCAAAATCAAAATGCAAGATTCAGTCCAAAGTTATCATACTTAATTTATTGCATGTAAGCATGCAACTACAATTAAAAAAAAAAGACCTGCAAGATGCTGGAAATCGGAAATAAAAGCAGAAATAGCTGGAGAATCTCAGCAGTTTTGGCAGCATCTGTGGAGAGAAAACAGTTAACATTGAGTCTAGCGACCCTTCTTCAGCACAGACCAGTCTAAGCTAGAGTTGAGAATAACATCAGGCTTACAGGTGTCAGGTAATATTATATGTGCCTGATAATAGACACATGAAAAAGGGGAAAATCCAGCCATTTTCTTATGATCTTCATGACTGAGGTTCCCATCATCAACATTTTTTTTTGGTGGAGGTGCAGCAAGTTCATCATTGACCAGAAATAGAACTGCACCAGCCATATGAACGCTGGTTATGAAGACAGAAACCGGGTACTCAAGGAGGTGGCTCACATCCTGACCCCCTTAAAGCTTCAGTCACCTGCAAGACTGAAGTTAGCAACGCGATAGGATACACACTATTCATCTGGATGAATGCAACCTCAACATTTTACAAACTCAATAGAGGACAGAAAAAAAAAAAGTCCCAATATTAACATTATACTTTGGCTGTGGTATGTAAATCTCAAGGATACACTGCTGCAACTGATCAAGGTTATTTTGTAAAAGTCTTCTAATCTCAATTACGGAACAGGACAAGAGCCAAAATACTGTTCATCTCCAGCATCCCCACCAAGTCACTTAACTCATTGACATGGGACATTTGTAACTGTTTTATTTTTGTTAGGTGAGGAACTTCAGAATAATAATGTGAAACCTTTCATAGAAGCATTAGCAAGAACAATAAGAATTCTGTGAGAAAGCCACCCTACCACCCTCAAGATAATTAAGGATGAACAATAAATACAGTCTTTTCAGTACCTATATCCAGAGAATTTTAAAAGCGTGATTGGAGAAATTAATATGAATTACTGTGATGCCAAAGTGTGGATATTGAACAATTACAAGAAACTAATGGAGAGACTCATTCTGCTTGATTTTTAAAAAAAAATTAATTCATGGGAATGTTGGTGCCACTGGCTAAGCCAGTATGTATTGCCCAGAGATCAGTTAAGAATCAACCACATTGCTATGGTTCTGGAGTCACAAATAGGCCAGACCAGGTGAGGATGGCACTTTCTTTCCCTAAAGGACATTAGTGAAGCTGATGTAATTTTTTTAAACAATGATTTCATGGTCATCATTCAACTCTTAATTCCAGATTTTTATTGAATTCAAATTCCACCATCTTCCAAGACAGGTGTCCATCTCAGGTCCCCAGAACATTCCCTGGGTCTCTGCATTAATAGTCTAGCGATAAAACTACTAGGCTATAACTTCCCTTTCAGGAGCCACAGGAATCTAAACCAATAGCAAAGGTTTTTTTTTCAAATGAGAGCAAAATTTTTTGTGCTGTAAATTGGATTTATTGTTAGAAATAATTTAATCAGGTCTTGCTGCCTAGCAATTTATATCAAATGGAAATATCAGATTAACCTTAGAATATCATTATTGAAACTGATTTATTGCAATTTTAAACAGAGAATACTGTTAAACGGTCTGTGCTTCCACTTAGTTTTCTAATTCCACCTTTTTAAGAGAATACACGCCAGAAAAGAAACAGATTCAATGCTGCTAGTATTTTAAAAGTCTTGTAAGATGTTAAGTCCTCAAAAGCATATTATAATTATCTTATGATGTTACATATAAAGATTAAGTATGTAGCATCAGATCAATCACCAAATAATGCAAATTAACTTTTTTCTGTTCCCATTACAGCATTTCAAATGAGAAAGGCAAGAATAAAGAAACTAAAGGAAAAGATCTTCAGCGACAGGAATGGTTCACAAAGTATTTTTCATTCTAGGAATGAGCTACATGTGTATTTATTCCCATTCTGCCAGTTATTTTCCTTTTAAATGTTCTTCTCAACTAACATTTTCCAGATTCCAACTGAGATTGTAGAGGCAGAATGCTTGTAAGGATATGCCAGTGTTGTTCTGAACAACTTACAAGAAATTACATGAAGTGGGGATTGACTCATTTTTACTCTCTTATGAGGAAGTGTGTCTCTGCTCAGCATATCCCCAGATCAACTGACTGAAGGAGGGCATGTGTCTTTTGGCAATTGTATGTAAAATACCATGTTTCAAAACTCTGGTGTAAACATTAGCATGCTGTCCCACTAGAGCTTTTATATCAAAAAGAACTGTTTCTTGCATGCTGTTTTACCATTAATTTTAAAATAGCTTTGGGAGACTTATTACTGTTGTCATCAACTTCCCTATGATCCAAGGACATCTATTCAGGGTGGTGGAGTTTCTGCCATTCGTCTCCATGTGACTAAATAAACAGATTCTTAGCTCATCAATCTTTGGTTACATAGGGAGGATGTCCCACTGGTGGTGGGGTCTGGAATGCAGAATTTGCTTCCTTTTCTTGCCTACTCTGTCAATGTTCTGCTTTAACATTTTACATATTATGACTCAAATCTTCATATAGCCAGTTAGAGGAGTTGCCATCATTCTGAATAGTTGCTAATAGGTTGTTCTTGACCATTAATGTCAATGCTACCAGGATTCAGGACAGAAACCTCCAGTGTCCGGATGGCAGACAACTATCTTCCCTGCTATGTCATTTTTAAAAAAAACTCTTAAATGGCCAATATTCAATGAGAGAACAAAGAAAATGCTTCACAGATTCTCAAGAACTGATGTGTAGAACATTATATTAGTATAATGTTTAACAACTATAATTTCAGTAACTTTGAGGAGTTGATATTATGAAGCAAAATGGATTCATGAATAGCCAATTCAAATCCCAAAAAAAAATGCATGAGTTATAATGCCTTTTCCACCAAAGACATGTTAAGCTTGAAAATGGAAGACTACCTCCAAAGTAATTGAAGAGGTAGCTACAAAAATTAACTTTGCCAAGAGTACTGAAACAGCCCAGTTAACCATACTATTACTAAAGTCATTCAGCATTGTATATATCAGAATTTTAAGAGAGTACATTTGTTCTAAAAATGAGGACAAGAGTTTATTGTGGATAGAATAAGGCAGAGTGTCCAGGAATTAAGTAATACATAACTCAGCGTGAGCATATAGTTTTACCTATAGAAACCACTAATAGGTAGTTTACAGCCATTTTACAGCATGCATTCATTTGGACATTAACATTCACTGTGTTGAATTGAACAAAACATGTAAAATCATGCTGTTAAGATAAGCATCAAGATCTTTCTTTCATTAGAAGATAATACCAATTGTAAGGACAGAATATGGTTGAAGAATTTACCTGTGTGAGGAGATAATAACAATGTATACTTCAGGAATTCAGGAAAAACAAGTGGTTAAGGACAATCTCAACTAAGACTTAATTTTCTGGGCATTCAGTGTTAAGATCAAACGTGGTCTGTTTCCTAGGTACAATGCATGCTACCCGCACTTTTGTGCTGGTTGATGACTGCTCATCATCAACAGCATTCATCCCAACCGGGAGCACAATAATAGGTCTTCTCCTGCTAACTTTATCTCTGTTAGTGCAATATTGCTGTGTTGTACCCAGAGAGCCTGGTGCTATTTGTACAGTTTGTAAATGTAATTTAATTCTCACTGTAAATATTAAAATAAATAACATTTTCTTTTGGGAAGAGTCAAGTAAAGACTAAGACATGACAACACAAATACCAGAAATGAATTGGGTATATACAGATCAATACCAAGCACATCCCAAAACAATCGATGTAATTATTATTTTGATGATTCCATTACAAAGAATATTTGTTAGCCAAGTGTAATCTTAAGAAAATATAATTTATTCCTTGGAAGCACAACATAAACTCTCAATACCATTAACCTTATGAAACAATGATTTATATAATAACAAATTCCAGACTTAGTCTATGTAAATGGTTTGTGAATCAAAAGGTCCTTTCTTGTTCTGTGCTTTTAATATAAATTTGTTCCTACCGTTCCCTTATACAACAGGGCAGCTGCAATTGAGAACTGAGAGAGGAGAAAGCAGAGCATCCAGGTACCAAGATCAGGGATAAAACACAATGTGTAAAATAGAGAATACTGCTAATTATGAATCTTTTAAAAATTAAGCAGAATTATTCATTTTAAAACTATATATAAAGGTATAGTTCAATATTCAATGATCAGGTTCTTGCCTTCTGGCCATGACAATTAGCTCTTATTCCAATGCCCAGTCAAGTCAAACTTCAACTTTTTTAGTTAGCAGCATTTTAAAAGAAAAGTCCAATTCAACCAAATGTATCAGCAGAAGACCAAGTAAACTTTCAGTCAATTGGAAAATTGGAAAGAAAGCACTCCAGTGGCTGGGAGTCATATCCGGCATATAAAAAAAGATAGTTGTGGTCATTTGAAGCCAGTTATTTCAGCCCCAAGCTATCATTTCTAATTTTCAGATCTTAACCACAGATTTAAATTGACGGTGTGTTCATTACAGTATCAACTATACTTTTTCTTATATGGTTCCTGAACAAATGCAGCCTTAAGCTAGAGATACTACATTCATTTAAGTAATTCATCACCAGTACTTTCACCCTTACACTCCCAGTCCCCAAACCTCAGTAAACTGATCTGCAGCAATCTTGGGAAAGAGTTAACCTACGTTCAGAGGAGTGGCTCCTCACCCTTTCCTTTTTGATTCATGGGGATGATTTTTTCCCCCAGTTGGTGATCCTTGTGGGTGAATTTGAGTATCTGGTCACCACAGCCATGTATTTTGATTGTTGTCTGTTTTCAACTGCTTCATAGAAACGTAGGAACAGAAGTATGCACGTGACCCCTTGAGCCTAATCGGCTTTTCAATGGCTAATCATTGAGCTCAACACCTTAATCCTGTCCCCCTGACCCCCTATATTCCTTGAAGCCTTTAGGCACAAGAGCTAAAATTGACCTCCTCCTTGAAAATGCAATGTTTTGCTCTACCACACGAAGTGGTTGAGTGAATTCCACAGGCTCAGCACTTTCTGGATGAAGAAATTTCCTTATCTCCGTACTAAAAAGTTTACCCCTTATGCTTAAACCATGACTTCTGGTTCTGGACATCCCCCCTCCTCCCAAAATTGGGAACATCCTTCTTGCATCCAACCTGTCAGAATTTCATAGGTTTCTTGGATAAGACCAAAACTACACACAATATTACAAGTGTGGCCTTACCAATGCCCTGTTTCATTGCAGCAAGACGTCCTAGTTCCTGTACTTAAATCCATACAGTATGAAGGCTAACATACAGTTTGCCTTCTTTACTGCCTGCTGCACCTGCACGCTTACTTTCAGCGACTAGTGCACGAGGATGCCCAGGTTTCATTGAACATTCCCCTCGCTCAATTTACAGCTGTTCAAATAATCTGCCTTGCTGTTTTTGCTACCAAAGTGGATAACCTCACATTTTCCATATTATACTGCATCTGTCATGCATTTTTCCCCTCACAATCTGTTCCAATCACACTGCAACATTGCCGCATCTTCCTCATAACTCACTCACCCTTCCACCCAGCTTTGTGTCATTTGCAAATTTTGAGATATCGCATTTAGTTCCCTATTCCAAATCATGAACATATATTGTGAATAGCTGGGGTGCTAGTATCAATCTCTGCATTACCCCATTAATCATTGCCTGGTATTCTTGGAAAAATGGGTCTTTTTCCTACTCTGTTTCCTGTCTGCGAACCAATTTTTCAATTCATCTCAATACACTACACCCAATCCCATGCGCTTCATTTTACACATTAATCTCTTCAATGGGACTTTGTCAAGAGCCTTCCAAATCCAAGTCCAAATAAACCACACTCATTGGGTCCCCTGATCAATTCTACTAGTTGCGTCCTCTAAGTATTCCAGTAGATTTGTCATGGATAATTTCCCTTTTCTAAATCCATGCTGACATTCAATTGCCTTCTTTCCACATTAAGGTAAGAATTTGTGCTGTCTATTAATGATTGCATTTTTCAGCTTCATATCACAACTCCTCAGATCTACACGAGATCTGGTATTAAAACATACCAGAGGTAAGGTATGCTATGATGAGAAGACCACCTCCCAACCAAAGGCCTCTCCAAGGACCACAAAGCAGGAGTAGGATGGATATTGTCCACTTTCCTGAGTGGATGCAGCTGCAGGATTCAAGAAGCTCAATACCATCCACAGCACTGTAGTCTGTTTGATCAGCAAGCCATTCACAAAGTTATTCAACAACTCTCTCCACCCACAGCAACACATCAAGGCTCTTTTGGCAGATGCTTCCAAACCTGTAAGCTCCACCAACTAGAATGACAAGAGCAGCAGGTATTTGGTAAGCAAATAAAGAATTTAAACCTGTACTCGAACATCTTCCAAGTGTTTCACAAGCAATGGTCTAATTTGAACACAAACCATACTGCGTGTCAGAGCCCAAAAGTAGAAATGAACAGAATAACCAACGAAGCTGCTGAGCGATGACAGATTACAGAAATACTGGGAAAATTTCCTCCATCTAACTTGAAGACCAACAGCCCCAACAATGGAGCTCTTTTGCAGTCTTGTACTTGACTGTCAACTTAGATATGAGCTCAGGTTTCTGGTGTGAATGTCGAACTCAATTTCTGGGTCAGGATGAAGAAGCCACGGACTCAGTCAGGCTAATAAATAATAGAAATGGCTCAAAGCAATTTTCTTTTATCTCACTTTCTATTGGCATACAGATTGTTTCCAGTGCTATTAATAGTACCAAAAAGGAAACAAATTAAAAATCAATTGCAAGCTCTGTTTGAAAAGTCATATTTAGTAGAATGCAATTTTGCTTTGGAAAAATAAAAACTAAATAACAGATTTAATCTATTACATACAAGCAATCATTTTACACAAGAATTTTATTTAAACAATACATGATATTTTACAATATTTATAAAATCACTCCTTTAAAGGTCATGCAAGTTTATTTACATGTCTGAGATAAAAATAAAATATTTCAGCTTTTTTGAAACAGTTGAGTTGATGTTAGTACATCTACAGCACACTGATACTCTAGACATTCTTGCATGAACTCCTTAAAGGTTTCTTTAAGTATTCTGTGTGCTTTGGTGTTTCTTTTCTTGTACTGCATGCTTAACATTTTGTCAGCCAAGTAATGCAACCATAACACATTTGTGTGAGGATTATATTCTGCCCAGTTGTTACTGAGAAACAAGAGAAATAAATATTCATCAGTTTTATTTAAAAACCACAAAAGAGAAATTTTTTTTTTAAAAATAGCAACATTATGAATTTTCAAGATTTGGATTCCTATAAATGGTCAACTTATAATGGTATGCAAGTGTACTTTAATTATTCCATAAATATTTTGGCTATTTTACCCTGAGAATATCATCAACTGCAACATTAATTTGATACACATTCATGCAAAACAGAAAAGACACTTTTTCAGTGAAGTTCATATTTGAATACTTCAAATGCTTGTATAATATCCCTTTATGATCTATTCTTAAGCTGGGGTTTAAAAAAACCTATTAACATCTATGAGAGTATGACAGAACAGGTGTAATATGCTTACACTTGGATTTAAATGATTAGAAACTATACCACCAAAATGGTAACATTATGACCCCGGTAGGTTTCCAAAGCAATATTTCAGATTGAAAAATTCTTAATAAAAATCACTAACTTTTCTTCTATATGTAATCACGACTAGACTCACAAGAGAACTAGAATGGAATCACAAACCAACAACCCCTGCCAGCTGCTGTCAAAGGAACAGGCATATATTTAATGTCCAACAATGCCCACCAAACCCTATTAAAATTACCCCAGCGTGTACAGTTACCAAAATATGCATCGCCATTTGGTAGCCTCAAGTGCCTCAATACTTTCTCTGCAAGTGTTATATGTCATATGACAAACGTAAAGTGATTTTTCACAACATGTGGATGGACTCTATGAAAAAGAATTGTTAAATACTTGCAATTACTCACAGATTTTCCTCCTTCATTTTTCTGTATATCTCAAATTGGTAATCTCCTTGTCCACAAAAGAAACTATCCTCAGAGGAAAGATCACAGAAATGTACAACATCATCTGGGGAGAGCAAATAATTACAGTCCAATAAATGTAGTGAATAATAGATATGTGGATGTGATTACAGTACAATGATTTGCTAGTGGTGCTAAAGGAGTAGAGGCCTGTAGATGCTATATTCGTATTTAAAAAAACAGAGATGGTAACTGAGGCAACTACGTGTGAGATGACCAAAAGGTCAGTGGTGTAGATGCTTTAATTTTTGTGACAATAATCTGGGACAAAATTAATTAGGATTTCGAAAAGTGTGGGCTAATAAAAGAAAGTCAACATGGATATGTTAAAAAAGAAAATTGTGCTTAACTGACTTACTTGAATTCTTTGATAAACAAAGTGTCGATGAAGTAGTGTGGTTGATGATAATTATATGGATTTTTCACAAGTATCATAGAATAGACTTACTGTCAAAATTATTACACCAGTGTAGAAGATACTTGGAACCTTTTCTCTTGCATTTGATGCTTGTCGGATTGATCATTTTAAGCATTGGAGGTTGATAGATTTCTGTTAATTGAAGATGATTTGGACAAAGACAGGTATACAGAGCTTGGCCACAGATCGACTGTAATCTCTGAGTGATAAAGAGGGTTCAAGAAGGGCATCTGACCTGTTCTCGTTCTTGTTATAAAGATTTTTTGTTTTTCTTATATTAGTAGATCCAGTACCAGAATGCGCATGCTGCTTTTTTTTTAAAATTGCAGATCTTTTGATCAGGCAAATGGATTAAAACAATTTTGTGAAAATGTATGGATGATACTACTAACCTGTTCCCATTCTTGACAATGTATAATCAATAATATTGGCCACAAATCCATGAGTGTCAATGTTGAAAGTCTTCCCACACAATTTGTATTCAATTTGTTTGATGGTAGTTTTCTTGATAAGAACATTTCCCCAGTGCAAGTCTCTGAAAATGAATTTGAACAAAAACCCAGATAAATACACAATTAATATTTAAAAGAAAAACAGAGATTCCAAACAGCAAAATACACAGGAAACAATGTTTCTGGGCTGGGGAGGATAGATTTCAATGTGATTATTGCTGGGAATCCACAATATGAGGCAGAGTCCAGATGTGTGGGATTTCTATTTTACACAACTTCCACAAATTTGAATCTAAAATGTTGGGTGTTTGTCCCTCCTTGTCTCTTCCTACCTGGCTTGGTGGCAAAATAAAAAATATCTTCTCTACCTTTTATTAGGCATCAAATTTCCACCTCATGATGCATTGTTCTCGCAGTTGGGGGTCTATCTGATTCAAATATTCTAAGTATTGTCACAGGAAAAGTGCAAGTTGGAAGTCCTGTACCATTATATTTCCACCCCTTTAAAATTATCTAAGGAATTTGGGGTTCAAACTTTTTTTTTCAGCTTATAAAATGAAAAAAGTTGCATCAATTACAATATTAACATCAATTACCCATGGTATACAATTAAGTATCGATTTTCAGTGATTGATTCTCTTCTTTTGAGAATGGTTTATTCTTTACATAAGCAATCATCCATGGGGTAATTTAAAAAAAAAGTAGAAAATTAGTCCCCCAGTAATTTTATATCATGTTCATTACACCAATTCTTAAAATCCTTGACTGAAGGCCAGCTAAGCTACAGAGAACAATGTTAATAATATCAAAACATGAGCAATGACATTTCCCCCAGTATCTCAAGTGATCAGGCTACAGTGGCATTAAAACACGGGTGTACTACTTACGATTTCACAATAATGCTGATTTAATAACTTAAGGCCAATTTGTTTTAGAATATAGCTCCCAATAATTATGTTTAGGAAAGATACAAGCAACATTTTTTTCTATTCATTTGTGGGATGTGGGCATTGCTGACTGGCCAGCATTTCTTGCCCATCCATACTTGCCCTTGAGAAGGCAGGGGTGAGCTGCCTTCTTGAACCGCTGCAGTCCTCCTGCTGTGGGTTGACCCACAATGCTATTAGGGAGGGAATTCCACGATTTTGACCTAGTGACAGTGAAGGAACGGCAATATATTTCCAAGTCAGGTTGGTGAGTGACTTGGAGGGGAACTTGGAAGTGGTGATACAAAAACAAAGTTGCTGGAAAAGGTCAGCCGGTCTGGCAGCATCTGTGAAGGAAAAAACAGTTAACGTTTCAGGTCTAGTGATACTTCCTCAGAACTGATGGTGGCTGGGAAAACATCAGTTTATATGCAGAAAATAGGGAGGTGGGTGGGGTAGCGAGTAAACGACATGATAGAGCCCATAGAGAGAGAAAGACAGTTGGATAGACAAAGGCGTTACTAATGATCAAGCTGGGAGGGTGAATAGTTGTTAATGGGGACTGTTAGTGACTAACAATAGCGGGTGTGTAATGGTAGGCTGTGTGGTAACAAGGCCTGGTGTGTGGGGTAGGGGGCTGGGACATGAGAATTTAGGCCCTAAGAAGTCCTATATGTCTGCTGCCCTTGTCCTTCTAGATGGAAGTTGTGGGTTTGGAGGGTGCTGTCTGAGGATATTGGTGAATTTCTGCAGTGCATCTTGTAGACAGTACACACTGCTGCTACGGAGTATTGGTGGTGGAGGGAGTGGATGCAGTGCCAATCAAACGAGTTGCTTTGTCCTAGGTGGTGTCAAGCTTCTTGAGTGTTGTTTGGGCTGCACTCAGAGGCATCTCATAGTTTAATGTAATATATGATACTGGCCTAGGAGATGATCGTAACAAGTAGTAGTATGAATTTCCATTTGATCTGCTGGTTTATCAGTAAATGAAACATTCTCCAATATTTCAGTCATACCCTGCTTTGTGTCGATGGTTTAATGAACTATGTGACTGCCCATTATTTCACGACTACTTGTTTCCTTACTTTTCCCCTGAAGGAAGGGCTCAAGAACAAATACCCAGAGGCCTTCAGCACCTTCCAAAAGAATTGAAGGAATTTATATCGGCTAAATAAAACCATGCTCTCATTCAGGAAAACGAGGAGCAGACTACACGGCTCACTGAGCCTGCTCTGCTATTCAATACAATCTTAGCTGATCTTTGGCTTCATCACACTAACCCATTGTCCATTTCCCTTGATTCCTCAAGATCAAAAATCTGTCTATCTCAGTCTGACATGTATTCAACAGTGGAGTATCTCTAATTCTCTGAGGTAGACAATTCCAAAGATTCACAACCCTTTAAGTGACACCACCCAGGACAAAGCTGTCCACTTGATTAGCACCACATCCACAAACATCCATTCACTCCACCCACTGATGCTCGGTAGCAGCAATGTGTACCATCTACAAGATGGATCTACATTGCAGAAATTCACAAGGGCTCTTTAAACTAGCACCTTCCAAACCAGCAACAACTTCCCTCGAGAAGGACAAGGGTAACAGATAAATGGAAACAACGTTACCTGCACGTTCCCCTCCAAGACACCCTGATTTGGAAATATAACCACCACTGCTTAAGAGCCATTGGGTCAAAACACTGGAATTTCCTCCCTAATAATACTGTGGGACTACTCAAAGCACATGAACTGCAGTGATTCAAGAAGGCAGCTCACCACCATTCCTTCTCAAGGGCAATTAGGAACTGGTAATAGATACTGGCCCTGCCATAAATGCCTGTATCCTATCAGTGAATGAAAAAAAATCCTAGGACCTTGGTCCACAATGGTGTTACTGCAAAAATCCATGTAAGTCATACTGCTAAATCTATACATTCAATTGAGTCATAATTCTGCAGCAAGCCTGTTCTCAACAAACAGATCTTTAAATATTAAAGGAGTCCCTGAAACTGGCAAGCATAGTATTTATTATTATGTATTCCATTATGTTTGACTACACTTCAAAAAGTACTACCTCAGATGTAAAATAAAGTGGTTTGAGAGATCTAGTGGTATTGAAAAGCCCAATATAGAACTAAGCCTTTCTTTATGAAAAGGAAATTGAAAAATTCTGCTTTCCTTCCTTACCTATGTTCAAAATTTAAAGCATTTTCGGCAACAGCCAAGGATGCAGTTACTTGATGCAGTATACTTCTTGCTGATTCAAGAGAAGGTATCTGCAAGAACAGTTTGATAGTTCAATAAATTTAATAGAAACAGATGTCGTGTAATCGTGAAAATAATTTAAAATGTTACCTTTGTCCTCAAACTTTCGAGATCATAACCGCCATTTTCAAATTCAAAAATGATGTAAAGTTGTTCTTCACATGATTCATCTGGTGAAGAGAAAATATGCTTTATTTACTGTTTAGAGATTTCAATAATCTGGAGAATTTACAAAACAACTAAACTTTTGAGCTACATTTCAACCAGAATCAATCACAAGTTTCTGATTTTAAGTAGAGTCTAATGGAGATCATTTTATTGAATAACAAAAAAAAATTCAGTTACTGAGCACTTCGATCCTGGTAGAAAGTGAAGAGACTTTGAATGTTGTGTATATCCCCAATTATAATTATTTCATATCACTTTGTTTTTTTGACAATGAGTTTTCTCAAAGCAACTGAAATTTGTCACAAATACTCTGAAATCAGTCAGATAGCAAGAACGTTGAGAAAGCAGCAACACCATCGAGAATAAACCCATGGAGAGACTGGTTGATGAATCACTAAACTCCAATCACATTTTCCTTTTGAAAAAATCTATGTCTGGTTACTTGTCACTGTCCAGTTTAACAATGAGGTCAAAAATAGAGGGACAATCATCCCTTGAAAACATTGGTGATATAGCACATTATATTTCCACATCAGTAAAATGCAAATAATTAAATGCAAGGTAAGACCCTGAAATAGACACTTTTTAGAAACTGAAGGGATAATTCCTGAATTTACTAAAAGTAACAAGAAATTAATTAAAGCAAACTGTTAGAAAAGTCAGTTATGCCAAATAATGTGTAAAGGCCTTGAGAGAAATTGGTGCCAGTTATTTAAAATAATGGCATGCACTTCTAAATAAATTTTAGAAAGGTCAGTCAATCTCTTAAAATAGGGATTGCATGTTAACTGATTTTAGTTGCAAAAACAATACTCTAAGCACTATCCTAGCCAGAAAGCCCAAGGCTCACCTAAATTAGGCCTCAGTTTTGTTTTTGAATAATTTAAGATGCTCAGCCTGCTACATTTTGAAAGCCAGTTCATTCCATCGTCAGAGTCCAATATAAGCTGCTTGTCTCAATGGTAATAGACCTCAGCTAATATCCCAGCAAGATGTGGTGATCCTGGACCAGCAACAGCTCTCAGGATCACCAAGGACCACTCTGTACATCTTTTCTTTTGAAACACAACCTAAAGTTGCCTAATTTGTGACAGCTGAAACCACACCGAAAAATATTAGCAGAACCCAGTGCCTGATCTTTTCAGGGTATCTGAATTTCTCAGAGGAGTTCTAAAGCACATGTTAGATCCCTTGGTAAAACAGAGCCTGGTGCTCTTTATGGAGAATCACTGTTTCAGATGCCTTTGGAGTACAGGAGACCATGAAATTGGTGCATTTATCATCCCAATGATTCTGATCAAACATTTATTCTCTGGCAATGAGGGAGAAGGAAATTAGTATTTTTTCCAAAGCAGGGATTCAACAGGCCACGTGATGGTAGAAGAGATTCAAATCCCACATTTGTTGATCTCTTTCCTTACAAAAGGTAGGCATGGGTGTCTGATTAAATTCTTTTAAAAAATTTATTCATGAGATGTGGGCGTTACAAGATAAGACAGCATTTATGCCCATTCCTAATTGCCCAGAAGGTAGTTAAGAGTCAACCTCACTGCTGTGGATCTGGAGTCACATATAGCCAGTCCAGGTAAGGACGGCAGATTTCTTTCCCTAAAAGACAATTAGCAATAGTTTCATGGTTATCATTAGACTCTTAATTCCAGATTATTATTGATTTCAAATTCCACCATCTGCTATGGTGGGGATTCAAACCCTAATCTCCAGAACATTACATGGGTCTCTGGATCAGTAGTCTGTTGGCCTAATATCATTAGGCTGTCATCTATCCTATTCTTGCTCTATTATATCTGGCTTTCATATTTCTCATGCAAGAAATCAAAACAATCCCAATACAATTTGGTCCTCATTTTCTTGCTGTATGCAATTTTCAAACATCAAAATAATTGCTGTACATGTCTGACCCAAACTTCTAAAAGGTGCATCTCAATGCTCCCAACTGTGCCAGAAAACATTTTTTGCGACTGGACAAATCCTGTCATATTGTCAAAATGAGCTATTAAAATTCTCACCTGGACGGTCATTTTCCGAAGACTTGGCTTGATTATACTTGTCCCAAGCTTTAAGTAACTCCAGAGGATAAGAATCTTTTACACAATGCACACTACAAAACAATAATTTAGTTTACAAACTATTTGACGTGATTTATATTAATTAGCCCAGATACATAACAAGACTAGTACAGTGTGACTTTTTTTAAAATCCACAACATGATGACACAAAGACATTTCCAAAATATGTGCAATAACTAGGATGGACACTCGGTACAGTACGGTAGACACAAAATTTAGCCTCTCTGTCCAAGTCCAGGATGTTGGTGTTCCTAATTGTCCTAGAATGGCAGGATCAACTCCAATCCTGCTACACCCCCAAAATGTGCAAATAGAACATAGAACAAAGAACATAGAACATTACAGCGCAGTACAGGCCCTTCGGCCCTCGATGTTGCGCCGACCTGTGAAACCAATCTGAAGCCCATCTAACCTAAACTATTCCATTATCATCCATATGTTTATCCAATGACCATTTAAATGCCCTTAAAGTTGGCGAGTCTACTATTTTTGCAGGCAGGGCATTCCACGCCCTTACTACTCTTTGGGATTCAGGTCAGTCATGTGTTCTGAAACCCCATGATGGTTGCCATTTAGATCCTAGAACAGAATAGTCATTTATTTAGGGGGCAGTGACAGCCTAGTAGTATTATTGTTGGACTCTTAATTCACAGAGCCAGGCAACGTTTTGGGGACCTAGGTTTGAATCCCACCATGGCAGTTGGTAGAATTTATATTCAATAAAAATCTGGAATTATGGTCATCATTAGATTCTTAATATCAAAAAAAAAAATTGGTTCACTAATCTCTTTTAGGGAATGGAATCTGCCATTCTTATGATCTGGCCTACACGTGGCTCCAGATCCACAACAATGTGGCTGATTCTTAATTGCCTGGGCAATAGGGACAGGCAATAAATGCTGACCCAGCCAGTGAAGCCCTCATCCTGTGAATGAATTTTAAATAACTCTCTCTCTACTCCCAATACACACCATCATATCTGGGTCCCACCATCCTGCCAAAGTGGAGCTTGCCAGGAAGCAGCTGGAGAGCTATGGAATTTTAGCCCCAAAATATTTAAAATGTGTTTATTGAGTCAATTTGGTCATGGTCGCTCCTATTAAACACTTTGAAATGAGCATGTGCTCTGGAAAACAAAAATGAACCAGACTTGTAAAACTTAGAAGTTTTCTTATTTAGAGATAGAATTTCCAATTGGATTAACTTTCAATTAATCAAAAGCACACTCGGCTAAATGGCCTTTTCTGTGGCATTAAATTTGATGATTTTATCAACTTGACAGAAATGTGCATTTCATTTTTGTTGGCATTCACTCTGAAATTTTAGAAAATCAAGAGTTTATTTTTCTCAGTTGCCAATGTGGACACATTATTGTCTGGCAGTTAGGTATTTATTAATATGCAACCATAATCACAGTGATTAAACCTTTGATATAGAAGTCAATTATCAACTAGATGAAAAAGGCTGACATCAAACCCCTAAAAGTGAGGCCCATCTCTGACAAATGGCAGTGGTGGTGCTCAGATTCTTACTCAGAATATTTTCTGTGTACTAGTTTTATCATAGATAATCCAAGAGGGAGATCTTATAAATCCACTGAAGGAAGGGAGCTAAAAGGTTAATGCCATCTTTTTGAAGTGACCATGTTAAAAGAACATCTACAGCATTAACTGATACTAATGCTGTAGGAGCTAATAACAATGTACTCACAAAATTCAAATGAAAAATCATATTTAAATAAGTCCACTTACGAATGTAAGGTAATAAATCCATTTGAGCAGTTTTCACTTTCTTCACTCAGTTGACTTAATTGCCTAGAGTTTGGGAGATACTTTTCCATTTAGAATTATTGTTGGTTGAAATAGTAAAACAACAGTTCCATTGAGCACTAGATAACATGGTATCATACTATCTATAAAATGCTGTCCAGCTATGTAGTGTGTCTTGAAGAGGCTACCATTTTTTCAGATTCACTTGTGGGACATGGGCATTGCTGGTTAAGCCAGCATATGTTCTTGTCCCTAGCTGCCCTTGAGCTGGTGGTGATCTGCCTTCTTTAACCGCTGCAGTCAGTGTGTTGTATGTACACCCACAATATGGTTTGGAAGTAATTCCAAGAGTGTGACCAGCAACACTGAAGGAATGGTGAGATATTTCCAAGTCAGAATGGTAAGTGGCTTGGAGGGGAACTTGCAGGTGGTAGTGTCCCCAAGTATCTGGTGCCGTTATCCTTCTAGATGGAAATGGGTTTGAAAGGTGCTATCTAAGGATCTTTGGTGAATTTCTACAGGGCATCTTGTAGATAGTACACAATGCTGCTGATTGCCGATGGCTGATGGTGGAAGGAGTGGACGCATGTGGATGCGGTGCCAATCAAATGGATGGTTTTGGCCTGGATTTTGTCAAGGTTTTTGTTATTGGAGCTGCACCCAACCAGTGAAGTATTCTTATTATCTGACCTGCTCTTGTACCATTGTTTTTATAAGGCATGTCCAGTTGAGTTACTGGTCAATGGTAATCGCCAGGATGTTTAAAATGGGGGAATTCAGTGACATTAATGCCGTTGATATCAAGTAGTGGTGGGTAGATTGTCTCTATTAGAGACAGTCATTGCTTGGCATTTGTGTGGTGTAAATATTACTTGCCACTTTTCATCCCAAGCTTGATATCGACCAGGTCTTGTTGCAGTTGAACATGAACTACTTCAGTATCTGAGTCAGCGTGAATGGTACTGAATATTGTGCAATCATTGGCAAACATCCCTACTTCTAACCTTATGATGAACGGAAAGTCATTGATGAAGCAGCTGAAGATGGTTGGGTCTAAGGAACTACCCTGAGGAACTCCTGCAGAGATGTCTTGGAGCTGAGATGACTTACTTCCAACAATCGCAACTATCTTCCCACATTCCAGGCATGATTCAAACCAGAGGAGACTTTGCCCCCAATTCTAGTTTTACTAGAGCTCATTGATGCCACACTCAGTCAAATGCAGCCTTGATGTCAAGGATTGTCACCTGCATCTCACCTTTGGAATACAGCTCTTTTGTCCATGTTTGAACCAAGGCACAATGAGGTCAGGAGCTACGTGGCCTTGACAGAACCCAAATCGGGTATCAGTGAACAGGTTATTGCTGGCGCTGCTTGATAGCACTGTTGATAATACTTTCCATCACTTTCCTGATGATTGAGAGCAGAGTAACAGGACAGTAATTGTCCACACCCGGAAGTGGCAGGTCTACAGAGCTTAGATCTGATCTGTTGGTTGTGGGATCACTTAGTTCTGTATATCACTTGCTGCTTATTCTGTTTGATCTCATGTAGTTCTGTCTGCTGGCTTCAAGTTGAAATCTCATTTTTAGCTGCTCTTGGCTTGCCCTCTTGACCCTTGTTTTCTCTTTGATGGCTTTCAAAATACTAAAATGAAATAACTTTTGACAATGTCAATTCAGTTTTAAGTTGATACAGTTCTAAATGGATGCATTTGTCCATGACAGTGTTGTTGGTTCGACCTCTGCTCAGTCCTTATGAAGACAGAGACTCACTGTCACATTGAGGACATCTGCCATTATGTCATGTATCCCAATCACTGTGCTGAACGACAGCTTTCGTGTTGCCCGGCACTATCACTGTGCTAAATGGGACAGACTTCAAACAGATCTAGCAACTCAAGACTGGGCATCCGTGAGGTGCTGCGGGCCATCAACAATAGCAGAATTGTACTCCAGTACAGTCTGCAATCTCATGGCCTGGCATATTCCCATATATCATTAAGCCAGGGTACATTGAACCCTGATTCAATGAAGAGTGCAGAAGAGCATGTCAGGAGCAGCACCAGGCATACATAAAAATGAGGCATCAACCTGGTGAAGCTACCAAACTGGACTACTTGTGTGCCAAACAGCATAGGCAGCAAGTGGTAGACAGACTATAGACAAAAAAGATCCCACAACAAAAGGAACAGATCTAAGCTCTGCAGTACTGCCACATCCAGTTGCGAAAGGTGGTAGACAATTAAACAACTCACTGGAGGAGAAGGCTCCACAAATATCCCCTCCCTCAATAATGGAAGAGTCCATCTCATCAGTGCAAAAGATAAGGTTGAAACACTCGTAACAATATTCAGCCAGAAGTGCCAAGTGGATGATCCATCTCGGCCTCCTCTTGTGATCCCCAGCTTTAGCCAATTCGATTCAACCCATGAGATATCATGAATCACATGGAGGCACTGGACACTGCAAAGACTATGAGCCCCGACAACATTCCAGCAACAGTACTGAAGACTTGTGCTCCAGAATTTGCCAATCCACTAGCCAAACTCGTCCAGTACAGTTACACGCTGGCATCTACCTAGCAATGTGGCAAATTGCCCAGGTATGTCCTGTACACAAAAAGCAGGACAAATCCAACCCAGCCAATTACCGCCCCATCAGTCTACTCTTGATCATCAATAAAGTGATGGACTTTGTGACATACAGTGCTACCAAGCAGCACCAGTTTGCAATAGCTAAGTGACCTCAGTTTGGGTTCCGCCAGGGCTTTTCAGCTCCTGAACTCATTACTTCTTTAGTTGCTACTTATGGCAAAATGGATACAATATCCATGAAAAAAATGCCAGATTTCAGCACCATGGAGAGGGAAACTGTCTTCAGCTACTTAACCAAGTGACATAAACCCTCAAGATAAGCAGAGTAAAGCAAACTCAATATTTAATGAACAGCTCTTACAAGACGCATGGTAGTCACCCACAATGTGGTGGTAAGCAGGAAGTGGATTTACCTAATCTCCATAGTAACACTACTGAAGGAAAAATACTACTTTGTAATTACTGGTCAAAACATTGAAACTGCATACGATGCACTGTATCTGAAGCTCGTATTAAAGTCAAGGTGAAAGATATTAAGTAAAAATGTACTTGAGATATATTGATCTGTATTTAATGCAAAGAAATTTTAAATTAAAATTGATGTATGTAACTAAAATGCTGTCACCATTTATTTATATTGAATAATACTAAAGTAAAGATAACTTTACATCCTTCCTGCACTACACCTAACTTGTGAAAGTTTAGTGCATGTGCCAAAAGCACTCCATTATCCAGCAATGATTTCTCCTCATTAACAAAAAACAACTCAAACTAATTATTAAAACCAATTCTAAAATATAAACACATACTTCGAAATTATTATTTCAGGCAGGACCTCTTCAAATTTCTTCTGAGATTCACCATTCACAAGCTTCCCCCCTTCGATAGGGATTATCTGCAAGTCGAGAGCAAAGAAAACATAACTTGCAGGTTTTCACTGGAGTGTTGTTGATGGAAAAACATGCTAATTAGCTTTAGAATCTTTCTGGGATTTGTTGATATATTAGCATGTTACATGTGACAGCAGCATATGGCAATAAACGTGAATGGTTGTTTGCTTAAGAGTTGATCACTCCTTTAAAAACAACTTTAAAATAGCCATTCATTCAAATGGCCCTTTTACTTGTGAGAAAGTCTGGATACAACTCTCTCATCAGGAAAAAGTAATCCAGATTGCTGCTGCTGTATAAATTAAGTATTTTGCTTCACTTTGACTACTTATAAAGAGCTGATGCTCAAACCATGCCCAATTCTAGTCCTTCTGCATCTCAAAAAAGATAACAGACAAATGCAAGGAGGGGTAGCTGATTTTTTGTTACAGTGCCTGGACCCTGGGCTTGTGTTAATGAGCAGCTAATTAAGGAGAAAAAAGGGGGTGGTGGTTGTAGTTTTGCAGGGGGTGGGGGGAGGTTGTTATTCTTGTTTACATTGTTGATTGTAATTGGAAAGCACAGGGACTACCTTTAGCTGGAGGAAGGGGTAATGCACAACAATGACAAGTGATCTGAAGAATGGAATGTACTTTTGCAATGAGAAGTATAAAGCTACATTGTGAGCATTAATTCAATCACAATCCATTGCCAATTGTTGAGAAAAACCCATCTAGTTCACTTACGTCCTTTAGGGATGGAAACTGCCATCCTTACCTGGTCTGGCATACACATGACTCCAGACCCACAGCAATGTGGTTGACTCTGAACTGCCCTCTGGGCAATTAGGGATGGGCAATAAATGCTGCCTAGCCAGTGGCACCCTCATACCGTTAATTAATAAATAAAGAAAAAAAAACACCATCACTATCCCTGGATATGTCCTGTCCCACTGGCAGGACAGAGCTAGCAGAGGTGGTGGCACAGTGGTATACAGTTGGGAGGGTGTTGCTTTAGGAGTCCTCAACATTGACTCCGGATCCCGTGAAGTCTCATGGCTTCAGGTTAAACCTGGGTAAGGAAATCTCCTGCTGAATACCACATACCTTCCTCCCTCAGCTGACGAATCAGTACTCCTTCCTGTTGAACGACACTTGGAGGAAGCACTGAGGATGGCAAGGGCATAAACATACTCTGGGTGGGGGATTTCAATGTCCACGACCAAGAGTAGTTCAGCAGCAGTATTACAGATTGGGCTGGTTGTCTCCTAAAGGACATAGCTGCTAGACTGGGTCTGCGACAGGTGGTGAAGGAACAAGCAAGAGTGAAAAACTTACTTGACCTCATCCTTACCAATCTGCCAGCTGCAGTTGCATCTGTCGATGACAGTATCGGTAAGAGTGACCATCGCACTGTCCTTGTGGAGACGAAGTCCCACCTTCACATTGAGAATAACTTCCATTGTGTGGCACTATCACTGTGCTAAATGGGACAGACTTCACACAGATCTAACAACCGAAGACTGGGCATCCATGAGGTGCTGTGGGCCATCAACAGCAGCAAAACTGTACTCGAGCACAATCTGTAACCTCATGGCCCGCATATCACCCACTCAAACATTACTATCAAGCCAGGGGATCGATCCTGGTTCAAAGGAGCATGCAGGAGGACATGCCAGGAACAGCACCAGGCATACCTGAAGATGAGGTATCAACCTGGTGAAGCCACCAAACAGGACTACTTGCACGCCAAATAGCGAGAGCAGCAAGTGATAGACAGAGCTAAGCGATCCCACAACCAACAGATCAGATCTAAGCTCTGCAGTACTGCCACATCCAGTTGTGAATGATGGTGGACACCTAAACAACTCATTGGAGGAGGAAGCTCCACAAATATCACCATCTTCAATGATGGAAGAGCCCAGCACATCGGTGCAAAAGATAAGGCTGAAGCATTCGCAGCAATCTTCAGCCAGAAGTACCGAGTGGATGATCCATCTCGGCCTCCTCCAGTAGTCCCCAGCATTACAGATACCAGTCTTCAGTAGACTTGGCGACTGCTTCGCAGAACATCTGCGTTCTGCTTGCAAAAAAGACCCTGAACTACCTGTTGCCTGCCACTTTAACGCACCACCCTGCTCCCTGGCCAACATCTTGGTCTTTGACTTGCTGCAGTGTTCCAGTGAAGCTCAGTGCAAGCAGGAGGAACGACACCTCATTTTCCGCTTGGGGACCCTACAGCCCTCCGGACTCAATATTGAGTTCAATAATTTTAGGGCCTAAACTCTCCCATGTCCTAGCCCCCCTAACCCATACACCAGGCCTTGTTACCACATAGCCTGCCTTTACACACCCTCTGTTGTTAGTCACTAACAGTCCCCATTGACAACTACTCACCCTGCCAGCCTGATCGTTGGCAACTCCTTTGTCTGTCCAACTGTCTCTCTCTCTCTTTGGGCTCTATCCTATCGTTTACTCCCTACCCCACCCACCTCCCTATTTTCTGCATATAAACTGACATTTTCCCAGCCACTAACAGTTCTGAGAAAGGGTCACTGGACCCGAAACGTTAACTTTGTTTTTTCCTTTACAGATGCTGCCAGAACTGCTGAGCTTTTCCAGCAACTTTGTTTTTGTACCAGTCTTCAGCTAATTCAATTCATTCCATGTGGCCTGTTGGAGAAACGGTTGGAGACACTGGATACTGCAAAGGCTATGGGCCTTGACAACATTCCAGCAATTGTACTGAAGACTTGTGCTCAAGAACTTGCCGCTCCCCTAGCCAAGGTGTTCCAATACAGTTACAACACTGGTATCTACCCGGTATTGTGGAAAATTGCCCTGTACACAAAAAGCAGGACAAATCCAACCCGACCAATTACTGCCCCAACAGTTTCCTCTCAATCATCAGTAAAGTGGTGGAAGGCATCATCAACAGCACTATCAAGCAGCACCTGCTCAGTGACGCCCAGTTTGGGTTCCGCCAGGGCCACTCAGCTCCTGATCTCATTACAGCCTTGGTTCAAACACGGACAAAAGAGCTGAAATCCAGAGGTGAGGTGAGGGTGATAGCCCTTGACATCAAGGCTGCATTCAACTGAGTGTGGCATCGTGGAGTCCTAGCAAAACTGGAATCAATGGGTATCAGGGGGTAACTCACTGCTGGTTGGAGTTATTCCTGACACATAGGAAGATGGTCATGGTTGGCGCAGGTCAATCATCTCAGCTCCAAAACATCTCTGCAGGAGTTCCTCGCCCAACCATCTTCAGCTGCTTCATCAATGACCTTCCCTCCATCATAAGGTCTGAGGTGGGGATGTTTGCCGATGATTGCACAATGTTCAGCACTATTCGTGACTCCTCAGATACTGACGCAGTCCATGTTCAAATGCAACAAGATCTAGACAATATCCAGGCTTGGGCTGACAATTGGCAAGTGACATTCGTGCTACACAAATGCCAGGCTATGACCATCACCAATAAGAGATAATGTAACCACCACCCCTTGACATTCAATGGTGTTACCATCACTTAATACCCCACTGTCAACATCCTGGAAGTTATCATTGACCAGAAACTCAACTGGACTCACCACATAAACACAGTGTCTACAAGAGCACGTCGGAAGCTAGGAATACTGCAGCGAGTAACTCACCTCCTGATTCCTCAAAGCCTGTCCACCATCTACAAGGCACAAGTCAGGAGTGTGATGGAATACTCCCCACATGCCTGGATGAGTGCAGCCCCAATAACACTCAAGAAGCTTGACACCGTCTAGGACAAAGCAGCCCGCTTGATTGGCACTACATCCACAAGCATCCACTCCCTCCACCACCGACGCTCAGTAGCAGCAGTCTGTACTATCTACAGGATGCACTGCATAAACTCACCAAAGATCCTCAGACAGCACCTTCCAAACCCACGACCACTTCCATCTAGAAGGACAGCGGCAGCAGACATATAGGAACACCACAACCTACAAGTCCCCCTCCAAGCCAATCACCATTCTGACACTGATCCTTCACTGTCACTGGATCAAAATCCTGGAATTCCTTCCCTAATGGCATTGTGGGTCAATTTACAGCTGGTAGACTGCAGCGGTTCAAGAAGGCAGCTCACCACCACCTTCTCAAGGGCAACTATTGATGGGCAAGAAATGCTGGCTGGCCAGCGACGCCCACATCCCACAAATGAATAGAAAAAGAAATAAACATAAGGAATAGGACCAAAAAATCCACCAAACACTGGATATTGAGAGACATACAGGATTGGATAAAAAGAGAAAAGGGAGGTTTATGGCACATACCAATATCTCAAAACAGCAAAAGCCCTACAGTGCAGAATGTACAAGGGAAACTTAGAACTTTCATGCAGGGGTATGAAAGAATATGGCAGATAAAATAAAAGAAACTGCTAAGTTATTTTACAAATACATTAAGGGTGAAAGGATAACTAGGGAATGAGGAGGGCTGATTAAAGACCACAGTTGTAATTTGTGCATGGAGGTGGAGGTCATAGGTAGGGATCTAAATGAATACTTTGTGTCTATGTTCACCAGTGAGACGAACATTGTGGGCACAGACATCAGGGAAAAGGTCTGTGATACAATTATAGAAATTAGCTTAGACAGAGAGGAGGTTCTGAGTGGTCTGGCAGACTTAAAAGTGGATACATCTCCTGGCTGGATGAAATGTGTCCCAGGTTGTTGAGTAAGGAAGGGAGGAAATAGCTGGGGCGCTGGCAATAGTTTGATTTCTCTCTGACCACAGAAGAGATGCCAGAAGACCAGACAGACAGCAAATGTGGTATCATTATTCAAGAGCTAAACCAGGAAACTACAGGCCAGTCAGTCTAACCTCAGTTGTGGGATAACAATTCTGAGGGACAGAGTCAATCTACACTTCAAGAGGCAGTGATTAATCAAGAACAATCGGCATGGTTTTGTTCAAATGAGGTCACGTCTGACCAATTTTTCAAAAAGGTGACTAGGTGTGTAAATGACGGCAATGCATTTGATCAGGCATGTATGGGAGACTGATAGCAAAAGTAAAACCTCATGAGATCCAAGAAAATTTGGCAAATTAGATCCATAATTGGCTAAGTGGCAGGAAGCAGAAGGTGACAGTTGGAGGGGTGCTTCTGTGACTGGAAGCCTCTGTCCAATGGGGCTCTGCAGGGATCAGTGTTGGAATCCTTGCTGCTTGTGGCATGCATAAACTTAAATTCAGGGAGGGTTGATCAGTAAATTCACAGTTGATATGAAAATTGGCAGGATGATAAATCGTGAGGAAGATAACCTTAGATTTCAGGAGGATATATATGGGCTGTTTAGATTGCCTGATCAGTGGCAAATGGAATTTAATTCATCAGTGCATGGATGCACTTGGGCAGGACAAAAAAGGCAAGGGAATACAAAAAGAACAGTAGGTCCCTGGAAAGCATAGATAATCAGAGAGAACTTGGTGTTCATGTGCACCAGTCCCTTAAGGTATTGGGACACATAGGTAAAGCGGTTAAGGCGGCAAATGGGACTTTTAACTTTATTAGCAGAGGCATAAAGTTTAAGATCAAGGAGGTAATGCTAGAACTGTATAAAACATTATTTAGGCCACAGCTTTGTGTATTGTGAGCAATTCTGGGATCCACATCCTAAGAAGGATGTGATTGCACTGCAGAGATGGTACAGAAGATTTACCAGGATTTTGTCTGGAATGGAGAGTTTTATTTCTGAAGAGAGATTGGATAGACTGGGATTTCCTTTAAGCAGAGGATATGTAGGGGGACATGATTGAAATGTATAAAATTATGATAGGGTAGACAAGAAGGAACTTTTCCCCTTGGTGAAGGTATCAATGACCAGGAGGCATTGATTTAAAGGTGAGGGGCAGACGGTTTACAAGGTTGAGAGCAAAAACAATTTTCACTCAGTAGGCGGTGGGAATCTGGAACTCAGTGCCTGTGAGGGTGATAGAGGCAGAAATGCTCATAACATTCAAGTATTTAGATGTGCACTTCCCATGCCAAGGCATACAAGGCTATGGGCCAAATGCTGGAAAATAGGATTACAGTAGTCTACAGTATATTAGAGTTTTTGACCAGTTTGACCAGAGCATTTTTCTGTGATGTAGATCTCCATGACTTTAAAAGGTAGATCAGTTTAAAGTCTCATTCAATGGAAGACAGTTCCAACAATGCACCCTTTCAGAATTGCATTAAAGTGGCAATTCAGGTATGTGCTCAAATCCTAGAACTGAACCACAATCTTCAGATTCAAATGACAAGAGTCGTTTCAAATGAGATAAGCATAACTTGGAGTTAAGACCATGTAGGCTGTTCAAACATTTAAATAGTACAAATATTTTTTTGAGAAGCTGGATTCAATAGTTGGTAGGGCCCTGATGTGGCACAGTGATAAAGTCGCTAACCTGGGACCAGGAGGCCCAGATTAAGTCACACCTGCTCCAGAGGTGTGTAATAACATCTCTGAACAGGTTGATTAGAAAAATAGGTTAAATAGTTGCAAGAGACATAGCTGAAACAAATCAGGGTAAAAAATAATGATTGAAACTAAATACCAATTCAAGTTAATAGTTGGATAAAGATCTAGTTTAGCCTACTTAGAGGAAATAGACTGTTATAATACATTGATCTAAGGAGGCCTTCCTGTCCAAGCTCCTTTTATTTTGCTCTATATAGAAAAAAAAAGGTATCACTACACAAGAAAAAGATGCTTACATCATAGCTCACTGTAGCAGTTGCAATATAAGCACCATCTTGTACTACATCATGAATTTATATGGCATTATTTAGCGTCCAAAGGTCCTTCATCATTATAAAGAAAATAGAAGGATAATTGAAAACTTGCTAAAAAGATGGAGTTTTACTTTTTAAAAAAATGTAAGGATAGGAAGGTTCGGGACAAAATTAAAGGGAACAAGATGGACCAAACAACTGAAATAACGTGCTAGCAGTAGTGCATCAAAAGGAGGGACTAATGCCCAAAAGGTTGTGCACAGCAGAACAAAGTGCTCAGAAGGGCAAATCAGCCAGAAGAGATTGCATAGACATAGTGCAACAGGAAGCCAACACAAGGAATGAAGACCTGGGCAATGGTTAAATTGATAGGATATGTAGAGTTTGGAAAAATTGGAACTTGTGAAAGATGGACAATCCAAGAAGAGATGTACAGTAGCTAGGTTTTTAAGGTACAGGCAGTGGATGGGGAAATGTTGTGTTTGTGAGAATTGTCATTGTGATGAAAAGGATGATAACCAGTCACAAGGATGCAAAGAGTCAGGTTCAATGCAATGTGGAAAGATTGCAGAATGAGTAAAAGGTATGACTCTTCCAAAAATAAGCACTGAATGAGAAGCCTGAATCCACCATAATAGTCCACAGGTCTCGTGAGGTAGAAATGATTCTTATCAGCATATCTGTGAGAGCCGATTCCATACTTGGATATGATTTCAACAAGTTGCACCATGTAGGTAAGGATACAAAAGAGCTTGAGGATTTTTGAGGATTATCGAGATGATTATGCAAATTAGATGGCAAGTCATTACTGGAGATACATCAGTAACATTTGGGATTTCAACTCACATTTTGGGCCCTTCCCAACTAATTATCTGCTGTGCAGCTCCCATCTATTTAAAAGTCAGGCCACTACTTTCAAGAGCTATTCAGCTATTGGGAGCAGTGGCTCGCAACAAGGCAAATAGCATCTGGATTCATTGGGGCTAGTTAGGCAGACCCTAGTAAGCAGGTCGAGATTGGTTTGAGCTGGAATGTTACCGCAGTGGTGGTTATTATTGTTGGAGGCCCCAGCGTGGGCCACAGAGTGTCCAGGCTCATCCCCACCCCACTATCACAGGGAGGCTGCAAGGATTTT
Source organism: Rhincodon typus (assembly GCF_021869965.1). Classification (NCBI taxonomy): domain Eukaryota; kingdom Metazoa; phylum Chordata; class Chondrichthyes; order Orectolobiformes; family Rhincodontidae; genus Rhincodon; species Rhincodon typus. The sequence continues at coordinate 99,099,850 of NC_063332.1, read as the reverse complement.
CTTTGCATACAGACCATCAGCGATCTCTCAAATGTAATAATCGGGTGCCAACTTGAAATGTTGCAAATATAATCAACTTCAGTTGGGAGGAGCACCATGAATAAAGAATCGTAGTCAGAATCATCTGCACAACCACCAAATGCTGCCCTAGCCTGGTCTGGAGTTTGCAATACTGACTTTAAATGGCAGATTAGTGAGGACCTTCTTAGTGAAACAATTGTCTTCATAGTGCAGGGAGAAAAGTTCCAACTGACTGAGCACATCAGGCGTGAAAGGCTAATAGAGGATTGTAGTTGAAATGTTGAGGTCAAAAATGACATCATATCAGCACTGCATGCTAACATCCTGGCTTGCATACTTAACATATGTCTAAATGCATGTTTCCAGCATTGGTTCCAATGACCTGCCCAACATAACATCCAGCAGAGTTTCTGAACCAAAAGTGAGAGCATTGAAAACAGCAGTTTTACACAACTGAATGTTGTGGCTTTGCAGTTTGTCTTATATGTAAATGCTGAGTTGGTAAGATATAAGTTGCCCTAATAGAAGCAATGCCATATGCAGAATATGGAAAAAACTTTGAAAAGAAATTTAATAAGGATTTTAGGAAAGAGCATGAGAATAGAACTAAATGACTAGGACTACCATTACATTCTGAGTAAGAGGTCAAATTACCTTCGTTGGTGCTGCAAAATTCAACTTTAAATATTCTACGATATTAGCTCTTGATATAGTGTTTGGTGTACCTTGAAGACCACGTATTTTCCATCATTATTTGTCATCTGAAACACTTCCCCAAAGATTCCCTCTCCGATTTTCTCACACTTCTCTAGCATGGTGGATGGTATGCATTCTTTAAAAGAAACTGGGCCATTTTGCTGACATTCACAGTACACTTTCTCTTCATCTGTAAGAAATACTGGCTGCAGAATTGGTGGCCATTTTTCCTAAAATATGATTGATACAATGAATGATTAGCATATATACTGTTCACATATTTATTGTTTCAAATCTATAATCAATTAAATATGTCTTTTACTCTGAAATTAAAAATAACCTGAAATGAACATTACAATCATGAAGACAGCTGATAGAAAATATTAAATAATTTAATTGGCAGAATCATATACATTGTGGCATCTTAAAAATGTTGTAATCTTGAAACAAAAAAAGTCAGGGTTTTACAGCACAGAAAAGAAGGGCCCTTTCAGCCCATCATGTCAATTCTAGTCATCAACTACCTATCTACTCTAATCTCATTTTCTGGCACTTGGCCTATAGTCTTGTATGCTACAGCATCTCAAGTATTAATTTAAACACTTCTATGTTGTGAATACACCCACCACCGCTACACTTTTAAACACTGAATTTCAGGAACCCTGCACCCACTGGGTGAACATTGTTTTTCTTCAAATCGCCTCGAAACTTCTTGCTCCATACATTAAATCTGTGGCCCCAGCCATTGAACATTCTACAAAGGGGAAGAGTTTCTTCATATATACGCTACTCACTTTTGTACACCTCAAATCAGATCTCCCCACAGGCTCAACGCCCTAAGGAAAACAACGCCAGCCTATTTATTCTCTTTTCAAACATGAAACACTTCAGCTCAGGGAACATTCGAGTGAATTATTTGTGCAATCTCTCACATCCTTCCTATGGTACGGCGACCAGAACTGCACACAGTAGTCTAGCTGTGGCCTAACACTTTGCACAGCTCCATCTTAACCTCGCTGTTCTTACCTTCAATACCTCAAATAATAAAATTAAGCATCCCGTACACCTTGTTAACCACCTACCTAATTGTCCTGCTGGCTATGAACATGCTCTTCAGAGGACCCTCTATACTTCCCAGAGTCCTAACATCCATCATGTATTCCCTTATCTTGAAGTGTCACTTCACTTCTTTCATGATTAAATTTCACTTGTCATTGCTCTGCCCATCTGACTGCCCAAATATATTTTCCTATAGTCTAAGGCTTTCCTCCTCGCTATTTACCATACCATCAGTTTTCATATCATTTGCAACTTCACTGATCATACCTCCTACATTCACGTCAAGATCATTAATGTACATGACAAACAGCAAGAGATCCAGCACCAAACCCGCTGGTATGCCACTGGACACAGACTTAGCCACAAAAATATCCCTCAATCATCAATCTCTGCCTCCTGTCAATAAGCCAATTTTGGATCTACTTTACCGAATTACTTGAAATGCCATTGGTTCTTGCTTCCTTGACCCATCTCCTATCCAACAACTTGTCTAAAACCGACCGAAGTCCATGTGGAATGCACTAACCTCATCTACACACCTAGTCACTCCTCAAAAAAAAAAATCACATTTGTTAGATATGATTTCCCCTTGACAAAGCCATGTTGACAATTCTTGGTTAATCCTTGCCTCTCTAAGTGGAGATTAATTTTGCCCCTCAGAACATTTTCAGTACTTGTCTGTGCATTACCTCTTACTATATGCTCATTCTGTATACCACCCCCCTGCCAAATTAGTTTACAACCTCACCATCAACACTAGTAATCACCCAGCCTCCGACATCCCCTAAAAGGATGTTGGGCTCATTCTCAATCAGATGCAATCCATTGACTTGTACAGGTCCCACATTCCCTAAAAAGAGACCAGTGATTTAGAAATCTAAAGTCCTTCCTCCTGCACCAGTCCTTCAGCCACAGAAACACTTGTCTGTACCCCTGACTATTGAGACTCTTACCACTTTAGCTTTTCCTCTCTTTATCCTCCTCCCTTGGTTCAGCAGGCTCTGGCTGACTGCCCCAGAAAATCTGTAACTCCCACCATTTTTCAAACACAGTGAGATGTACTCTGAGGCTTTGCTGATGACCTGGCTGCCTGCTTCCCTTCTTACCGATGGTCACCTATTCCTTCTCTTGCTAAATTTCCTTAAGTTGTGGGGTGACCACATCAAAAATCATACCATCTACATAACTCTCAGCTGATGCACTGCTGTGTCTCCAACTCACATTCAAGCTCTGAAATCCAGCATACAAGCTGGTAAAATCAGTGGCAGATGCGATCATCCAGACTGCCAAGAGCGCCGAAGATTTCTCACACGCTTCAGACCATGCAAGACATGCGATTTTAGGTTAACTGTTGTAATTCATTGATTCCAACTAGATGAATCTCAAATAATCACTGTATGGCATTTTGAAGTGTTCACTGAATTTTTCTATGCAACACCACTTCATAAAAATTCATGATTTCTACTCCAGGCATTGAACAATAGTGGTATAATTAAAATTATTATCCAGAGAAACCATTATTTTGATCAGTATCATCAATTTATTCAGCCTGCTTCCCTTTTACTCATCTCAAAAAGAATTCTGCCTTGTCTGAATTATGTTTCAGCAAGTATTCAATGGTGATAAAGCATGCACACATTCTTTTTAAAAAAAAACCATATAGTCAATAGTAAGAGAATAGCACTTTAATTTACTCATGTTTTCCCTCTAATACATAGCAATTAAAAATGTATTAACTCACTTTGGTTACTCACTGTTTTATTGACCCATAATTTTCTTTGCTTTCAATTAATATTATAGACGCATTATCTCTCAATATCAAAATATAAAATTAAAACAGTTATGTAATTTTGTGACTGCTCAACTGATTTATATTTCACTTACTAGTGGACGGTAATCATTTTCATTCCAATGACAAATGAAAAACGTAATAAATTCAAGTTTGTATGCCAGGTTTTAAGTTTTGTGCATTTTGCAACTGCAAAATTATCTAATCAAGTATAATGTTCTGTCAATAGGCCTACCATAAGGGGACTTCTGGATCCTCTCATTCTATTGCTAAGTGGAGTTGCAGAAAAATTTGCCATTGAAACCAACTTATTCAGGCTACGATCATTAAAATTTTCTGTTCTTGAAAGATAAGTTGACTCTGGAGTGCTTTGAAGTGACATGGTGCAATCAGATCTCAAAGGTGTAACAATGACTGGAAGGAGAGAGATAAATTTTAAAAATTAACATTACATACTGGCGTTTCAAAGTATTACAATTAGGCACTCAATTCCTATACTTGATCTCAGTTCTGTGTAACATAAGGATCAACAGTACAGTTTAAGGTGGAAAAAGAACCGAAAGGACTGCAGCCAACCTTAATAGCATTGTTACAGTGAACAATCAGTTCCATTAAGTTAAATTATGACTGCAGTACATAAAATACCAAATGGAATTTAAAAATAGAACTAAAATAAATGCAACACATATTCATAGAAATTTTAGGAACAATTCTGAACTAGATTAATTGCATTGATTTAAGTTGATATTCAATAGGAGAGAAAAAAATGCAATGAAAATAAAGTCATAACTCAACATCACAATGTTTTTGGGTGGCATGACTGACATCAACATCCATTGAAGGCTCCATTAAAACAGAGCTCAAATCACTCAGCTCCACTTCCAAGTAGCAGTTTATAGTTCCACCAAAAGAAAATAAACCAAAGAAGGAAGATATTAACAACCAGAATAGCGAGATGGAATATATGGAGCTCTTAAGAATTCCAGGTAAAGAAGTCACAGGTCATAAATGAACTATTTGGCTGTACTAAAAGTATACAGTTTTGTTACTTTTGTTTTCAAAATGCTCTCGTTGCATGATTTGGATATTTTACAGCATAAACAAAGTGAAAGCCAATCAATTACCTTTCTTTCTTTTGTGAATCGAATGAGCTGCTTTGAACCTTGACCAATTACGTGAGCCTAAAGGAGTAGAAACTGACGAACTCATAAGTGTTGACTTCAAGTTTTTTATCTAATTAAAAAAGAAACAAACAAAAGTGTTCAGATCATGGACTTGGTATAAAGATTAAACCTGGAAACAGAAACCAGGAGCAGGAGACTTGGGCCATTTGGCCCTTCATCTGCTCCATCATTCAATTGATCATGACTGGTTCGCATTCTTGATGCCACATTCATGTTTTCTCTGCATACCCCTTCTTTTCTTTAATATCTAAAAAATGTATTCACCTCTTTCTTGATTATACTCAGTGGCCTGACCTCCACAGCCTTCTGTGGTAGCAAATTCCTCGGGTTGACACTTTGAGTGAAGAAATTTTTCCTCATCTCCGTCCCATATCCTGAGATTGTGATACCTGATTCTCAACGCCACAACCAAAGGAAACACCCACCCTTCATTTAGTCTGTCCAGTCCTGTTAGAATTATATACATTTCAATCACATTCCTGCCATTTGTCTAAACTCTAGTGAATAAAGGCCCAGTCAAACCAATCTGTCTTCATACAACAGTCCTGCCACCCTTAGTATCAGCGTAATGAACCTTCGCTGCACTCTCTTTATAGCACATATATCCTCTCTTCAGCAGGGAGACCAAAACTGCACACAATACTGCAATTATACAGGGCCTTGCTAAGACTGCAACTGGAATCTTATGTTCATTGACTAGAGTACAAGGACACCAAGTTCCCAATATGTGCCATCACTTAACTTATACGCTTTCTGTTTTTCACTACAAAGTGTATAACTTAAAATTTATCTATGTTATACAGCATCTGCCATGTGTGTGATCAGCACTCAACTTGCCTAGATTGCCTTGAAGCCTCCTTTTGCACTTGTTTCACAATTCACGATCCCACCTAGTTTTGTCATCACCAAACATGGAAACTGGGCATTTGGTTCCCTCATCTAAGCTTTATATATGTGTAGATTGTATTGTCCAAGCACTGACACCCACGTACCCTAGTAGTCACTGCCTGCCACCTGGAAAAAGACTCATATATTCCTACTGTCTATTCTCAATTCATGCCAGTATGTTATCCCTTAATCCTTTGTGCTTTAACTTTGCCCACAAGCCTCTTATGTGGGATCTTATCAAAAGTCTTCTTGAAATCCATATACACAACATCCACCAGTTCTCCCTCATCTTTCTACTAGTTATATCTTTAATAACCTCCAGTAAATGAGTTAAGCATGATTTCCCATTCAGAAACCCATGTTAACTCTACCCAGTCTTACTAATGCTTTCCAAATGTGGTGTTATCACATCCTTTAAAATGGACTCTAGCATTTTCCTCACTACGGATGTTAGGCTAAATGGTCTATAATTCAGTTTTTACTTCTCTCCCTTTTTTCAACAGTGGGGTTACATTTTCCAACCTCCAGAAACTACCCCAGAGAAAGAATTTTGGAAGATGACCACCAATGAATCTAATATTTCCACATCCTATAGTGCTCTGGGATGGAGATTGTCAGGCCCTGGGACTGGTCAGCATTTAACTCCATTAATTTCTCTAGCACTTTTTTTTTGATTACCAATACTGATTTTCTTCAAGTCCTCCAGTTCTCTAGACCCTTGGTTTCCTAACATTTCTGGAAAATTATTTATGTCCTCTTTTGACAATTAAAAGCCAAAGTATATGTTTAATTTTTCTGCCATTTCTTTGTTCCCCACTATAATTTTCCCAATTTTTGACTGTAAGGGACCTACAGTTGTCTTTGCTAACTTGCTCTCTTCATACATTTATAGAATCTTTTGCAGTCAGTTTTTACATTACCTACAGATTTACTCTCAAACTCTTTTTGCCCTCTTGATCAATCTTTGTCCCCTTTTGCTGAATTCTAAATTGGTGCCTGTCTCCAATTTCTTTTGTAGGCTGTGGTTAAAACAACTTTCCTGTTTTATTGTGCACCAAATAGGAATTAATAATTACTTTAATTCGTGCAGAAGTTCCTTAACTGTTAGCCATTGCTTATCCACTCCCAAACCTTTTAGTAACGTTCCCCAATCAATCATTCCGAACTTGCACCTTATACCCTCCTAGCTTCCTTTACTTAGATTCAGTTCTCCAGTTTCAGATTTAAATCCTTCACACTCCACCTCAATGAACAATTCTATGATTACGTCTCCACACAAGAAACAACACAAAATTGTTAATTACATAAAAGAACAGAGAGTCATAGAATCATAGAGCTGTACAGCATGGAAACAGACTCCTTATTTCCAACTTGTCCATGCTAACCAGATATCCTGAATTAATCTAGTCCCATTTGCCAGCATTTGGCTCATATCCCTCTAAATTCTTCCTATTCATATACCATCCAGATGCCTTTTAAATGTTGCAATTGTACCAGCCTCCACCACTTCCTCTGTCAGTTCAGTCCATACATGCACTACCCTCTGGGTTAAGAGGTTGCCCCTTAGGTCCCTTTTAAATCTTTCCCCTCTCACCATAAACCTGTGCCCTCTAGTTTTGGACTCTCCCACCCCAGGGAAAACACCTTGTCTATTCATCCTATCCATGATCTTCATGATTTTATAAACCTGTATAAGATCACCCCTCAGCCTCCAGGGAAATTAGCCCTAGCCTATTCAGCCTCTCCCTATAGCTGAAACCCTCCAACCCTGGTAACACCCTTGTAATTCTTTTCTGAACCCTTTCAAGTTTCACAACATCCTTCCTATAGCAGGGAGGCCAGAATTGCATGCAGTATTCTAAAAGTGGCCTAACCAATTTCCCATGCAGCTGCAACATGACTTCCCAACTCCTATACTCAATGCACTGACCAATAAAGGTCAATTAAGTCAATTAATTAACCCTCATTTCCAACATTTTAAAAACAATTCCGTGACATCCTTCCACTCTTCCCCATTTGGGGACCAGGGATAGCACTGAGTGATCAGGCCACCAGAACTACTCAAAATTGCTGTATAAAAAGTTTCCCTCAAAATCTTTAAATAAGGGTTAATCAAAGATTTGTGATATTTAGAAATGTCATAGTATCCAGATAAAGTTTCAAATCCTTTTCAAATTTCAGATCAAATTAACTCCAATAAAACTCAGATTATAAACTTTTACACTTTGTATTGTCTGTTATAAATGTACAAATTTTATAATCCATTTTATCAATCTAGAGAAAGTCACGACCCCTCCAGCTAAACCAAATAATTAAAAAGTCATAATCATGATTTCCCTGGTCCTTCTGAGTAGGTAGAACATCTGCTATATTTTACCATTTGTCACATCATCTTTACCTCTCAAATTCAACATATATTTGTTCAAATTGAAAATACTTCATTACTTTCATTAACTTCTATAAATACTCAAAAGGATCCACTAGATGTGATACTTGCCGAACCAGCAGGCCCAACATTAGAATGCACTTGAATTGTTAATTTTTTTCTTAACAGACAATTAAAACAATTTGCCGAGGGCAAAGCTGGTGGCTGGATTAATGCAGGTTAAAGGGTAAGCAACAAATTCAGATCTTCAGCATTGACAGTATGGCTGATTTTGATATTAAGGATGAATGCCCAAAGCTTTACAGTTTGCATTCTAATCCCAATGTATGTCAGAGAGTGATATGTATCACCGTCAGCATCGTAGTAGTTGTGAGAATTGAAAAAGCTATTGAGAGTTACGTCTGGCATGATTAGCTAATGCTAATGTCTTAATCTTGGCTGTTTCCAGGACATTTTGCAGCATGCTTTGTATTGAAAGGGGACAGTTACATAAAGCTTATCACAGCAACAAAGGTCAAAAGTCTCTGTCTGTTTTTATTTCTCCTTCCCAAGTCATAATGTCCAAGGCAGAAAGGTCATGCTGCATCCACTTGCGTAGACATCCACCAATAGATAAAAATGTTGTGAATTGGGGATTTAACAGCATCAACTTCTGCATAGAACTATCTTTCACCTTTGTAGTGAAGCAAAGTTTTGAACATACATGCTTATGAAATTAATAGATCCTGCTAAAGTTGAGAGAGGGACAGACAGAACATATTCTGACCGAGTTGTATGGGGCTCCATTATTGGGAGTATCAAGTTCCATACAGTGAAGCCACATGATCAATTTAGTTTTTAAAAAATTGTGGGCTAGAATGTACAAGGCTTAATTGAAATAAAATCCAACAGACTGATAGGTGCCACCCCAAATTATTATTGGTTATAAGTGATTACAACTTTGCCAGAAAGACCAGATTTTATTCCACGCATGGAATGCTCAGGGCAGGAACAATGGGATCAAAAAGGCAATCGGTCCATCAAATGACAGACTGGCTTCACTGATTTAAAATAAAAAGGGCAGGATGTTCATCACTGATGACAATAAAAAGATGACAGATGGGTGGAAAGCCATCTTGAATTGTACTCTAGGGAGGACATGGTCACAGTGGAAGCTTGGACCAGCATACAGACCCTGTTTGTCATGGAAGAAATGGATATTCAACACAAACTGGATGAAATTAGCAAAGGTATTAACTTGCCTGCAATTGTCAAAGCTCCAAATGATAACGCTATACCATCTGAACTCATCGAGTACAGGAAGTCTGCACTCCTGTAGCATCTTCACAAACCTCTGCTTCTGATGGAGCAAGAATGTAGTACCCCACGATATGCATGATACAAAGACTGTGACCCTGAACAAGAATAAGTGACTGCAATATCTGACCACATTTCCCCCTGCTGAGCAATGTATGAAAAGTAGCCTTATCAAATTACAGCTTTTGATTGAATACTTCTTTCCTAAATCCCAGTGTGGTTTCAAAATTGAAAAATCCAGATTGTCATGGATCCAAAACTTCCAATCGGGGTAAGGAACCTCAGAAAAAAGCATAGGGAATCTTTATAGAAGGCACCTTCCCCTTCTCCATTAAAAGCTGCCATATTCAAGTTAGCAAACAAAGTCTGAAGACCCAAAGGCTATGTGTAAGGCAAGTGTGAAAGGAAAGCATGGCAGGTGAGAAAAGGGGTTTGGATTGGAGTGCTGTGGTGGGATTATTGAGGGATCACTGTGAGCGAGCGGTTGGGGTTGGGTGTCAGGTGTCAGGATCACTAATATATAGCTGCTAGAGCAATTTCAGTCCTCTAGCATTGCATATGTAACTATCCAGGTATGAGTTGGAACCCTTTGATGTCGCCAACTCTAATTTATACCTTTTTTAATAGTTCTAGATGCTGTGTAATTGCCCATCAGAAGTTTACATTACTAGATAATTGCAATCGGAAATCAGCGTACTGGAACCACCAAGGAGATCCGACGTGCACCTTTCAAAATATATTTGGTTAAAGACTAACTGGACATCAGAAGATCTGAGCTATGATCCTCTCAGATCTGCAACTGAGAGCACAATGTCTGTGAACAGAGGAAACTACTAAATATTGCCTTCATTGATTTCATTAAAGAATTCACCCATGTGAGCAGTGGCAGCTTATTTAAGTCAAACAATCTATTGAGTGTGATGTCCTCCTTCCAGGACATGATGAACGGATAAGGTCATCAATGACAGGACAATATCCCTCGGGGGTTCCGACAAAGTTGCATTCAGCTATCGACACTCGCGTTTCTTTTTGCTCAGCCACTGTCACATACCCTTATTTCATAGAAGGGTGCCTCCTTACAGAAAAATTTAATAGCTGTTTGGCCTTATCTTCCTGTGATCCAAGAAAAAAGTGTGCCAAGTTCGCAGCTCCACACTGATAATACTGCACTAATAATCCATACCTGGGAACACCTTCAGTAGATACAAACAGACTCTCTCTTACCTGCAAAGCTTTTGGTTTGACCATCAGCATTAGGATGACAATTGTCATAATAATTACAGCAATATTGTAGACTATCAGAATTGACAATGTGACCACAAAGGTTGTGGATACATCTACCTAGGCTCCTCAATCACCAGAATTTGATCAGATCATAGGATGCTGAAATCAACACACAAATTGCAAAAACTGCTGCTATCCAAACTGAGTTGAAGGTGCAGTCCAACTAGCAACAAGCTTAACGAGAAGATCACACCTTGAGTCTACCAAGCCCCACGTCCTCAATGTACTCCTTTACTGTAGCAACATCTGGACAGTATATCTTTTACAGCTTCCAACTTTACTATGGCAGATGTTTCTTCAGCATCTCTTGGGAAAATAAGGCAACCAACTTAGAGGTCCTGGAGGGTGCTATTTCTATCCTTATTCATTTTAAGCCAACAAAATTTGCAAAGTTCAGATGGTTGACAACCAAAGAATGAGGAATCACACAACCTCCTGGACATCCATATCTCCACTACCATAAAATCTGGAAATAAGATACCGGCACAGAGACTAAGAGGTAACGACCAACATGCACGCCCTCTGGATGTAGATTGTTTGGGAGAGACAAAAGATTAGCTAATCTAGAAGAGGATCCAGAGAAAATGGAGGCCAGTAAATTGTGGACCTTCTCAGCCCACTGTCTTCTTCTGTAGCAGCATGGGTTGCCACACCAGAGCTGAAACACAGCTTTCCTTGTCATTCTAGATGGTAGTTGTGGGCTTCAAAGGTGCTATCTAAGCAGTCTTGATGAATTTTTGCACTGCATCTTGGTGCACCCTGTTGCTACTGAGTGCTGCTGATTAAGGAAGTGAATGTTTATGGATATGGAGCCTACCAAGTGGACTGGATTATTCTGTATTCCTAGCCTTTTACATGGCCCTGTGAGCATTGTACTCATATGGCTAGTTTCTGGTGAACGGTAACCCCCAGGATGTTGATAATAGGGGATTCAGTGATGGTAATGCCATTGAAAAAAATCAAGGGGCGATGATTGCTTTCTCTGTTGCCAGAGATGGTCATCGCCTGGCACTGTGTGGCAGGAATCTTTCTTGTCACTTGTTTGCACAAGCCTGGATATTGTCTATGCCTTTCTGTATTTACCTGGATCTGCTTCAGTATCTGAGGAATCGCAAATAGTGCTGAACATTGTACAATCATCAATGAACATCCCCATTTCTGACCTTAAGATGGAGAGCAGGTCACTGATGAAGCAGCTGGAAATGGTTGGACATAGGACACTACCTTTAGGAATTAGCCAGGTTCCATGGGTTCAAGTCCCATCTGCTCCAGAGGGTTCTAATTACATCTGAGAGTTGATTAGAAAATATCTGCCTTGACGAATTCCAGCAAAGATGTGCTGGAGTCAAGATAATTGATCTCTAACAGCCACAAACATCTTTATTTGTGCTAGGTATAACTCCAACCATCGGAGGGACACCACCCCCCACCCGCCACCTGATTCCCATTCACTGTAGTTTTGCTAGGACTCCTTCAATGACACACTCAAACAAATGCAGCCTTGATATCAAGGGCTGTCACTCTCATCTCACGTCTGGAATTCAGGTCTTTTGCCCATGTTTGACTAAGGCTGTAATGAAATCAGAAGCAGAGTGATCCCGGTAGAACCAAACTGAGCATCAGTGAGCAGGATTTTGCTAAGAAAGAGCTGTTTGTTAACATTCTTCTGCATAATATAACACATTTTAATGCACCACAGCACCAAATCATAAACTTAAACTCCAGTTTCAATGAATATTCACAATTGGTCATTGTTGGTTTCTTTATAGGCTTCATTGCAGAAATGTCAATAACACTCAGCTTAGTTACTACAGTTCAACGCATATTTCAAAACTTGCCAATATTCCATATTATCAGTTCTTTACTAACTTTATAGCATTTAGTCCACCAAAACATGTCCAATGAATTTATAAAATTCAAGCAATACCACAACAGGTAACTACTTATCTAACAATACATTGCAAGAATTCTTTGTGCACAAGTTTGATATTTATAATTCAAAGTCACTATATGCCCCCAAAGGTTGATACTATCCAGAGGCAGAAGCAATTGGAACATGGCACAGCAGTCTTTTTGATCAAAATTAAAATTGAAAAAAAAATTTGCCTATCATGTAGCAGCTTTCACGATTTCAGAAGTATGAAATTATTTGAAGACGTGAATTGAATGGACCCTCGAAAATATGAATATTACAGTTAGCTGCTATCATACCAAAGTCTTATTATTGTAAATAGCACAGTAGCCTTTATTGCAAGGGCATGTTGTTATATAAGAGTTACAAAGTCATCTTGCAATTCTGGAATTTAGGTGAAAGTGTTTTGCACAGCTTTCTGCAGGTCTCCTTACTCAAAGAAGGATATACTTGCCTTTCTGAGAGTGCAAAAAGGTTCACTAGATTGGTAAGTTGGTTAAGAGAATAGTTTCAGGAGGAGAAAATAGCCCTATGTGCTCTGAAGTTTAGAAGGTAAGAGTTTTTGTGACACCTAGAACACTTAGTCTTTTATAGGGCCTGATAAGTAAATTTCCTAGCTGAAGACAGAAAACTGGAAGTTATGATGTGAGGATAAAGAATCAGCCATTTGAAATGGAGAAATATCTTCACTTAGGGATCGTGAAACTCTACACCAGACAGTTTTAGTTCCCAAGCTTTTGAGTATATTCAAGAATTAAATCAATAAAGCTGAGCAAAAGATATGGGGATCCATCAGGGAAATGGTATTGACATAAAGCAGCCGTAATCTCATTGAATGATAAAAGGACTGTATTATGTACTCCTGTTCCTATTTCTGGTATTCTTCAGGCAAGAAGTCTCATTATATTTTAATGGCAAACCTGTCTCCAGAATGCAGGTGAGTCAATCTCTCCAGCATAACTGTAGATGGGAGCGATGGAGCAGGGTGGGGTCAGGTTTTCCAATTTCTTTATTGATTTTAAGTTCATACCCCATTCTGGAGGTTAAAATGTACAACCTCTCCCTGCATCAACCTTACCCCACCAGGAGTCTCAGATTGCTGACATGGAGAATGTGGCATTAAGTTAAGTTGACACAAATACATCATTACTAAAAATAAATGCATAATCCTTACCTCAGTCATTTGAGATTCTGGATGCCCATATAAATCCACTGTGGACTTTTCTGCACTTTTCACAGTGACTGAAGCAGGATCTGTATTTTTTTGAAATGCTGAAGCAGAGAAGCTGCTCTGTTTGTCAAAGATACTAGAAGCATTGTCACTGAGTAGGTTCCTTTGTCCAGATAGGCAATTTGCTTTTAAGGAGTAGCCATCTTTCATTGAAATAGTTTTTCTCTTTTGTTGGTTTTTTATATGTTTGAAGCAGTCTGCATCAGCTGTAGACCCCTTACCAGACTTCCCATCTTGGGAATTAGAGTACATTGAAGACAAAGATGATTTCAGATTCATGCAATCTGTTTGTCTGCACTTTTTTCTTAACAGATGAAAACTGCCATCATGTTCATTATTAAAAGAGCCATCAGCTAGACTTCGTTTTACTGGATTTGTCATAACTTTCTTTGTTGGTAATTGCCACTTTAGCTCAAGAGGACTAAGTACCACATTAGGCTGAAGAGCCACCCAATTGAAAGATGTCCTCCCACTTTTTTGGGGTGTTAATTTTTCACGTAAATGATTAATAACTCGCTGCTTTTTTGCAACTGTACCTTGTGATGAACCTACCTTGGAAGAGTCATCTTCGACAGATGACACCGATCTTCTTTCATGGAAATATCTAAAAACTGAAAAGTAATCTAATTGTACCACAGGCTGCAAGCTCAATTTGGAAACAATGTTCTTACTGGCAGTGTGTTCCTGTTCAGTTACCAAATCAAGATTTGATGTATAGTTAAGCAATCCTGACTTCACTAAAGAATTTCTCACAAACACTTTTGGATCATCTACTCCATTAACTAAATCAGCCTGAGGAGACACAGCTGATTCTTCAGTAACATGAGAAAACAACTCAACACTATTATTGAAGGTACTGTGCAAGGTATGACTGAAATCATCTTTGTGGGGTTGAAATAAGTGCGATGTTATTGAATCTATATGCTCAAGATGTTCCTCCAAAGACGCAGAAGCTACAGGTTTACAATCAGCTTCAAGACTACAAATTCCACCTAACTTCTTTGGAGACAATCCAACAAACTCTGAATTATTTGAGTGTTCTGTAGAGGAAACTGCCTTACACGAAGTGTTGCTACTCCGGGTGCAACAAGTTCCCACTGTACTGGGATGGTCAATACTTTCCTCAATGTAAGGTTCAGCATTGTTCTTCCATATGCCATGCTCAATTTCACTGTTGAATGAAATGATACATCTTGATGGTTCCTTGATTTTTGATTTCCTTGTACAAGAAGGTGTGCTCGTCTGCAGTGGGGATCTATCCAGCTTCCTTACAGCTCTGGAATTACAACTAAACTTCTTAGCTTCGCAAGAAATTCTGCATGCCTTTTTTGGTTTATTAAAAGAGATAGATGATTCTGAAGATTCTATTAGGGATCCAAGCAATTCCTGAAGGAGAAATGGAAGGACACAATTAGAAAATTGCTAATTTATATACATGTGCATATGTATCTAAATGTCCACAAATATGAATAGAAACTCAAACTACAATCACTATTCAATAAATAAAGGTCGCTCCGCAAGATGAAAAGAATTAACTTTTGTCCAAATTATATTTAACAGCCAAATGTTTGTTCTGAATAAAAATGTTAAAGCAAAGCGTGAAATTTCACTGATTTCGTACTTTGTTTAGGTTTTTTAAAAAATGTATTCATGCATGGGATACGGGTGTGGTTGGCTTGCCAGCATTTATTGCTGATCCCTAGTTGTCTTTGAGGTTGCGGTGGTGAGCTGCCTTCTTGAACTACTGCAGTCCATGTGCTGTAGATAGATCTGCAATGCCTAAACAAAGTGTAAGATCAGTGAAATTTCATGATTTGCTATAACATTTTTATTGAGAACAAACGTTTGGACACTAAATGTAATTTGGACAAATCTAATTCTTCTTGTTTAGTGGAGAATCGATAGATGATTGGGCCCAGGACACCACCATGAAGGACTCAAGCAGAGATATCCTGGAGCCAAGATGACCGAGCCCCACCAGCCACAACCATCTTTCTATGTACCAGGTATGTCTCTAACCAGCAGAGATTTTTCCTGGATTCCCATTTCACTAGAGCTCCTTGATGCCATACTCGACCAAATGAAGCCTTGATGTCAAGGGCTGTCACTCTCGCCTCACCTCTGGAATTCAGCTCATGTGTCCATGTTTGAACTAAGGCTGTGATGAGGTCAGAAGTAGAATAGCCCTGGCAGAACCCAAACTAGGCATCATAAGAGGTGAATTCAAATAAAATACAGCTTAAAAGATGTGCTGGATTTTAACCTTCATGAGTCGAACGTGGATTCCATATAATAATGTGCATTGATTCGGTATTGAACTAAATGCCTTTGTCCTTGAGAGAAACTCTCTCTACTTTTGAAAGTCAGTAATGATTTATACTCCTAACAACCCTCCAGTTCTTGCCTGCTTTGTACAAAACCATTTAAACAACGACAAAATAATCCAGCGTGTGAAATGAAATTGTTAAATTGTAAGCATGTGAACATGCTCAACAGACAATTTCTCCACATGGTGTCACAGTATGCCATCAACAGCTGTACATCCTCCTTTTATTTTGTTAAGTTCTTGAACAGCTTTACTCTGCAAGCACGACAAAAAATAAAAATGTAGAAAATGCAAAAAGTTGTGCAGAAGAGAGCAGCATATTGCAAAGGAACACCAACTGTCAGATATAGGAGGTAGTGGCATTGCAGTATTGGCTCACTGGACCAGCCTTCCGCAGATATGCTTTGTGACATGGATTTGAAGGCCTCCAGGACAGAACTGAATTGAATTAGCCCTTTATTGTCACATATACTCAATGAGTATAGTGAGAAGTTTATACATCGCCACTTAGGTACAAAGGTACCTAGGGTACAGCTTTAGTTACACGATCTTAGAAAATAGAAATATAATGTTCTGAACTTTTATTTCTGCAACGCTGGACAATGGTCTTCCAACCCAAAACCACGCTAGCACCTAGCCTCAAGTCCATGCCAAGGCTGGGAGAATAACTGTAGGCGGCCAGGCCGAGCCAAGGACGCCATGCCAGGAGGCTACACTGGAAGGTAGCTACAACAGGTGGGGAGGCCATTACTCCAAGCTGGGAGGTCACCATGCCATACTGGAGGCTGCTACACCAGGCTGAAAGGTTGCCACGCCATGCCAGTAGGTCACTACGGGACGTCACTGCCAGGCCGGGAGTTCGCAATCTTAGGCTGGGAGTCAGCCGAAGGCCAGGAGAGAAGAAGAAAAAAAAAACAGAAGAAAATAGAAAGAAGAAAAGAACAGGCAGAGCAGACAAGCTCCAGCTGGGGCATCCAACTCTGCCAACATCTTGGACTGGATGTCATTGGTGAAATTTGGATTCAACTGTTAAAATCTGGAATTAAAAACTAGTCTAACCATGTCTAACTGGTCTAAATCACTTTTCTTTTTTTATTTATTCATGGGATGAAGGCATCGCTGTCTAGGCCAGCATTTATTGCCTATCCCTAATTGTCAAGAGGACAGTTAAGAGTCAACCACTTTGCTGTGGGTCTAGAATCACATGTAGGCAAGATGGTTAAGGATGGTAGTTTGCTTCCCTCAAGGATATTAGTGAACCAGATGAGTTTTTCTGATAATCAACAATGGATTGATGGTCATCATTAGACTCTTAATTCCGGACTTTTATTGAAATCAAATTCCAACATCTGCCTTGCAGGATTCAAACCTGGGTCCCCAGAACATTATCTGGGTCCCTGGATTAACAGTCCAGTAATAATACCACTAGGCCATCACCTCCCCCGAGAGGGGGGAGTCAACACAAAAACCAAGCTGGTTCACCAGTATCCTTTAGGAGAGAAAAAGCTGCCATCATCACCTGGTCTGACCTACATAAGGTTGACACAATTGCCTACCAAGGCATCTAACTGCTACAGTATATGATAAAAGGAATTAAATTACATACAATCCGAAATTGACCGTCACACTAAAACATATTGGAATACACAGCTAATCCGGAGTCCTTCCAGAGGAGTGGCACTGCAGTATACAGTGTGGAGGGGTTTGTGTTGCAAATCCTCAACAATAACTCATAAAATCTAATGGCATCAAGTCAAATAAAAGCAAGGAATCCTGTTTGTTATCATCTGCATCAACCAACATCATTCGACCCTCGCGACAGCCTAAGACCAGATACAAGCAATAGCTGAATTACATTCAACCAAAATCTGTAACCTCATGGGCTGGTTTTTCACCCACTCCACCATATCACCAAGCGAGGAGTACCACTAAGCCAGCACCATGGTAAAGAGTTCAGAAGGGCGAGCCAAAACCAAAAAAAAGGTGACAGCCTGAAGTTACAACACAGGACCATTTTTATGCAAAGCAGTGGCGGCAGCATGTGATAGATAGCTGGTCCATAACCAAAGGATCAGATCTAAATTCTATACGCCACATCTACAATTAACTAGAGGATGACAGTCCACAAATAACTTCCACAAATAACAATCTCTGGAGGTTGCCAGCATCGTAGAAACCTGCCTTCAGTCAATTCAGTTCACTCCACATGATAAAGAAATGGCCAAAGGCACTGGATACTGCAAATGGTAATTACTCTGACAACGTTCCAGCAGTAGTACTGAAGACTTGTGCTCCAGAAGTAGCCATGTTATAATCACATCACTTCAGTACCCCTCTTTCGCAGTCCCTCAGGATCGAGGATGAGTTGGTCCCACTCCAGGGGTTGGATTCTGCAGTGGCTAAATAGTCTAATCCTGGAGCCACAGACTGCCAAAGGTAAGGTAGGTGGGATTCTCTGGATTTGACACGCACTTTCTGCTGCTTGCACTTGGCCTCCACATGCTTTATTTGTTAATGCTCCAAGTGGTTGGCATCTTCATGGATGCTTCTCCTCTAGTTTGGGCATTCCAGGACAAGCAACTCCCATGTGTTGTTGGGGCTGCTGAATTTGTTTAGGGTGGCTTTCAGGGTGTCCTTGCAGCATTTCCTCTGCCCTCCTAGTGATCACTTATCATTACGGAGCTCAGAGTAAAGCACTGATTTGGGGAGTCTTGTGTCAGAACACAGACAACATTTAGTCATAGAGTCCTACAGCACAGAGACAGTCCCTTCGACAAAACTCGTCCATACCGACCAAAATGTCCGTCCACGCTAATTCATCCAAATGCCTTTTAGATGTTGTTCATGCACCCGCCTCAACAATTTCCACCGGCAGCTTATTGAATATGGGTACCACCCTCTGTGTAAAAAAAGTTGCCCCTCAGGTTCCCATATATTCTTTCCCTTCTTACCTTAAACTGATGCCCTCTAGTCCTCGATTCCTCAACCCTGGGAAAAAAATTCAGTGCATTCACTCTATCCATGCCTCTTGTGATCTTATACACTTCTATAAGATCCCCCTTCAGTCCCCTATGCTCTAAGGAAAAAAGTCCTAGCTTGTCCAATCTCTTCCTATAACTCAGTCCCTGGAGTCCTGGCAACATCCTTGTAAATTTAGAGATAGTAAGAACTGCCGATGCTGGAGTCAGAGATAATAGTGTGGATCTGGAGGAGCAGGAAAGTTGACTTTTTGGGTAGGGACCTCCTGACCCAAAACATCAACTTTCCTGCTCCTCTGACGCTGCTTGGCCCATTGTGCTCCTCCAGCTCCACACTGTTATCCTTGTAAATTTCTTCTGCACTCTTTCCAGTTGAGGAACATCATTCCTATAGAAAGATGACCAAAACTGAACACAATTCTCCCACTGCGGCCTCACCAACATCTTGTACAACTGCAACATAACTTTCCAACTTCTAATACAATGCCCTGACTGAAAGCCAGTGTGCCAAAAGCCATCTTCACTGCCCTGTCTACTTGTGACTCCACTTTCAGAGAACTATGCACCTGAACTCCAAGGTCCCTCTGTTCCACTACACTCCTTAAGGCCCTACCATTCACCATGAAACTCCCAACTTGATTTAGCTTTCCAAAATGCAACACCTCACACTTATCTATATTAAACTCAATTTGCCATTTCTGGATAACTTCTCCAGCTGATCAAGATCCTGCTGCAATTTCTGATAATCCTCCTCACTGATCACGATACCACCTATTTTAGTGTCATCTGCAAACTTGCTAATCATGCCTTGTACATTCTCATCCAAATCACTGATATAGATAACAAACAGCAATAGGCCCAGCACCGACCCGAGGCACAAACACTAATCACAGTCCTCCAGTCCGACTATTATTCTCTGCCTGCTACCATCTCGCCAATTGTGTATCTAATTTGCCAACACTCCCTGGATTCCATGTGATCTAACCTTCTAGAGCAGCCTACCATGTGGAGCTTTATCAAAGGCCTCACTGAAATCCATATAGACTACATCTACCACCCTGCCCTCATCACTTCATCAAAGGACTCTAACAAATTTGTGAGGCATGATCTCCCATGCACGAAGCCATGCTGACTACTCTTAATCAAACCCTGTCTTTATAAATTCATGTATATCTTATCTCTCAGAATCTTCTCAAGTAACTTACCTACCACAGATGTTAAGTTTACTGGTCTATAATTCCCAGTTTTTCTTTGTAGCCCTTCCCACATAAGAATACAACATTTGCTACCCTCCAGTCTTCCGGGACTTCACCATGGCTAACGATGATGCAAATATATCAGCCAGGGCCCCCGCAATTTCTTCCCTAGCCTCTTGTAGCGTTCTTGGATATATCTGATCAGGACCAGGAGATTTATCCACCTTCATACATTCTAATACTTCCAACACCTCCTCTTACTGTGATATGGACTGTCCCAAAGATATCGCCATTAGCTTCCCCAAGGATCTCGCCCATCTCCTGCAGTTCCACACATACATGTCCACTTTGGTCCTTGAGGGGTCCTATTCCCTCTCTAGTTATTCTTTTTCCTTTAATATTCTTAAAGAACCTCTTCAGATTCACCCTAATCTTCTCAGCCAAAGCTATCTCATGCCTCTTTTCGCCCTTCTGATTGCCTTCTTCAGTAAAATCCTGTATCCCCTATATACCTCCAGGGATTCCCTTGATCTGAGCTGCCTGTTCCTAAGCCACACCTCCTTCATTTTTCTGGTCAAAACCTCAATATCTCTTGTTATCCAGGGTTCCCTACTCCTGCCAACCTTGCCCTTCACTCTCACAGGAACATCTAGACCTTGAACTCTAACTATCACACTTTTAAAGGCCCCCACCTGCCAGAGGTTCCTTTACCTGCAAACAAACTACTCCAATCAATCCTTGCAAGCTCCTGTCTAATTCCATCAAAATTCATCTTGCCCCAATTTAGAACTTAAACTGTGGACCAGTTTTGTCTTTCTCCATAACTACTTTAAAATGAATAGAATTATGTCATTGGTCCCAAAGTGCTCCCCCACTGTCACTATTTCCGAACAGTCGGTCGAGATTCGCCCCTTCCCAGGTAGGACCCTCTATATACTGCTTGAGGAACCTTTCCTGAACACATTTAACAAATTCCACCCCACCTCAGTTCTTCCCACTGGAGAAGAGATAACTTAGAGGACAAGTGGGACCCTTCAACACCTCCAGCCCAGAACCAAGACCACCCCAACTTCTGCTATCAAGCTGCAGTACACAGATGATGTCTGGGTGTGCACACATTCAAAGACCAAGTTACAAACCATTGTTGATGCATTCACAGAGGTGTATGAGAAAACAGCCCTCAGACTAAACATCCAGAAAACAAAGGTTCTCTATCAGCCCACTTCTACCAAACACTGTCTACAACCATCAAAATCCAGGCAAGCCCGTGGATAACATGGATTATTTCCCTTACTTCGGAAGCCTCCCCTCGGTGTGAGCGGGCATTGATGATGAAAGCCAGCATCGACTCCAATGCAATAGTGCAGACTTTGGACGCCTGAAGGGCAGTGTTTTCAAAGTCAGAGACCTCAAAGCCAACAATGTAGCCATGTCCCCTCCCTCCTGTAAGCATCAGAAACATGGACCATGTACAGCAGACACGCAAATCCCTGGAGATTTATCACCAGCACTACCTTCACAAAATCCTGTATATCCAGTGACATGATAGGCCTATCAATGTGAGCATCCTCTCCCAGGCCAGCATCCTCAGTATTCAGTCCAGTTACAATATCTACCTGGCAAGACGGAAAATTGCCCAGGTACGTCCACAGATCCAACCTTGCCAATAACCACCCCATCAGTCTACTCTTAATTATCAGCAGAGATGGAAAGTTTCAACAGCAGTATCAAGCAGCACTTAAATCAACAAATGCAGCATCAAGGAACCCCAGCAAAACTGGAGTCAACAAAAATCAGCAAAAACTCTCCATTAACTGGAGTCATACATACCAAAAAAACAAAAATGGTTGTGGTTGCTGAAGGTCAAGCATCTTATCTACATTACATCACCGTAGGCAAATATCATAGTAGATAATCGAACTGTTCAGAGATGCTGTTATGACACAAAATTGGAGCAGGTGGCAGTTGAACCTAGCCTTCTGGCCCAGAGGTAGGGACACTACCACTGCACCACACACACAGACCCTTAGTTTCTCCAAGTAGTGTCCTGGACCCAAACATCTTCAACTATAAATAACCCTTGCTCAACAATACGGTCAGAGGTGAGAATGTTGATGCATGATTGCACACAATGTTCAGCAACATTCACAACTCTTCAAAAACCAAAGTGGTCCATTGCCAAATATAGCAAGACACAGACCCAATTCAGACTTGGACTATTAAATGTAACAGTTGCATCACAAAAGTGCCAAGCAATGACCATCCCAACAAGACAGAGTCCAACCATTACCCTTAACATTCAATGACCTTACCAATAGTTCAAAAGGGCAACTCACCCCCACCACCATTTTCTCAAGACAATTCGAAATGAACAATATATTTTGATCTAACTAATGACACACACATCCAAAGAATCAACAAACTGAAGAGATTACACAAAACGGTAATACTATGGCAGATGGAGGTTTATGTGGGCAAGCACAAAACAGGATCCAGGAAAGACAAATCTGAATATTCCCCAAATGGAAAGAAGCTAGAAACTGTCAGAGCCAAGAGATCTGGGTATCCACATACCTAAATCATTTAAAAATCAGGAAACAGATACAAAATAAACTCAAACAAGACCAACGTAATGTTAATCTTAAACGGGCAGGATTACAAGGGGGAAGATGTTACATTTCAATTGCATGGAATCTCAGTTGTACCTCACCTTGGATTACTGCGTTTTATCCGCACCACTATATGTTCCAATTGATATATTAGTTTTAGGGGGGACTGTCTCACATATCTACTAGATTACAAGATAACAAACTTCCCTTTTATTTCTTTTCATGCACACAATTGAGGGTCAATGTGATCAAGGTGATTAAAATCTTAAAAGAATTCAATATAGTTTGAACATCCAAAAATCAGACTCCCAGAAATAACCTGTTTTCAAAAAAACATTTTATTTGATAACTAAACAAAATTCAGACTATTGTCCAAAACCAGGACAATTGAGCTTTGAGCTAGATCTTGGCATGTGTAAAATAGTTTCTGCTGTAATCAAGTTAGAATTGCAACAATTGATGTTTTTAACTAAAAGGCAATGGAAAGTGAATGGAGAAGACGGTGATAAATTTTATAAAATTATGGTCTTGCCAAATTGTGGATTAGTGACACAGTTGCTTAGTTGAGAAAATGAAAGCAAAAATGTTTTTGTTCCAGAAATTAACATTTCTCTACTACAACTCAGGTGCAGCGTTCTTCAATTCAATAGTTCAGTTTGATATTTGTTACTAAAAACAGTTTAAAAAGTTGTCTTACCTTCTTTTTCATTTGAAGCTGGGTATTCACAAGTTGATTTGATATAGTTTTGCAATTCCGCAGTTTCCGCCGATATGTGACATATTTTAGATTTGGAGATTCTTTTATGATTCCTTCCATTCTGCTGCTGGTTTATTTGCAATTGTTTTTATTCCCACAACCCCAAAAAATGTAGGAGAAGGAAGGAAAGAAGAAATTTTAACAGATATCAAAATATTAAGAACCAGCTGCAAATATCAGAAGTATCATTTGTTCCGTTAAAAGATCTAAAATTTGCTATGAAGTCCATTTTGAAATCTTAGCTACCCAAACATGAAAACACTTACAGAATCATGGAATAATAAATCACAGGTGGTCATTCAGCCTGGATAGTGTGTTTCAGGAGCCAGTCACACCCGTAATCTAATAACATCAAATTCCATGGTCAAGCACAGGCAATGTAAGCCAGGTACTGGGGTCAGAATTTAGCTTGCAAGAAGCTGACCACAGCACCCTGGTCCAGAGCACTATGCAGGGATGGTGGTGGTGGGGATGTTTGGGCAGTGGAAGAGAAAGAAATATAGCAGTAATAGAGGACAGCAAAGTTAGGGGAATATATATTATTTCTGTAACAGAGTTCTGAAGTCCGTGTTGCCTACTTGTCCCCAAGATTCAGGACATCTCTTCTTGGCTAGAGAGGAACCTGGAGTTGGTATGGACAGATTCAGGTGATTTTCTCCGCTTGAGAATAACGACATAGGTAAGACTACAAAAAATGAGGGACAACAAGTAGTTTGTGGGTAATTTAAAAAGCAGAGCTACAGAAAAGGTAACAGTCTCCAGATAACTACATGAGCCATGTGAAAATTTGTGTACATAAAAAATGAGAAATGCATGACTCAAAGATTGGTGTCAGAGAAACAGGATCCAATTAAAAGGGTGGTGGGAAAAGAGATAACAAGGTGTAGAGCTGGATGAACACAGCAGGCCAAGCAGCATCATAGGAGCAGGAAGGCTGATGTTTCGGGCCTAGACCCTTCATCAGAAAAGAGAGTAATATTTGGTTAGGATGGGCTTCATTTGAAGCACACTGGGATCAGTATCCTGGCAAATTGCATAATCTGGGCTTTAAATTAATTTGTGGAGGAAGAGGGTTGAACTGAAGGGAAGTTTAAATGATGAAAGATACAAGTGGATATGCAGGGTATTGAAGAGCTGAATGATAATCAAAATGAGACAGGAGGGGTAGGAAATATATGAAAAGTGCAAAGGAAATTAGAACCAAAGTGCTGACGATAAAATGTCAAAGCTTAACGCTCCTTAACTGAATGCACACAGTACTTCGAACGAGATGGACGAGTTGACAGCACAAATAGAAAATAATTAATACAGCTTGAAAGCTATTATGAATATATGGTTGCTGGGTAATCAGACTAGGAACTCAATATCCAGGGATATTTGTTTTTTCTGGAAGAATAGGTATAAAGGAAAAAAAGAGTTGAGATAGTTTTGTTAGTAATGGAAGGTATCAGTGCAGTCAGTAGTTATAATCTGCATTTGGCTGGACAAACCAGATAGGCAAGAATAATATGGAAGCCTAATTTGTGAAGAGTATCAGAATCTGACTTTTAAGCAGATATTTTATAATGCTCAGCAAAAAAATTATTTCGGTCAAAAAGGACTTGATGAGAAGAACGAACCACCCATGGTTCACGAAGATGGTCAAGAGTTTCCAATCAAAAGCTAAGGCATACAACATGCAAAATCTATTGGTAGGCCAGAGGATTAGGAGTTTTTTAGCAATCAGAAAACTAAAACAAAACTGATAAAGAGGGAGAAAATTGAAGAAGAAAGTGAATTGGAAAGAAATAAAAACAGCAAGAACTTCTTTGGGTATATACAAGAAAAAGTAATGTTAGTGTGTAACTCTTGGAGAATGAAACTGGGAAACGGCAATAACGTAAACCAATATTTTGCATCGGTCTTCATGGAAGAGGATACTAAGATCCTAAATATAACTGATAAGCAACATTCTGATGGGGAGAAAGATCTTATAACTATCCCTATCGCAAAGGACAAAGTATTTGACAAACTAATGGGAATAAACGTAGACAAGTCACCAAGACTTCATGGCCTCCATCCAAGGCTTTCAAAAGAAGTGGTTGCAGAGACAGTGGAGGTGTTGGTCAATATATTCCAGAATTTACTGGCAAATTTATTTCTAAGTTGCGTGGGCAATTGATCAGCGGGTCCACACACAGCTATCACCATACTGATGTCATTCACAGTACTGACCTCCAGTTCCCAAAGGAGAAAAATTAGCGGGAACACTGCCCACTAGACTCCCAGAGGGTTCTAGGGGATTGGTAAACTGCTAATGTGACGCCCATGGTCTAGAAGGAGGCATAAGCAGGAAACTACAGGCTAGTTTAGCCTAATACCTGATGTTTGGAAAAATGTTAGAGATCATTATTAATGAAGAAATAGCAAGTCATTCAGAAAACATTAGTACAATCAGACAATCAACATGGTCTTGCGAAAGGGAAATCAAGTTTGACAAATTTCCTAGAGTTCTTTCAGGATGTAACAAGCAGAGATGACAAAGGGGAACCTTTAGATGTTCTATATTTGAAATTCCAGAAGGCATTTGATAAGTTCCCCATAAAAGGTTTTGCATAAGATAGGAACTTATGGCACTGAGGATAATGTATTAGCATGGATTGAGGATAGGTTAACACACAGAAGACAGAATCAGGATTAATGGGTCTTTTACAGGTTGGAAAGTCATAACTCATGGAATACCACAAAGATTAGTCCTACGGCCTCAATTATTTACTGTATATAGCAAACTTTGTTTTAACTGGCACCTTATGGACCTACACTCTCAATAAACTGGCAAAAATTATAAACTTCAAATACTAGAAGCTTACTATATTATGCTGATCTCAACGATATGAGTAGCCATGTCAGGGTGCAAGTGAGAAGGCTCTCTGCCAGTAAGTTTTATTTAAGGCAAAATTGCATTACTATTTAAGTGATTTATGCTTTAAATAAAGCATAACCAGTGGTGTGTGTATATCCCCCACATTACATTTATATTACTAGTGTGTGCACTTCTTGATCAATTGGAATATTTGATCAACCGTAAACACCTGGTCCCATAGATACCAGGTAATAAAAATGCTGCTGAGCATTAATGACTTGGAGAAGGGGATGGTGTGTAATGTATCCAAACTGGCTGACAGTACAAAAATTGGTGAGAGAGCATTTTGTGTTGAAGATACAGGAACCTGCATAGGAATATAGCTAGACTGAGTGAACGAGCAAGAACTTGAAAGGTGGAGTTTAATGTTGGAAAGTGCAAGTTTGTATCCTTCGGTTGTAAGAATCAAAAGGGAGACTATTATTAAAATGGAGAGAGACTCCAAAAAACTGCAGCACAGACAGATCTAGGGGTCATTATGCATGAAATACAATGTTAGCAGGCAGGTGCAGTAGGTAATTAAAAAGGCAATTGGAATTTTGGCCTTCATTGCTTGGGGTTTGGAGTTTGGAGTTAAAAATAGGGAATTCTTGTTACAATTGGAGACGGTATGGGTGAGGCCATACCTGGAATATTGTGTACAGTTTTGATCTCCATGTTTAAGAATGGCTATACTGCCATGGAAAGCAGTTCAAAAGAAATTCACTAGGCTGATTGGAGTGAATGTGTTGACTTATCAACGAAGATTCAGGCGTTTATTCATTAGAGCTTAGACGAATGATCTTATTGAAGCATTCAAAATTTTGAGACGGCTTGACCAGATAGATGTTTCCACTAGTAGGGCAATCTCAAACGAGGAAACATAGATTTAACAAATGTCTCTTTATTCTGCAGTTGAGGAATTTCTTCTCTAAAGGTAATGAGCATTTAGGGTGGCACAGTGGTTAGCACTGCTGCCTCACAGCACCAGGGACCCAGGTTCAATTCCACCCTCTGGCAACTGTCTGTGTGGAGTTTGCACATTCTCCCCATGTCTGCATGGGTTTCCTCCAGGTGCTCCGGTTTCCTCCTACAGTCCAAAGATGTGCAGGTTAGGTAGATTGGCCATGCTAAATTGCCTGTATGATCAGGGATGTGTAGATTAGGTGGGTTTGGATGGGTGCTCTCAGGGTCGGTGTGGACTTGTTGGGGCGAAGGGCCTGTTTCCACACCATAGGGATTCTATGATCTGGAATTCTCTATCTCAGAAAGCTGTGGAGATTAGATCACTAAATGTATTTCAAGGTGGTAAATAGATTTTTGAAACAACAGGGAGTTGAGGTCTATGATGAACTGGCATGATAGAGGAGTTGAGGCCTGGAGCAGACCAGCCATGATTTTGTTGAAGAAGAGGGCAAACATGAGAGGCCAAATGGACTACACCTGCTCCTATTTCTTATGATCTTAGCAAGTCTGTGCTGGCTCTTTTGAAGGGTAATCTAGTAGGTTCCAAACTCTGCTTTGTCCCAAATCCTGCAAGGTTTTCCTCTAAGTGTTCATCCAATTTCTGAATGCTACTGTTGAATCAATTTCCATGACCCAAACAGGTAGTGCAATCCAAATTCAAATCATACACTGAAAAGAAAAAATGCTTTCCCCAATACTGCCTCCAATTCTTTTGTTAACCAATTCATATCATACAAGAAATCATTTAAAACTATAATATCCATCATACCTCCAATTCAGCTCAAGTAATTAAGAAGCAAAAACCACTTTTTACAGAAATATTTTGTTTGAATTCAGATAACATGTAATAGATATTCCAAGAGTTATTCAGGCTAGATTTGGAAAACAGGAACATTCCAATAAATCCTCTCTCTTAAAATGTTAAAGATGAAGCTATTATGAAGTAAAACCACAGAATCAAAATATATTCCATTTTTTCCTCAAAGGCCAGGTTTTCTTCCATTCTTTTAAAAAGCTTTGCCCCTTCCCTCCTCAATGGATATTCATGTACATCAGTCCAGCTTTCTAGTGCCTTAATGAAAAATAAAACTGGAAAAATATTCTTTGCACAAGTTATCAAATTTAAAATCTCAGGTCTGTAAAAAGTACCCTGGTGTACAAAAAAAAAACTCCTTCTTTCTGGCTACAGTTGCTGGTTTTGAGATGTAAAATGTTGTGTCACTGATATGACTTTTGTGGAAGTTACCTTTGAATTAACAGATACTCATGTGCTGTCAGGATGATTTTAAATATTTTGCAAAGGTTTCAACTTACTAAATAAGCCAGGGCAGCATGTGTCAAATTGAAGAATCTATTTGGACCCAGGTGATGAAGGTTTCAATTTCAAGCCACTACCCTGCATGGTATGTGCACGATTACTATACCAGCAGTTATTCACAGGTGTTTTAATATGTATATCGTCTATAATTTTTAGCCATGCAAATGAACTAAACCAACTCCAATTCTATCGTAATCTTCCTCAATAGCAGACTGCAATGAACTTTTATAAAGCTTGCCTGCGATTTTTGCAGTATGAATGCTACCCTCCGCTATAATAATCAGGTTAGAGATTTCCCCCTTTTGACAGAGCTGGCATATAATTGTATCCACCGGTGGTATGTCTCCGGAAATTGTGGACCACAATCACTAACTATTATCCATTAGTTTAAATAAATGGCTAAGTCATAGTCAAAATGCTCAATTTCCTAAAATCTGTTACTGGTTGACATATTACAGCACACCCTTGGGCGAAGCCAAGCTGGATATCTCTCTCACATATATGTGCTGCCATACTCCTTTTATGTTCCGGTAGCAATTTTTTTCCTACACAATAACAGAAAATGTGTGAAAAATTGGTCTGAGGTTTCTTGTTTGTATCTGTGGATGTGCTAAAAGATCACATCAGAAATTGTTCAAAATACATAATATACATTCTTAGTTACCTACATTCCCACTGAAATTCTGTCAAATATCCCAGAAGAACATTATCATTTTCTCACTGGAGGACAAACAAGATAACAATATGTACCTAGTAACAGGAACAAAATAATTTTCTTTGTCTTGCGTAAACATGCAGTTTTCCTGACATTCATCTTCTGTGGAAATGGAGCTATGGTTTTTATCATGTAAAACTCCTCGGCCTCTGAATACATAAGAATGTTTTCTCTTGTGACTTTTGCTACTTGTTAGCTTTCCAACATTTTTCTTTGCTGTCGCTTTAGCATTTGAAACATTCGGCAATACTTTCTGTTGCCTGGAAAAAGATGAGAATATAAGATTTGAAAAGATATGAGAGAGTTTTATATAACATGCTGATTAAAGAAAGTAAATATCAGTATTTTATGTTCAAAAAAAAAATTTGCTCAGGCCTTGAAATTTCACAAATAACTCCATACACAAAAATATTCTAAAACCTGATCTAAATGTTCACTGTGTACCTTTCCTACCTTCTCCAATATTTCATTGCCTGCAATCAAACTGCCTAACAAAGCATGCGTAAACTAAAATAAAGCATTCAAAAAAAGCTCTAAATGTTGGCCTTGTTCCGTGCCAAAACTTTCAATTTTTTAAGTGGGTATTCAGAACTGTATAATGTACCATAATATTCTAAATGTGAAGTTCAATTGAAACTGAAGCTAAAATTATATTATCACTTGATTAAACAGTGCGTCCCCATCACGGTTGTAGAAACATTATGCAGTCAGTGTGTCTCTTACAATTCCTGGTTTTACACTAAATATTCTACTGGAGTTCAGCATCACTGACTACTCTTAAAAGGGTATGGTGGCAGCTTAAAATTTAGAATCAAAATTAAAACTAAAACTATAATAAACCAACTAGTAATTGCAGCACCAATGAAGAACTAGGATATGAATAATGAAGTCACCCTACAGCATGAAGCTAGAGATCTGACTTCAAGCAGCCCTTGTGCAGTAAGGACAACCAGTTACGCTTGCATCAAGGGTATAAACGCAAGTTGAAGGCCACTACACTCAGGTCGAGAAAGACTGCTTGACAATTGTCTTTGCTTGTGAACATTTTCATCAACACCTACTCGGAAAAAATCAATCTGACCGTTGAATTCAACTACAAACACAACTATAAGTCTAATGATGACCCATAGTCTTATTGTCAATTGTTGTAACAACCTAGCTGGTTCACTAATGTCCACTAGGGAAAGAAATCAGTCATCCTTAACTGGTTTGGCCTATATGTGACTCCAGACCCAAAGCAATGTGGTTGGCTATTAACTGTCCTCTGAAAGGGCCTAGCAAGCCAGCCAGTCACTCAGTCATATCAAACCTCTAAAAAGTCTAAAGAAAAGCATTGAACCTGGACAGACAACGTGGCATCAACTTAGGAACCAGCAACAACTATGGCAAGGTCAACCCTATCATCACTGCAGTCTTCCTTTCTAAGATGTGCAGGCTAGTGCCAAAATTGGGAAGACAATCTTGTGAGACAGCCTGACACAATCGTACTCATAGAATAATACGTTACACACAAAATCCCAGACAAGACCATCACTAGATATGTTCTGTCCCACAGGCAAGACAGACTTAGCAGAGGTGGTGCCACAGTGATTAACAGTCCAGAGGGAGTTGCCTTGGGAGTCTTCAGCATTGACTCCGGACCTCATCTAGTCTTATGGCATCAGGTCAAACATGGACACAGAAATGTCCTGCCGATTACTACCTACTACACCCTGCCTCACCAATGAAAGTTCCTTCATACTAACCATCATTTGAAAGAAGCACTGAGGATGGCAAGGCCACAAAATGTAATCTGGATTGGGAACTTGAATCACCAAGAAAGGCTCAGTAACACCACGAATGGCTGAGCTGGTCAAGTCCTAAAGGACTTGGCTGCTGGACAGAATCTGCAGCAGGTAGTAAATGGGAAACAAAAGGGAAAAACATACTTTACCTCATACTCACCAACCTGCCTGTCACAGATGTAAATGTCGATATTGTCCTTGTGGACTCCTGTCTTCACATTGAGGAAACTCTTCTTGTGCTCAATGGATTGGATTTCAAACAGATGAAGCAACTCAAGACAGGCATCCATATGCCACTGTGTGCCATCAGCAACCACCCCATGCCCTGACATATGTCCAGCTCTACCATTACTATCAAGCCAGAGGATCAACCCTGGTTCAATCAGGAGTGCAGGAAGGCTGGCCAAGCACAACACCAGGCCTGCCAAAAAAATGAATTGGCAACCTAGTAAAGCAAGCAGCTGACTAGTTGCATGCCCAATGGCACAAGTAGCAAGTGATAGAAGAAAGTAATTCCACAAAAACAGGCAAGATCCAAGCTCTGCAGTCCTGTCACAGCCAGTCATGAATGCGAGTGAACAATTAAACAACTCACCCAAGGAGGCAACTCCAGAAATATACATCTATCCTCAATGATGGAGGGAGCCCATAAAATCAGTGCTAAAGATCAGGCTAAAAAACTTGCAATAAGTGCTGCGTGGATGATCCATCTCAGCATTACAGTATTCGGAGGCTGAGGAGTGATGTTATAGAGGTTTATAAAATCATGGCTGACCACGGATAGGGTGAAGAGTCAAAATCTTTTTTGGAGAAAAGGGGATTCAAAAACTAGAGGCCATAGGTTTAGGGTGAGAGAGGAAAAATATTTTTAAAAAAAAAAGACCCGAGGGTCAACTTGTTGAATGACGATTTATTGTCATTTGTACTCTACAATGAACAACACAGTAAAAATAGCAAAAAGTTTCAACCGTTCCGTTTGAATATTTAAAGAATAAGAAGATAAACCTGAAAGAGTCCAGAGACAGTAAGAACTGCAGATGTTGGAGTCAGAGATAACACAGTGTGGAGCTGGAGGAACACAGCAGGCCAGGCAGCATCAGAGGAGCAGGAAAATTGAAACCTGAAGAAGGTCCCGATCCGAAACTTCAACTTTCCTGCTCCTCTGATGCTGCCTGGCCTGCTGTGTTCGTCCGGCTCCACACGTTGTCTACAAGCTGAAAGAGTTCATCTTTGTTCTGCTACCTCCATCACGAGTCCTGAGCCAGCCGAACAATGACACCTGCGTTGTCACTCCTCCACCTCCTGAGCCAGACCCACCAATGTCAGGGGTGCCACTCTTCAGGTGCCATCTCTTGGTCACTGGGCCCACTTCATCACAGGCCACCAATGCTAGGTCCTGTGCTGGATCCACATTCACCCCACAACAGGAGCTCCCAGCTCCACTACCGCCACCTCGCCAATAACCAGGAGACACTGGCTCTGGGCCTATCACAACCAGGAGCTGCTGCCACCACCACCATGTCAATAACTAGAAGTCTCCAGTCTGGGCCTACCACAAACAGGAGCCCCTGGTTCTGCTAAAACCAAAACCTCATTGATGCCTGGAGTTCCCACTCTGGGCCTACCACAACCAGGAGTCTTCAGCTCCGCTGCCAGGCCAGACTGCTACCTTGCCAAAAGTCCCGCTCTAGCCACTCTTCCATGACGTCACCTTCTCTGCCGCTGCCGATAGAAAGAAAAGGGCTCAGTGGTTAGCACTTCTGCGTCACAGTGCCAGGGACCCGGGTTCGATTCCACCCTCGGGCGACTGCCTGTGTGGAGTTTGCACATTTCCCCCTGTGTCTGCGTGGGTTTCCTCCTGGTGCTCCGGTTTCCTCCCACAATCCAAAGCTGTGCAGGCTAGGTGAATTGGCCATGCTAAATTGCCCATAGTAATCAGGGATGTGTAGCTTAGGTGGGTTATAGGGGGATGGGTCTGGCTGGGATGCTCCGAGGATCGGTGTGGACTTGTCGGGCTGAAGAGCCTGTTTCCATACTGTAGGGATTCTATGAAAATGAAGAAAAAGAAAGATGACAAAAAGGGTAAGGAAAGATGGGAGGAATTGGCCGCCTGGAGCAGACAGGCCCAGGAATCAGAACGCTGCTTACCTGGCCAGTGCCGCCATTTTGGCAGGTGCTGCATATATGGAACGAGCTGCTAGAGGAAATGGTGGATGTCGGTATAATTACAACATTTATAAGGCACTTGGATGGATACTTGAATAAGAAGCGTTTAGAGGGATATGGGCCAGATGCTGGCAAATGGGACTCGATCAGTTTAGGATATCTGGTCAGCATGGACGAATTGGTCCGAAGGGTCTGTTTCCATGCTGTATAACTCTATGACTCTATTCCACCACATCATGGTGCCAGTCTTCAGTCAATGTGATCCCTACCATGTTGAATAAAGAAACAGCTAAAGGCACAAAATACTGCAAAGGTTAGAGCACCTGACAATACCATGAAGTCTTGTGCGCAAGAATGTCCCGCACCCCTAGTCAAGCTGTCACACCAAAACTACAGCATTGTCAAAGTAGTAAATTGCCCAGCTATATCCTGTACACAAAAAGCAGGACAAACCAAACTGGTTAATTAGTGCCTCATCAGCCTACTTTACATCATCAGTAATGTAAACAGAAATTGTCACCAGCACAAATAAACAGCACTTGCTTAGTATTAACCTGCTCACTGACACTCAGTTTGGGTTCTGCCAGGCCATCAATTCACAAGTGAAGAATTCAGCCACTTCACAAAAGACTAGGAAATAGAACACTACACGTCATTACCACACTGTCCCCAATCAAATGAAAAGGCTTAGGCAGCAGAGAAAATCAAAAGAGCCAGACAGAAATAGATTATGTCCAACTTTGACGTATAAAAGGCAATCCTCGAGTGGAGAAACACAACTATTGCAACTGTGGAAAATATTGATATTGCAGCGTATCCAAACCACATTTTCAATAGCCGTAAAGCACTGAATTGGGAAATGATAACAGGCATGAGTAACAAAATCAAAATGAAATGGCAGAAAGCCATATTTCTCTTCAACAAAACTGACAAATCATTGTTAGAGTTGAGTATTGGCAAGCGAATCAACAAACAAATCTTGAAAACTCAACAGTCAACCCAAGTCAACAACTCAGGACCCCATCTAGGGCAAATCAGGACTCTGCCCCCTCAGCTCTCTGTGGCAAGAATTTCCAAAAAAGTGACAACCCTTTGAAAGAAGAAATTCCTTCTCATCTTAGTCTTAAATTGACTTAAGTTAGTCTTAAAATTCTGAGATGATGCCCTCTGGTCCTAAATTCTCCCATCCTCTCAGCATGTACTCTGTCAAGTCCCTTAAGGATACTGTCCATTTAAGTGAGATCACCTCTCATTCTTCTAGAATCCAATGAGTCCCAACCTGTTTAACCTTTGCTCATAAGACAATTCCTCCACACAGGGATCATCCTAGTGACCCTTCTCTGAACTGCCTGAAATGAAAGGGAATCTTTTCTTAAATAAGAGGACCAAAACTGCTCACAGTATTCTGTACAGCTTGCTACTTCATTCTGATGTTACCTCCTGGTTTCCATACCCTGCACAATGTAATTAGCAAGGTAGGCTCCTTCGATACCAGGGTGATCTCAATGCCCCATGTATCTAAAGGCCTCTCCATTTTTTTTCCAGGCATGCATACAATCTGCTTTATCCTATTGCTTCTACAGTGTTGCTGCACTTTAGCTTTCCCGGATACCCTTAACAGTACAGTGGAAACTATAGACTTCAGTGGTTTGGCTCATGATTATAATTGACAAGACACTGCGGCGAATTATCTTCTCACTTTTAATTGACTTAGCACATAGCGCAATCCAAAAATTACCACTTCTGAGGTCTTGATCGCTCATTCCCTACCTAGCTGCCTGAACGCTGATTGCAGGACTACATCCTCCCATCTGTATATGATGCTGATACAGATGTGGACCACATCTAGTGGCTGTTCACCTCCCCCTTCCTCCGCGTGATCTGCAACCATTCAGTGATATCCTCGACCGGGGCAGACCCGGCAGAAACGCCTGCCTAGCCAAACTCCTATCGCGATTCCACGCACGTCCATGAGGATCACGACTCTCCACTCTTCCCAATGAAAAGCAAATGACAGCTCGTGCACCTTTTCTTTTTGGATTTGAAGGACGGGTTACTGCTGCTGCTGCTGGAATGGCCACTGTTATCGATTGAGTCTGACGACGAGAAAAGATGTTCTCTGCCCGTCTCGGGACTCAACCACTTGGGTGCTTTTACGGTCCGCTGTCTGTATTTCCCGTAAGTCCGTACCAAAGCCGGGCGGCCACCGGCCTGAGTCTTCATCATCCCGGGCGAGCAGCCGAAAGCCAGAAGCTACGCTCGAGCTCGCGATCGACTAACCGCCTCGCCGTTTGAATTTCCTCTCCCCTGATTGGACGGCCCGGTGGCAACGCTGCGTGTTAATTGGCTCTCACTTTCGGATGTGCGTCAGAGACGGATGGTTGGTGGTGTGTTGTAGCTAGAGGGCATGGCGGAGCGCGGTGGGTGGAGTCTTTTTCTGCTCTGTGCAAGGGTCACTCGACCCGAAACGTTAACTCTGTTTGTTTATCTTCGACCGATGTAGCTAGACCTGCTTAGCTTTTCCAGAAATTTCTGTGGCTTTCTTTGTACTTTTTCCATAACCTGGGTGTTGGGAGTTTGCCTAGGTGACCATTTCATAACTGGAATACGATATTTGTTGTTCCAGTATTGTTT
This sequence comes from Rhincodon typus, assembly GCF_021869965.1. Lineage (NCBI taxonomy): Eukaryota > Metazoa > Chordata > Chondrichthyes > Orectolobiformes > Rhincodontidae > Rhincodon > Rhincodon typus. Next base: position 99,063,774 of record NC_063332.1, on the reverse strand, counting down.
ATTTGTGTTGTTCCTTTCTGTGTACAGTTACGTACGCAAAATTAGTAGGATTTTTACGGAAAGTACAACGCGGAGTTAGTTATGTGCCGGAAGTTGCTGTCCTGATTGGCAAGGGGCTTGGTAAACTTTTTTAACAACTCATGGAGAGTTTATAAGTGTTGAAGCAGAATCGGGCCATTCGGCCCAACGAGTTTGCAGTGCCATTTGTTCGTGGCTGACTTAGAATCAAACAATCTCTAAAGTGTGGAACAGGCCATTCAGCCCATCGAGTCCATTCCGACCCTCCAAAGAGGATCCTAACCAGACCCACCCTCCTTCCCTATTCCTGTAACCCTGCACCTCCCTGCATACTATGGGGAATTTAGCATGTTCAGTCTACCTAACTGCACATCTTTGAGCCTATGTTTCTCAACTCCATTCTCTTACCTTCTCCAGGTAACCCTTGACTCCTCCCCACCTTAGTAATCAACAAACCTATCTATCTCTGCCTTAAGTATAGTCAGTGAGCCTTTTGCAGCACATCTTTCTGAGTTCCCACAGATTAACCACCCTCTGGCAATAGAAATTCCTCCTCATCTCAGTTCTAAAGGATCATCCCTTCACTGAGGTTGTGCCCTTAGGTTGTAGTGCCTCTTGGTGGAAACCTCTATGCCCACTCTATCCAGGTCTCTCAGTATTCTGTAAGTTTCATTTAGATCCCCCCCCACCCCATTTCTGATCACTACCAATCCCGTTACAATCTCCTCAGCTTTTTCCTTCAGAACCCTGGAGTGTAACCCAGTGTTGTCTCCTTTGTGATGGCAACTACACTCATCTCTGCCCACTGACTCATGAAGTTCTGGTATGCTGCTGGTGTCTTCTACTGTGAAAACTGATGCAAAGTGGCGTAGGGGGAGCTGCAGATAAAGAGGCAGGGAAGTAGCAGAATGGTGGTGTTAGGTGGTCACTGGTAGTAGGTATGACCAGCTCCCCCTACTCCTACATTCAGTCCTGAAGAAGGGTAATACCCGAAACATTGACTTCTCCTTTTCTCCAGATGCTGCCTGGCTTGCTGTGTTCTTCCAGCCTTCTGTTTCTCGACCTTCTCCCTATCCATGCCCTCATGTCCCCTTCGTAGCCTTCTCTGCTCTAAGGGAAACAACCCCAGCCTATACAATCTCCCTACAGTCCAGGCAACATCCTCCTGAATCTCTTCTGCACTTTCTCTCTTGCAGTTACATCCTTCCTATAGTGTGGTAACCAAAACTACCCACAGTACTCTAACTGTAGCATAATAGCATATAGAACTCCATTATAACCAACTTGCTTTTGTAGTCAGTGCCTTGACAAATAAAGGCAAAAATCCCACCTGCTGCCTTAACCAACTTATCTACGTGTCCTGCTGCCTTCAGGGACCTCAAGACATGTGTACCAAGGTCCCTCCAATCCTCTGTAATTCCTGGGATCCTACCTTTCAATATGCACTCCCTTGCTTTGTTAGTTCTCAAAATGCATCACCCCAGATGTTGCCAGCTGTGGAAGGTTTGAGTTATAAAGAAGAAAGGCTGGGATTTTTTTCACTGGAGCATAGGTGGTTGAGAGGTGACCTGATAGAAGCTCATAAAATAATGAGGGAAATAGATCGAGTTCATGATACTTGTCTTTTCCCTAGGATGGGGGATTTCAAGACCAGGGGACACATTTAAGGTGAGAGGAGAGAGATTTAAAAAAGACATGAGGGGCAATTTTTTTTACACAGAGTGGTTCATATGTGGAATGAACTTCCTGAGGAAGTGGTAGATGTGGGAACAATTACAACATTTTAAAAGACATTTGGATAAGTACACAAATAGGAAAAGTTTGGAAGTATAAGGGCCAGGAGCAGGCAGGTGGGACTACTTTAGTTTTGGATTATGTTCGGCATGGACTGGTTGGACTGACGTGTTTGCTTCCGTGCTGTATGACTCTGATTATGACAGTGACCCTCACTTTTCAGCATTAAATTCAATTTGATACTACTTTACTCATCTGACCCAATCCGTTTATACTGTCTTGTAGTCTCAGGCTTTCCTCTTCGCTACCTGCCACACTGCCAATTTTAATGTCACCTGTAAACTTACTGACCATTCATGTCTAGATCATTTATGCACACTACAAGCTGCAAGGGACCCAGCCACATCCCCTCTAATTTTCTTTTTGGCTATGTGGTCTCCAATGTTCGGAAACCATCAGTTAATACTATGATTGCTATGGAGGACCTTACCATGCAGCTTAGTGGGAACATTGGATGCAGCACCAAACCCTGTGGGATGCCACTGGATGCAGGCTTCCAGTCAGCAAAACACCCTTTGACCATCACCCTCTGTTTCCTGCCAGTAAGCCAGTTTTGGATTCAGTTTGCCAGTTTGTCTGGGATCCTATGAGCTCTTAGCTTCTTAACAAGTCTGCCATGCCATAATGAAGGAAATGCCCTTAAAATGCTTTCAGTTGTAAAATTCTAAGACAGGAATAGGCAGGATGGATGCAGGAAATACATTCGAGAAGGTGGAGGAGTCCAAGACAGGGTAAACTACTTAAGACTGAGATAAGAAATTTCTTCACCCAGAATGAAGGTGGCGAAGCTGTGGAATTTGCTACCACAGAAAATAGTCAAGGCCAAGACATTGTATGGTTTTAAGAAGTTAGATATAGCACTTGGGGTGAAAGGGATCAGAGGATATGGGGGAAAAGCAGGAGCAGGCTATTGAGTTAGATGATCAACCATAATCATAATGAATGGCAGAGCAGGATCAGATGGCTGAATGGCCCACTTCTGCTCCTATTTTCTATGTTTCTATTATATTTAACATTTATTCTTTTATTGTAAATGCTGCTTTTTATTTTTCTGTATTTTTGTTTGTGAACCAAAATAGTAAAAAAGACTTTTAGTAACCAAAGGATCATCTCCACAAATGCTGTGGACAGGGACTATTGAACTGCTTTCCCAGTCTTCTCCTCTGCCCCCCAACACCCATGTTTATTTGTGTTTGTACGTAACATTTTATAAGGGGGTTAGTGTTTAAACCAGTGGAGTTATATGTCGACATTTCATAATTATTTACCTGTAATCAGGATCTCCTTTTCTGTAATAAATGATAATTATTTTTAAATAAGAAAGCTGGTCCATGCTTTGTCAACCTGGGTCTAAAAGACAGGTAAATTGAGGAATTTTGCGTATTTTTATAAAGAATCTTTAACTTTCATGACAACTCCAGGAACACCAGCCCTTGATTTCCAGAGTGCTACCCCAGTGAGGTACCAATCTGGGGACCTGGGTTCGAATCCCACCATAGAAGGAATTTGAATTCAATAAATATCTGGAATTAAGATTCTTATGATAACAATGAATCCATTGCCGATTGTTGGAAAAACACATCTGGTTCACTGATGGCCCTTAGGGAAGGAAACTGCCATCCTTACCTGGTATGGCCCATATGTGACTCCAGACCCACAGCAATGTGGTTGACTCATAATTGCCCTCTGGGCAATCAGGGATGGGCAGTGAATGTTTGCCTAGCCAGTGACGCCCTCATCCTGTGAATGACTTTTTTAAAAATTTCCCACTACCATTGAGCAATTGCACCTACATTGGCCTCTGTTCCCCAATCTTTGGATTGAAAATTCTCATGCTTCTATTTAAACATGTTCATGGCCCAGCCCTTACAAATTTTTGTAATTTAATCCACCAAATGCCCCTCCAATTCTCCTTTCTCCTCCACCAGCATTTTCATTGCCTTTTCACAGTGTTCACGTGAGTACATGTGACAATAAACCTAATTGAATTAAGTCAATTCATGCACAATTGATGATTGTGCCTTCACATAAAAAGTAAATTTACCATAGTCATACTAGACCACAGGCTGCTGTCTTAGGACAGAGACAACTGGTGGTCACCATGCCTTAGGCAAGAGGAAAGTTGAGAAGGAGAATCCTTTGTTGTAACCTCAGCAGGTGCAAGAATTGAATCCATATAGTTGGCATCAGCGCTTCACAAACTGTTCATCCAGACGACTGAGCTAACTAACCCACTTCTTGCCTTCAAATATCTAGGCCCTGTACATACAGCAGAAGAACTTAAGAAAAGAATTCATATCTCATTTCAAGGCCTTGCTTAAATTCTATGCCTTTCACCAAGCTTATACTCGCTCCTTTGTCTCAGAACACTTTTGTCTAATTACATCTCTGAAATTCCATTTTTCAACAAGAAATCTGCTGCATAAATGCAAGTCGTTGAAAGAAAAAAGTTGCAGTACTGTTCAGATTTCTGTGAACCCAAAAGCATTTACTGCCAATGAATACTTCCCATTATAATATGGGGAAATGCACCGTTTTCAAAAACACAGATGCCACAAATCTTAACGGCATACTTGAACATTTAATACTGTTTTGAAATCGTATAATTCCCAACCTAAATCATTGTGGGAATGCCATCACTACAATTCAAGGAAATGATCCCCATTGTCACTGACTTAGGGTAATTAAGGATTGACTGTAAGGCCAGACTTCCAATGGCATCCATATTTCATGTACAGTTAGCCATTACTTAAAATTATAGTTATGTTCTTTAAAATCATGAACATAAGTGAAACTACTTGAAAATGGAATTAGGTTCTATAGGGTCTTCGTTGTATGAAAAAAATTCAAAATATTAGGCTTTGTAGGTTTAGATATTTTATGTTAAGTTCCTATATTGGTAAAATAAATAACTTCCAAAATACAGTAAATTTAAAGATATATAAAAGTGTGACTTTCTGCATACAATACTATACCTCCTACTCACGGCCAGTCCTGCTTCCCGAATGTCCTGCTTTCTGCATGCCCCACTTCCTGGTCATTGAAGATCCGTCCCCTCCCTGACCCTTTGACTTGTGGTCCACACAGAAAAGAGATGGGTGGTGGAAGCAACTGAACTTGGTCATCCCTGACACCTTGCCAGCCAGCAAGACAGAGAGGAAGGCTAGTGCCAAAGCTCTGCAGCTCCATTGTATTTGTGTGGGTTCTGGAGTTGGTGACAACCAAAAAGAAAGGGCCCCGCAGCCTCTTACTGATGGCTGATAAATACATGTTGTTAGGCAGCAGCTTTGATGTGGCCTAGAACAAGTGATGGCTGAAGCAGATGGTCTGGACCCTGGTCCTTCCTGATGCACGCCTCAAACTGAAACACCTTGGGCTCCACTTTCAGGAGCAAGACCATCAGTCAGAGTGTGGAGTCACTCCAAAATATTGCCAATCATGTGGTCATAATTAGGTTCTTTATTGATTTCAGTGAAAAATCTTGTAACAGAACTTGAGCCCCTGAATTCCAAATCTAGAATGAATACCTCAGTTATTACTGACTACTCTAAACAGCTTAACAAAATCAACAGTAAGGACATTTCCTCATGTGCCTCTAATCCATTATATGTGACAAATGCACCCTGGGACTTAGTAAAATGTCGAACACAAATTTTCAATGGAACCAGAAGCAAACAAGCACGAAAAACACATCCAGCAAGTAAAGCAGGCCTTGACATTGCTGTGATTAAACTTGGATCTATAAGATATCTCAGAAGCTTTGTGAATTGCATTCTCTGATTCCAAGCAGGATAAATGGTTGCTAAAATAATGTTCAATTAAAGACTGGAAATTGTTCAGTTTATCAGCCAAATTCCTCTAAATTGCAAAGTTTCAAATTCTTCTCACATAAAAATTAAATGGAGGCAAAAACACTGCAAAGACAAGTATTTTCAGTATAGCGTACTTCCAGTTAGCTAATGCTAAAAGATCCAAAGTTGGAGGAAATGAGCCTCGTTTCCAGGGAACGGAGTCAGAGGAAGGAGCACAGAGCGGTGAGCGCACAAAGTAACTGAAGTCAAACTGAAAATGTGACATCGCAGGAGAGCTATGACTTGATTGGCTGGTAGGAAATTGCAAACCCAATTAATAAATTAAGAAACTAACTAGGGATTAACTAAATAATAAATTCATTAACAAAGTAGAGATGGCTGGGCAGATGATGTGCTGTAGCTGTATGATGTGGGAACAGGCAGATCTGATTGTGAGTTTCAGTGACCGTATCTGCAGCAAGTGTTATTTGCTGGAGGAACTTCAGCTCAGAATTGATAAGCTGGAGTCCATGTTTCAGACACTGCGGCACATCCAGGAAGGGGGACTAACTTGGACGTTTTGTTTCACACATGGTAGATTAACTCAAATTCGGTCAGTGATCAGGGACAGCAGGGTGTGACTGCAAGTGAGGCAGGTAAAGGAATCCTGTATTCAGAAACAGAGGAGCCTCAGCTCTTGACCTTGTCCGACAGGTACAAGGTACTCACTCCCTGTGTTGATGAGGAACAGCGCTGTAGGGAAGATGAGCCAGCTGACCATGGCACCGTAGTACAGGAGGCCATTCAAGAGGGGGAGCAAAATGACAAATGGTAGTTGTAGGGGCTTCTGTAAAGAGGGGAATAGATGGCATCCTTTGTAAGCAGGATCAAGAGTGCCTCATGGTATGTTGCCTGCCCAGTGGCTGGGCAAGGGACATCTCTGACCGGTTTGAAAGGATATTGGAGAGGGAGGAACATTGATGTCAGGACAAACAACATAGGCAAGACAAGGAAAGAGGACCTGTTTGGGGATTTTCAGGAACTAGGAACTAAATTAAAGAACAGCTTCTCAAGGGTTATAATCTCTGGATTACTACCTGAGCCACATGCAAATTGGCATAGGGACACACAAATAAGGGAAGTAAACAGGAGGCTAAAGGAGTGGTGTGGGAGAGAGTGGTTCCATTTTATGGGCACTGAAATCAGTATTAGAATAGGAGGGATCTGTATCATTGGGACAGTCTCCACCTGAACTGAACTGGGACCAATGTTCTAGTGAAATGGGTAAATAGGGTGGTCAACAATAGCAAGAAACGACATTGGGTCAGATGATGTGGAATCTGTGGGTAGAGTTGAGGAACCGCAAAGGTAAAAAAACTATAATGGGAGTTATGTACAGGCCTCCAAACAGTAGTCAGGATGTGGGGCACAAGATACATTAGAAGATAGAAAAGGCATGTAAGAAAGGCAAGGTATCAGTGATCATGGGGGATTTCAATATGCAGGTGGACTGGGAAAATCAGGTTGGTAGTGGATTGCAAGAAAAGGAATTTGTGGAATGTTTGTAAGATGGCTTTTTGGAACAGCTTGTGGTGGATCCCACTAGGGAACAAGCAATTCTGGTCAAATGAGGCATACTTGATAAGGGAACTTAAGGTCAAGGAACCCTGAGGAGGCAGTGACCATAATATGATAGAATTTATCCTGCAATTTGAGAGGGAGAAGCTGGATTCAGCTGTAACAGTATTACAGTTGAATAAAGGCAACTACACCGGTATGAGGGAGCAGCTGGCCAGAATTGACTAGGAGAGGAGCTTAGCAGGATAGACAGTGGAACAGCACTGGCAGGAATTTCTGGGAGTAATTCATGAGAGACAGCAAAAATTCATCCCTAAGGAAAAGAAGCATACTAAAGGGAGGATGAGGCAACTATGAGTGACAAAGGAATTCAGGGACATCATAAAAGCAAAAGAGAGAGCATATAATGCGGCGAAGGGCAGTGGGAAGCCAGGGGATTGGGAAGCCTACAAAGACCAACAGAGGATAACTAAAAAAAGAAATAAGGAGAGAGAAGGTTATATATGAGGGTAAGCTAGCCAGTATTATAAAATAGATTGCAAGAGTTTCTGTAGATACATGAAGGGTAAAAGAGCAGCAAAAGTGGACATTTGAGAAGTTGTAATGGGAAACAAAGAAATGGCAGAGGAACTGAAGGAGTACTTTGCGTCAGTCTTCACAGTGGAAAGCAAGGTACTAGCATGGATACAACATTGGCCGTCTGGCAGAAAGCCGGTAAAACGGTCCTTCTCAGGATGGCAGCCGGTGACTAGAGTTCTGCAAGGGTCAGTGTTGAGACCACAACTTTTCACTTTATACATTAATGATCTAGATGAAGGAACTGAGGGCATTCTGGCTAAGTTTGCAGATGATGCAAAAATAGGTGGAGGGACTGGTAGTATTGAGGAGGCAGGGAAGCTGTAGAAGGATTTAGACAGGTTAGGAGAGTGGGCAAAGAAGTGGCAGATGGAATACAACATTGGAAAGTATGAGGTCATGCACTTTGGTAGGAAGAGTAGAGGCATAGACTATTTCCTAAATGGGGAGAAAGTTCAGAAATCTGAAACGCAAAGGGCCTTGAGAGTTCGAATCCAGGATTCTCTCAAGGTTAACTTGCAGGTTGAGTCAGGTGGTTAGGAAGGCAAATGCAAAGTGGCATTTATTTCAAAAGGACTAGTATATAAAAGCAGAGATGTACTTCTGAGACTTTATAAGGCTCTGGTCAGACCACATTTAAAATATTGTGAGCAATTTTGGGCCTCATATCTCAGGAAGGATGTACTGGCCATCAAGCAGGTCCAGAGGAGGTTCGTGAGAATGATCCCAGGAATGAAATGACTTGACATATGAGGAACGTTTGAGGACTTTGGGTCTATACTCGATGGAGTTTAAAAGAGGAGGGGGGAATCTAATTGAAACTTACAGAATACTGAAAGGCCTGGATAGAGTGGATGTTGGGAAGGTGTTTCCATTAGTAGGGAAGACCAGGACCCGATAGCACAGCCTTAGAGTAAAGGGAAGACCCTTTAGAACGGAGATGAGGAGAAACTTCTTCTGCCAGAGAGTGGTGAATCTATGGAATTCATTGCCACAGTAGGCTGTGGAGGTCAGGTCATTTGAGTATATTTAAACAAGAGATAGATAGGTCCTTGATTGTTAATGGGATCAAAGATTATGGGCAGAAGGCGGGAGAATGGGGTTAGTGGAGCAGGCTCGATGGGCTAATTTATGCTCCTATGTCTTATGTTCTTGTGGTCTTATAATTCAGATCTTTTCTTTATTATATTGAAATAACTCCACAGAGGCCAGTATCCTGTCACCAAGTCACCCTTTACTTAGACACAAACAGTTCTTGACTATAGTACTGCCTCAAACTGAGTCAGGCACCAGAGTGATAGCAACTCTGACACTCAACCTCTTTATACCAGCCAGGGCTCCCTAACTGGACCAGGTTAACAGCCCCAATCAGGGAACTTATATTCTATGAGGTCCAGCTGGCTGACTTGTTACAATCACTATAATATCACATGGAAAACCAAGTTTAAACACCACAAATAGGACATTTTTTATATACAATATCCTTTTATTGTCACTTTAGCACATAATCTAGGCAAAGAATTCAGTGCAATACTAAAAGAAAAGTTATAAATGCAGCCTTGTCAAGGATGCCTAGATTCCATATGTGACTTACATGTGTGGATCTTGTATCCATCAGTGCAGCATCAACCTGAAAACAAACATGTATACAGTCATCAGTTAGAAAATAGTCACATTAAATGTGCAGGAGAGGGAACAGGAATTGACTATTGTTGTTGCAGGAGTCACATCGATTGGCAGAACAAATTGAAAATTTATGCATGCACTGCCTGTAATTTTCCACAATTTGTTCTGCTACTGGGCAAACTCCCTGCCATTATACAAATCTCTGGATTTATTATTGAATTAACAATTTCATTCTTGAGTGAGAGAACTTGCGTGGCTGGTAATTATCTGTTGATATTTTCAAAGTCTGAACCTAACGATGTGGAAGATTTAAGGGGGTTTGTGCAAGTTATATAGAGTTATAAAAATGAACAGTACTGAAACAGACCCCTTGGTCCTGCTTGTCCATGCCGACAAGATATCCTAAATTAATGTAGCCCCATTTTCCAGCATTTGGCCCATATCCCTCTAAATGTTTCCTATTCATATGCCCGTCCAAATGCCCTTTAAATGTTATAATTGTACCAGCATCTATCACATGCTCTGAGGGTTCCTTCAATACACATGCCACTCCCTGCATGAAAAAGTTGCCTTTCCAAAATGCAGCACCTCACATTTATCTAAATTGAACTCCATCTACCACTCCTCAGCCTACATGCCCATCTGATCAAAGTCCCATTGTGGTCTGAGGTAACCTTACTTAAGAGAGGGTAATTAATTATGTGGCCTTGGCATTGTTGCTTCCGAACTAAAATAAAGTTATAAGTTAAGTATTTTGTGAGCTACAAGCCCATTAGTTGGATATTAAGCAACATTTTGATCTTCAATTAGATTTCATGGATGAAATTTACCAGAAAGATCAAGTGGTTACAAGGAATGGTCATACTTTGATAGATTTTGAAGGGTATGTTGTTGATTCATTGCAAGAACACACTGGAAAACCTTAACACATTAAACACATTGGAAGACTTTAACAGTTGTATAAATGATTTGAAGAATTAAATTTGGAGAGCCCTCATTCATTGATCACATTAAAGTTGTTGGATTGTGCTAATAATAGTCATATATAGACTCCTAGTTTGAACTGGGATTTGGTTCTCAGAAAGAAATTCACGTTTGGAACAAATATCTGTGGCCTTAAAATGAATTCACAGGAATCCTTAATTTCCAGAAGCCTTAATGGCACCAATGGGGCATTCCACAAGCAACATGAAGGACAGCAGGCTTAGTGATCACAGGATATTGGGATTATCCACAGATTGGATGCTGGTGCCAACACAAAAGAAGAGATACAGAGAGAAGAAACACATTAGCAGATCTGATTATCAAAGCCAACATTAGTATTGGAGCAGCAATAGTTGGCAGGTGAAACCTAGGAATGCCTGGAGAAGAGTTAACAGGGGTTTGAGTTTTGTCTCAAAGTTTATGATTTGATTTGATTTATTATTGTCACATGTACCATGATACAGTGAAAAATATTGATTTGCTTGCTAACCAGACAAATCATACCTTACTAAAGTACATCAGAGTACAGCTATTAAGTAACATTAAGTACATCTATTATTTAGGTAAAAGAACAGCATGTAGAATATAGTCTTATGGCTACAGAGAAGGTGCAAAGAAAGATCAACTCTGATATATGAGAGGTCTGTTCATAAGTCTAATAACAGCAGGAAAGAAGCTGTTCTTAAATCTGTTGGTACATATTTTCAAACTTTTGTATCTTCTGCCCAATGGAAGAGGGTGGAAGAAAGTATAACTGGGGTGGGATTATGGTTGCTGCTTCCCCAAGGCAGCAGGAAGTGTAGATGGAGTCGATTGAAGGAAGCCTGATTTTTTGTAATGGACTGGGCTGCACGCACAACTCATAGAATCCTTACAGTGTGGAAACAGTCCCTTCAGCCCAACAAGTCCACACCGACCTTTACAGCATCCCACCCAGACCCATCCCCCTAACCTAAACATCCCTGAACACTACGGGCAATTTAGCATGGCCAATCCACCTAGCCTGTACATCTTTGGACTGTGGGAGAAAACCAGAGCACCCAGAGGAAACCCACACAGACATGGGGAGAATGTGCAAACTCCACACAGTGACATGGGGAGAATGTGCAAACTCCACACAGTCGCCAGAGGGTGGAATGGAACCCAGGTCCCTGGCGCTGTGAGGCAGCAGCGCTAACCAGAGCCACCGTGCTACTGTGTAATTTCTTGCAGTCTTGGGCAGAGCAGTTGCCATACCAAGCTGTGATGCATCCGGATAGGATGCTTTCTATGGCGCACATCTATAAAATTGAGTCATTGCGAACATGCTGAATTTCCTTTGCCTTCTGATGAAGTAGAGATGTTGGGGTGCTTTCTTGATTGTAGTGTCGACGTGGATGGATCAGGATAGATTGGTGGCGATATTTATGCCTAGGAATTTGAAGCTTTCAACCACCTCCACGTCACCACCATTGATACAGACAGGGGTGTGTCCTCCACTCCACTTCCTGAAGTCAATGACCAGCTCCTTCGTTTTGCTGACATTGAGGGAGAGATTGTTGTCTTTACACCATGCTACTAAATTGTCTATCTATGTAAATCGTAAAAGAGTGGCGAAGGTAAACATTGGTCCTTTAGAGGATGAGAAGGCCAACTTAATAACTGGGAATGAGGAAATAGCCGAGACATTAAACAATTATTTTGTGTCGGTCTTCACAGTGGAAGACACAAATAACATGCCGAAAACTAATAGCAGGAAGGTTATAGCAGGTGAGGACCTAGGAACTATCATTATCACTAAGGAGGCAGTGCTGGGCAAGCTAATGGGGCTAAAGGTAGACAAGTCTCCTGGCCCTGATGAAATGCATCCCAGGGTACTAAAAGAGGTGATGGGGGAAATAGCAAATGCACTAGTAATTATTTACCAAAATTCACTGGACTCTGGGGCGGTTCCCGCAGATTGGAAAACAGCCAATGTGACGCCACTGTTTAAAAAAGGAAGTAGACAAAAAGCAGGTAACTATAGGCCAGTTAGCTCAACTTCGGTAGTGGGGAAAATGCTTGAATCTATCATTAAGGAAGAAATAGCAAGACATCTGGATACAAATTCTCCCATTGGGAACACCCAGCATGGGTTCATGAAGGGTAGGTCATGTTTAACTAATTTGGTGAAATTCTTTGAGGACATTACTTGCATGGTGGACAATGGGGAACCTGTGGATGTGGTGTATCTGGATTTCCAGAAGGCATTTGACAAGGTGCCACACCAAAGGCTGCTACATAAGATAAAGTTGCACGGTATTACAGGTAATGTATTGGCATGGATAGAGGATTGGTTGACCAGTAGAAAGCAAAGAGTAGGGGTAAATGGGTGTTTTACTGGTTGGCGGTTAGTGGGGTGCCTCAGGGATCAGTGTTGGGACCTCAATTGTTTACAATTTACATAGATGATTTGGAGTTGGCGACTAAGTGTGGTGTGTCAAAATTTGCAGATGACACTAAGGTGAGTGGTAGAGCAAAGTGTGCAGAAGACACTGAAAGTCTGCAGAGGGAGATAGATAGTCTAAGTGAGTGGGCAAAGGTCTGGCAGATGGAGTACAATGTTGATAAGTGTGAGATCATCCATTTTGGTAGGAATAACAGCAAAATGGACTATGTTTTAAATGGTAAAAAAAATTGCAGCACGCTGCTGTGCAAAGGGACTTGAGTGTCCTTGTGCATGAATCGCTGAAGGTGGGATTGCAGGTGCAGCAGGTGATTAAAAAGGCAAATGGAATTTTGTCTGCCATTGCTCGAGGGATGGAGTTTAAAAACAGGGAGGCTATGCTGCAGCTGTATAGGGTCCTGGAGAGGCCACACCTGGAGTACTGTGTGCAGTTTTGGTCTCCTCACTTGAGAAGAGATATACTAGCACTGGAGGGGGTGCAGAGGAGATTCACTCAGTTGATTCCAGAGTTCAGAGGGTTGGATTACGAGGAGAGACTGAGTAGACTGGGCTTATACTCATTGGAATTCAGAAGAATGAGGGGACATCTTATAGAAACATATAAGATTATGAAGGGAATAGATAACATGGAGGCAGGGAGGTTGTTTCCGCTAGCAGGTGAAACTAGGACTAGAGGGCATTGCCTCAAAATAAAGGGAAGCAGATGTAGGACTGAGGTCAGGAGGAACTTCTTCACCCAAAGGGTTGTGAATCTGTGGGATTCCCTGCCCAGTAAAGCGGTTGAAGCTACCTCACTGAATGTTTTTAAGGCAAGGCTAGATAAATTTTTGACCAGTAAAGGAATTAAGGGTTATGATGAGTGGGCGGGTAAGTGGAGCTGAGTCTCAAAGATCAGCCATGATCTTATTAAAGGGTGGGGCAGGCTCGAGGGGCCAGATGGCCTACTCCTGCTTCTAGTTCTTTTGTTCTTTCCTGTACTCTGTCTCATCGTTGTTTGAGATCTGACCCATTACGGTGGTGTCATCAGCAAATTTGTAAATGGAGTTAGAGCTGAACTTGACTGCACAGTTGTGAGTGTATAAGGAGTATAGTAAGGTGCTGAGTATGCAGCCTTGTGGGGAACTGCTGTTGAGAATTATTGTGGAGGTGTTGTCGCCTATCCTCACTGATTGCACTCTGTGAGTCAGGACGTTGCAAAGCGTGGAGCAGATTCCTAGGTCTCGAAGTTTGGAGATGGAATTATGGTTTTGAAGGAGGAGCTAAAGAATCACCGATGCGATAAACTACCTAAAGTGGAAAGCAACATTCTCAAAGTGATTTATGACATGGAGAATGTGGAAGCTGATGATGTTGAGGATATTGAGATCAATCTGAAAGAGTTACACAAGTCATAAGAAGCTTTAGTCTGTTAATGACTGTATATGTTGTGGATTTGCTTAACTGTGCAATGTTTGAGAATGGTTGCATTGTGTGAAACTAAAGTTATCTAGATAAGCACAGTAGTGAGGATAAACCTAAATCAGTGAGAATGAAAGTTCTACTTGTTTCCGGTTTGAGGATTACAACACACTATGATCATGAAATAATTCAGCAATAGCATTCCTGCTAATTTAACAACATACTTAGATGAGTTATATGAACATCAAATATTTAAGACCAAAGAATTGGCATTTCTGACAGATACCTTCGTAGAAATAAAAAGAGTAATATCAGAAAAAGGATGAAGCTAAAAAGTGATGGCAAGGAATTAACATTCTGTCTTTGAAGTAAGATTGAAATACCAAAACAAAATACTGGAAATTAAATGGGAGACCAATTGCAGTTGTAGGAATATCTAAGAAGTCTTCAGAAAAGGAGGCATCAGGAAAGGATGTAGGTACTAAAACTGCAGCAGTAGTACAAGGAGAGAACATTTCTTTGAAAAGTACTAACATGGGAAGATGTCTCAAGACAGTCATGAAATACTTTTTTGAATTAACAAGACAAGTAAGACTGCTGTTGGTTCTGAGTATTTTATCTCAATCAAGGAGGTAAACAAAGAAAGGTACTGAGAGACACCAGAGCAAACCAGTCACTGATACTAGCTGATGATGCTCTTTGTCTTCCAGAGGGGTTAATGAAGGAGAAATTATTAATTGTAATTATGTATGGAGGTTACAAACCAGACTCATTATATAGACTATGTAAAACAGTGACTTGGTAAATAGACTAGTTGTTGTGGGGGTGACAGAACTAACTTCAATAGCAAGTATTGAATTTATTTTGGAAGCTTGTCTGGCAGGTTCAAATATAATACCTTCACCAAGGCTGGTCGAACAATTAGTGGAAGTAAAAGTAACTGATATGTTACAAAAAAGAACATCCTGGACTGTTTCCTGACTGTGTCGTGACTAGATCTCAAGCCGAAAGCATTAGGCAGGAAGAAAGGTAGTCTGAGAAACAGGAAATGATTTGGAAATTCAGTTATCGCTTACTATTTTTGAAAACTTAATTAAAAACAGCAAAGATAAAGAGAGTGATGCTAATGTGATTAACCAATCTTCTTTAACAGAAATAAAACAAACATTCAGAATTGAAAGAGTTACATCAAACGGCCTACACAGAAACTGGATCTGAAGCAATTCCTGAGTGTTATTATTTGAAAACCAAAGTCTATTGAACAAATGGAGAAAACCTCAAATGTAGCTGATGAGGAATGGGCAGTTGTCTCCCAGTGGTAATTCTATTTGATCATTGAATTGAAATTTTACAAGTGGCTCACAAGATTCCATGGCAGATTGCTCAGGTATTGAAACAGTTGCATTGGCCAGGTTTACAAAACCTGGCCAAATTTTGCTAGCCATGGGAATTCCCAGCCCTCAACTAAACTTGCACCTTCAGTTCCAATATTGACATTTGAAGAACTGTTTATGAGGAGATTAATATATTGTGTGAAACCTCTACCTAAACAGGAAAGGGAACCAGCATCTTTTAATGGTTATGGATGCTTCCACCAGATTTCCTGAAGGAATGCCTTTAGAAAATAATAGTGTAAAAGTGGTAACAGCTGTTAGTCAGTCTTTTACAAAATATGGAATACCCATAGAAAGGCAATCAGATGAAGGATCAAATTTTATGTCACAAATATTCAAGGAAATAATGACTAATTTGAGAATTAAACAATTTACTTCCTCTGCTTATCACATAAAGTCAAGGTGCATTGGAAGATGGCATCAAACTTTGAAGGCCATGATTAGAGCTCATTGCTAAAAATGTCCTAATGATTAGAATAAGGGATAGGCTTTGTTACTATTTGCCATTAGGGACACATCAAATGAGTCCACAGGATTTAATCCTCTTAAACTAACATACGAAGTGAGAGGACCACATAAATTAAATAAAGATAAGTTGATAAACCAAAGCTCAGAAATGAAGCTACCAATCAATGTCTTGAATTTCCAAACAAAACTGACCAATGCATCTCATTGGGCTAAAAAAGCATTTGAAGGACACTTAACAAATAATGGAAACAAGAACAGCCAAAAAAGGTCAAAGTTTGAAACTTCATTGCAGGAGACGTTAGTGTTGTTACATGTTTCTATAAAATATTAGTAGCAAGGTTCACTAGACTTTATCAAATCAAAATGAAACTTGATGTCAAATATTTGGTGAGTATTTCGGACAGGGAAAAATCAGTGAATGTGACAGGTTTACATGTTGGAAGATACTATGATAAGTAGAATAATCAGGAAAAAATATATTTTGTATATAGAAGTGTAAGGTAGAAAAAGAAATAGGGAGTGAAATGGAAACATAGAGCAATCTGCAGAATGAATTAGAAATAGAAAATTTAAAAAATTAATCCTCTAACAAGCAGATTGGAATAAACAGATATACTTAAAAGGTTAGATAGCATCACATTTTACATTCCATAAACTATCAAGGTGATTTAAGAAAGCTTTTGCAGAATAATAAATCAATTTGTTGAAATAGTTCAGGAAAGGCAGCTTTGGCTTTTTATAACGTTAATGTGGGGGAACACGTTACCTAAAAAGCAACACATATACAGTCTCAATCCAGAAAGATTAGCTCAGTGGAGGGAAGATCAAGTTCATGATTGACAAATACTTTATTGAAGTGAATCATAGTAGCTGGAGCTCACCTATGGTGATGGTGGTAAAACTGGATGGGTCACAATAATTCTGTACTGATTATCACAAGGTCAGTGTGATAAAGCCTATTCCTAGACTGGAGAATTGTATCAATTAAATTGGACATGCACAATTTGCCATAAATACTAATTTACTAAAAAGGACATTGGCAAATTCCATTAATTGATACAGTGAAAGTAATTTGGGTTTTCGTTTCATCTGCTGAACACTACAAAGTCAGGCTATTTGAAATGAAGAGTGCAGTAGCAACGCTTCAGTGATTAACCAATAAACTGATTGATGGACAATGTAAGTGTATCATTTATATTGACACTATAGTTGTTCTTAACCAAACCCAGGAAGAACATTTGTACCATTTGACTAAACTGTTTGATTGGTTACATTAAACCAGTTTGATTGTAAATTTGGCTAGGAGTGAATTTACCAAGAAAGTGGTGACTTATTTGAGCCATACTGTAGAACAAGACCAGATAGTAATTACAAAAGTGGAAGTACAAGTTATTGTGGATTTTCTTCCACCTGGGACAAAATGTGAAATTTTATGTTACGTTGGGATGTGTGGATTCTATTAACATCAACACTGTTGCTGCACCT